>NW_022196915.1:11627419-11728582 GCF_008632895.1 Mastomys coucha | reverse complement strand
GAGAGAGAGAGAGGGGAGAGAGAGAGAGAGAGAGAGAGAGAGAGAGAGGAATCCAAAGTTGACCTCTGACTTCCTTTAATATTTCTATAGCAAGTCCATGCCCAGGTGAAATCCCAAGAGAAAATCATGCAAATTTAAGTGAGAGAGTATCATTGAGTGTAATTATCATAAAAACATTCTTCATAGTAGCCAAACCATGGGAACAATCAAAGCAGCCATAGACAAGACTAAGGCTTAATAAATCTTGGTACATTTACAAAATGGAATATTGTATAGTAGTCAGAAAAATATCCTGTAGCTTCACGAAGCAATATTTATAAGCTATCTTGTTGAATAGGGAAAGTTCTCAGAGAGTATACACTTCCTGATATCATGTTTGCAGAGACATTAGAAGAAAATTCTAAATATTTTAGAATAATTACTATGGGGGCTGCAAATCTATATTCAAAGTGGTGATTTGACAGCCCAAGTCATTGTTAATGGTGAAACATGAGCTGCTGTCTCCCATAATCAGGAACAAGACCTTGATATCTGCTTCCAAAACTATTCTCAAGGTTGTACTGGAGACTCTAGACAGAGTAACAGAGCAAGAAAAATTAAAAATGGCATGCAGATTGTAAAGGAATAAACAGAACCACTTCTAATTTTAGATGACAGGCACACATATATAAAAAAAAAACTAAAAAACTCACTAAAAGCCTATTTGAATTAATCAGTTCAGAAGGCCTATAAGATGCAAGATCAATATTACCAGTCAGTCAAATTTCTATAAAATACTAATAATCAGAATATGAAATTGAGGTCTGAGTCCATTTGCCATGCAATCACAGAGAACAAAGTGTGTAAAGGTAATTGAAACAAAAGAAATACAAGATATGCACCCAAACCCCTTAACATACTTGAGGGATGGAGAGATAGATCAGGGTTTCAGGGTACAAGGTGCTCTTGCAGAGGACTCATTCAGTTCCCAGGACCCACATGGCAGTTCATAACCACCTGTAACTCAGGTTCCAGGTAAGCTGGCGCCCTCTTTTGGCCTCCTGTGGGCACTACCCACACATGGTACATTCATGAGAGACAAATGCTCATTAGCATAAAATTTAAAAAATGAAAATCTTTTAAAAAGCAAACAAACAAGTAACCAAGGAAAAGAGACGGGGCCATACACCGGTGAGTGGTGGAATTTGCTCTAAACAAAGGCTTTACCTCTGAGTACTTAGGGTCTAAACACACACACAAAAAAAAATAAATCTCTCAACCTGGATACCAGGAAGCAGAGGCAGTAGAAGCCCTCCTGGGCTCACTCACTGCACACAGAAAGCTTCATGGTCATAATTAGTTTATGCTACCCTAAGTAAGAAAAAAATGAAAATAACTCAATTTAAAAGTCACACAAGGAACAATGTATGAAGCATGAAGAAAGCAGAAGGAAGGAATTAGTGAGGATAAAAGTGCAAATAAATCAATTACAATATGAGAGACAGAGAAATTAGTCCATTCAAAAGCAAGCCCTTGACGGGGTGAGGGAAGAGGGATGGAATCCTGGGCTCTTGAAAAGAAATATGTAACCATGTTAATAAAAATGATGAACTCACAAGTATGTACATACACGTACTCAACACAATTTAAATAAAATTTATGTATTTTGAATTATAAAATGATGAAACTGGAGAATAAATTGGGGAATTTTCTAAGCTGTTTTTTTTTCTCTAAAACTTTAAAAAACGAAAACAAGCAAACACTCCCTTCCCCCCCCCAAAAAAAACAAACTCATAGTCTTCTGGTTCTTGTACTGTCAAACATTTTTAAATTTAACACCAAGAGATAATAGTAAACTGACATGCATTTGGAAGAAATCATGCCAAAGGATTCTTTATGTCCTTTATCGAGTTGCCTGTGGCAATATTGTCTTACAAAATCATAGGATTGATGCTCTTACCAAAGTAGAGGACTCAGGTTCAGTTCCCATCATCCACATGGCAGCTCCAAACATTTATCATTCCTGTTCCAAAGTATCCAGTGCTCCTTTCTGGCTTCGAGAGGCACTACACATACATGGTGCACATGCAGGCAAGGAAGAATGGGGACCCTCATGCGTGTGTGCAAGCACGCACTCACAAACACACACATACTAAATCCCAACACATCTTTATTTTTCTTTTTTATTA
This sequence comes from Mastomys coucha, assembly GCF_008632895.1. Lineage (NCBI taxonomy): Eukaryota > Metazoa > Chordata > Mammalia > Rodentia > Muridae > Mastomys > Mastomys coucha. The sequence continues at coordinate 11,726,414 of NW_022196915.1, read as the reverse complement.
ATTCATTATTTATTCACTTTGCATACTGATGGAAGCCCCACACACAGCTCCCTACCTCCTTCTCTCCTCTGGGAAGAGGGAGCCACCCCTCCAGGTATCACCCCACCCTGGCACATCAAGTCACTGCAGGGCTAGGCACATCCTCTTCCCCTGAGGGCAAGGCGGCCCAGTTAGGGATACAGGATCCACAGGCAGGTTGCAGGGGGATCCAGGGATAGCCCCCACCCCAGTTGTTAAGGACCCTGCATGAAGAGCAAAATGCACATCTGCTACATACACCAACACATCTTTCTTATTCTTTCTCCCCTTTCCTTGCCCCTTACTAGTCCACTGGCATGTTCTTCTTTTCTACTATTCTGTTTTTTAAAAGAACATTGCATAAGCTGAATCACATGGTATTTGTAAAACATTTATGGCTATCCTGATTTTTTTCCACATGATTCTCTAAGCACTGCTTATCAACCTTTCTAATGCTCTGACTTTTTAATACAGTTCCTCATGTGGTGGTGACCCCCAAACATAAAATTTTTTGTTGATACTTCATATCTGTAATTTTGCTACTGTTCCAAAATGTTGTGAATCCTAAGGTACATATTTGTGTTTTCTGATGTCTTAGGTGACCCCTGTGAAAGGGTTGTTCAACCCCCAAAGGGATAGCAATGCATAGGTCAATAACTGCTGTCCTGGAGGGTCATCTAAGTTGCTGCTATGCCAATACTTCATTCATTTTATTGCCAAGAATGCCCAATATTGCCAAGGCCAATGTGTGGATATACTAAATTTGTTAAACCCACTAAAAAACTGAACTCAGAGTTGGGGAGAAGTCTCAACCAGTGAAGTGCTTTCCACACAAACAATCCCTAGCACCCATATAAAAGCTTATGTAATTCCAATTCTGAAGAGGAGGAAGAGGAAGAGGAGGAGGATGAAGAAAAGGAGGAGGAGGAGGAGGAAGAGGAGGAGGAGGAGGAGGAGGAGGAGGAGGAGGAGGAAGAGGAGGATCCCTAGAACTCACTGGTGGCCAGTTCAGCTGAATCTCTAGGCTCAGGAAAAGATGACATCTTAAAATATAAGGCAGAAAATGATAGAGGAAGACACTCAACACTCACCTCTGTTGTTCTCTCTCTCTCTCTCTCTCTCTCTCTCTCCATCTCTCTATGTATCTCTGTCTGTCTCTCCCTCCCTTCCTTCCCCCTACACAAACACACACACACACACACACACACACACACACAGAGAGAGAGAGAGAGAGAGAGAGAGAGAGAGAGAGAGAGAGAGAGAGAGAGAGGAATAAGATAAAATAGATCTGAACTCTTCTAGTTTGAATCTATTAAATGAAGTAGCTAAGGCCATTGTGTACAGGTTTTATACTTTTCTAGATTAAATGTCCAAGAGAGCCCTAGCCGGATCATACCTTAGTTAGATACTTAATTATCTAGGAAGTCATAGAGATGCTCTCTAAAGAAGCCTGAGCCTTTTGTGGGTCCAAGCCTCTTATCTCCCTAGGTCTTTGTTCTTGCTGCTGTTGGGTCCATCTTTCTGACTGGTGTGTGACAGCACCTCCCTTTGGCTGTGCATTGTGCTTGCCCAATGGCTAGTGATTTTAAGCATCTTTCTGTGTGCTCACTGGCCATCTGGATACCCTCTTCACTGAACTGCTCATTTGTGCTGTGTTTTCTAATCAAATTACTAGTTTTTCTTCACTATTGGTTTCAAGAATTCTTTGTATATTCCAGGAAAGTCTTTTATCAGACACATGGTGGTTTGTGAATAGTTCCTCCTGGTCTGTAACTTTTCTTTCCCTCTTCCCAACAGGATCTCTGGCAGAGAAAACACACTTCATGATCCAGCATGATGATGCTCAGATTACCAATTTTATTTTCATGGATCACATATTTGGTGTCCAGTCCAGTAATTCTGCACACAGCTAAATCCTGAGTGCTTTTCAGAAGTTACGTAGTTAGCATTTTCCATAATCCACCTGGAGTTGAATTTTATATATGGTATGACATTTATACTTCTGTTCATTATGTTGTCTATGAATAGCCAGTCATTCTAACACCTTTCACTGAAAAGTCTCCATCAAATTAACCTCCACATCATTGTCAAAGACTAGTGGGGCACATTTGTTTGGGTCTACTTCTGTACTCTCTAGTCTACCCATTGATCCATTATTGTCCGAGGCTCCACTGGTACCACATTGCCTTGATCTCTGCAGTTACATTTAGGCTGAAATAAGGGATAGGATTATTTATCTTACTTTATTCCTTCATCGAGATCATTTAACAAGTCGTAGCCTGTACTGCACAAACACCATTTTGATCAGAGTTGCATTAAACCTGTAGTTCCGTGTATAGAGATGATTGGCATCTTTACAATGTTAAATTTCCTAATCTGTGAAAGTAGTGCATGTCCCCATTTAATCAAGTTTTCCTTGTTTTATGAAATATATATATATATATATGCACACACATATATATATATACATATATATATATATATATATGTGTGTGTGTGTGTGTATATATATTCCAAATCTAGGCCCTACACATATTTTCTTGGTTTTTATATTCAAATATTCCATTTTGGGGGAGTGATTAAAAGTGTTTCTTATTTTTGTTATGGATGCCTTGTACTTCTACACAGACACGTGGTCCACTTTGTGTATCCTGATTTTTCATCCTGTAACTTTGGTCACTTCCCATCTTAACTTTTCTTTCCCTTTGACCTGTAAGATGGCATCTTTAGAATTTTATACATGTAGAATCATAATGTCTATATAGAAAGGCAGACCTAAATGACTTTGTTTCTTTTTCCTCACTTTTTACAATGGGCACATTTCCAATAATACATTGAATGAGAGTGTTAGAATCCGCAGCTTTGCTGTGATCCCAGAGTTGGAGGAGAAGCAGTATGCCTGTGCTGTCTGCTGGCTCTAGTGTAGGGTTTGCAGATGTTCTTATTGAGGTGAGGGAGTGTTCTGTTCCCAGTTTACCAACAGTTCTTAGCAGGAATGGCTGTTGGGTTTTTACCAATAGCTTTGTCGGTTGATATAAAATTCTGATTTTACTTTTGAGTCTGTTAATATGGTAGCTTATATTAAATGTCAGTCTTCAAATATTGAACCAAACTTCTATGCCTGGAGTGAATCTTATTTAATGATGATTATTCATGTCTTTAATGATTTTACTTGCAAATATTGTATTGCTAGAACTGAGATCTCAGTTCATGAGAGATACTGGTCTATATAGTTCTGTTTTTAAATATAAACTCTTTATGTGTGGGTAATATTAGTCTGGCAAAATTAATTGAGTTGTGTCTCTTCTTATTTATTGGAAAAGATTGTTGCAGAATTGTTGTGAATTCTTCCTCAAATACTTGGTAAAGTTAATCAACACATTATTAGACTTGGAGATTTCTTTCTTTAAGATCTTTATGTTACATGTACAATTTCCCAACAGTCTCAGGACTATTTGAGTTCTCTATTTCTTCTTGGCTCAGTTTAGTAGTTTGTGATTTCAGAAAAAAATGTAAGTTGACAGATCTAGACAAATCCATTTCTGATATTCCTGTATGATTATGTTAATAAAACCATATCTGTTGTGTTAGATCTTTTTATTTTTTATATCAACAACTTATTTTTTTCTCTTTTTCACTTTTCAGCCTAGGTTGAGGTCTCAGACTTTTAATATTAATTTTTGAAAAAAAGAATTGTTGTTGTTCCATTAAAGTTCTGTTTTCCTACTTCCAATCTTATTGATTTCAGATTCCATCTCTGTTACTTCTTTATTCTGTTTGCTTTGGGTTGATGTTCTTTGCTTTTCTGCTTCATCTGGGTGGGACACTGGGTTACTGGTTGGAAGCCTTCCTCTTTCATAGTTACACATTCTGTGCTGAGCTCCTCCAACCACTGCTGTTGCTGCTCAAGTCCATCTTCTGCTCAATTTCCCCTTCGCTCCACAAGAGGTCTTTAAATTTTCCTTGAGAATTCCTATTGACCCATGGCCTACTTGGATTTATATAAGTAATGGGACGATCGTTCTCTGTTGAACAGTCGGTATATCTCCCACACCCCATCCTCTGCATGCTACCCACAATGTGGCCATTTCAAGCTGCACCTCTATAATAAACTAATCAACATGAAGGAAACTTCTTCCTGGGTTTTTTCTTTCAGGTGGGTGTTGTAGCTTTCAGAAGTATAAATGTGATGTACTTGGTCATGGATTTTCTTCGGTTTGTATGAAATTCTCTCTACTTCCTGAATCTGGTTTCTCCTGTTAAATTTAGGTCAATAAGCCTTTACAAGAGATCTTCATTTCTATAATTTCAATAAAACATACCTTCTGATGTTGTCAGCTAGGTCCCTAAGACTTCATTTTTTTGTATATTTTCCCAGATGACCAAATTGTGTTGTTCTGTTGATCTGCCCTGTAGCTCCCAAATTTTCTCTGCCCATCTTCATCTCCGCTCTGCTTTTGAGTCCATTCGGATGCATTCTTTTTATTTGTTTGTTATTGCGTTTTCTACAATACCCATTTTTCTTGCTTTTCAGTTTCTGTTTCTTTACTGAGATACTCTTTTCATTTGCTTGAAGAGAATACTTCCCATATTTGAGTCATCTCCCTGCTGGTTGTCATCATTACTCTTAGTGGTTTTCCTGCTTGCAATAGAACTGAGTTTTGTTATTGCTGTAGCCTGGGCACTTTACACATGATGTCAAGAAACTCAATTCTATTTGACTCTCTTCTCTGTTAAAAAACCAAGTTGTCCATTTTAAAAGACATAATGAAGAGCTGGAAGAGTAGGTGTATTCAGCTTCCAGCAGGGACCCACTGTCACGAAGGGAGGCTAAAGAAAAGGGCTGACTCACTGCCTTTGTTGCTGGGAGCATGGAGAGAAAGCTCACACAGCACAGAGCTGACACCAGGGAAAGAAAGTGGAGGATCATAGTCTTGCCTCCCACCATCTCCTACTCCTATGTGATGATGGGGGTAGAAGTTCAGGTCCTCTAAGGGGACCCACTGATTCCAGAGTAAGAGAGAAAGGGGCCTGGAGTCTCTCCTCTTAGAAGGCCCTTTCCTGGCTTTCTGAGTGAATCCTCAGCTCCCCACTGGAGGCCACTGATATTACCATGGGGGCACTGGCATACAGATTGTTTCCTCTGGGAAAGGAGTTAAAGAGCAGCTCCCCACTCAACCCAGCCAACGCTGTCTTGGCACAGAAATTGGAACAGTGCCTAGTTCCGCTGGGGGGAAATGAAAGGTCTCTATTCCTCCCCACTTGGCATCGCTCAGATGAGGGATCAGAGCCCTTTTGAGCCTGTGAAGCAGAGGGAGACATGAGGGCCAGTGGAAGGCCAGTTCCTGGCTCTAGTCTCTAAAACCGTGTGTGTGCGCACATGTGTGTGTGTGTGTGTGTGTGTGTGTGTGTGTGTGTGCAGGTGAGGGTTTCTCCAGCTCAGCTGGAGTAGGGCAGGTATCACCATGAATATTTTCTGTCCTTAGGTTGCTTTGGTTCTGGTCCTTTAGTTAAGGGCAATAGGTTTCTCTCTCCTCCCTCTCCCTCTCCTCTCTCTCCCTCTCCCTCTCCCTCTCCCTCTCCCTCTCCCCCTCCCTCTCCCCCTCCCTCTCCTTCTCTCTCTCTCCCTCTCCCTTTCCCTCTCCCTCTCCTTCTCCCTCTCCCTCTTCTTACCATTCCTGTTGAAGTTTGTGGGTCAGAAGCCTCAGCAGTACCTGACTGGCATATGTAGTGAACAACAAGGATATCAAGGAAATGGCGTCATCTTGCTCCTCTAGTCCCCAAAGCTCTTCCTCCCCCATCCTTCATAGTTCTCCCACACTTATCTCTTCTCTCACACGAAGAAGTCTTCAGCTTCAGGAAAGGCCTGAGGTGAATGGCAGTACTCAAGTTTACCACAAATGAAACTCAGAAAAGCATCCTGAAGTTCACTTTTAAAAGCATCATAGACCACGGAAAAGGAAATGTGATCAACACCCAGCTTGAACCCAGCCGCCAGTTTACAGCACAGCCCGTGGCCATGGTCCCACAGGCTCATCTCATAGCCTCTTCAAAGAAGAGGAGCTCTCCTAAGGGTACCTATTCTTTGTCTTTCTTTCTCTTTGCACAATGGATTAGTTTCTCCTGAGAAATTCACTCCATCTTCCACCAACTGACAGGGCAGTAGCTGGCAACCTGTTCCTACAGGGTAAAGCTGAATTTCCCACTGGAGTATGGTATCATCTGTGTGATTTCCCTTCTTTAGAGAGCAAGTCCTGCTTTCTTTATCACACCAATCAGGTAATTTTTTTCTTCTAGCACTAGTTTTCTGGTTCCCTAATGTCATTCTGACATGCAGTGATTCAATCTGTTTCTGATGCTGATGACCATAGGCAGTGTAGATAGTTTAGGCCAGTGTTTCTCAATGCTGTGACACTTTAATACAGTTCCTTATGCTGAGGTGATCCTCCAACCATAAAATTATTTTTATTACTACTTCACAACTGTGATTTTTCTAGTTACGAATTTTAAATTTTTTTTTGGAGCTAGAGGTTTGCCAAAGGGGTCGATCCTTCATGTTTGTCCCGACTTTAAACACTATTGTCGAGTCCTAGCCTGTGGATACTTCTGACAGGCCAGCTATAAATGCAGGGATCCACATAGCTACATCCTACTCAGCTTCAGCATTCATGAGGATGACCCCAGAACTCAAGGCAACACTCTGTTTATGTTTGCAGGTCCACCATTAAGTCTACAACTTGGAAGCAGATAAAGAAATTGGAAGAGATGTCTAGGGAAGGCTGCAAATGAAAAAAGGTCAGTCCAGAACTCCAATGTCTGCTCTGAAAATGCAGTCCTCCCACATGCCTACAACTAGGAGTAATCCAAACCCTGTCATCTAGCATCACAAAGTAGATTCCACTGCATAGACACAATGGATTAAACCATCACCATGAGTGGATAAGTAAGTGTACTCCACTCTCTCTCAGGTTCCTGGAGATCTATCTAAATGGTCCCATTCTGGAACCAAGATCTGGGTCTTGACCAGACCCCATCCTGGCATGGTCTAGAGGCCACCAGTCACCTCACCAGCATACAGAAGTCACTCCTGTAACTTGGAAAAGTCCGATGATGTTAAAGATCCTGTGCTAGGAACCGGGGGTGGGGAAGCACAAATGTGTTATTATATCTCACCACACTTTACTACTGAGAACTACTTGGGATGTCAACATCGTATCTCTGTCTCTGCTGGATAGTTTTTATTGTCCACATGACAAAAACCTAGACAAACTTTCAGAGAGGGAATCAGGAATCTTTCCATTGGGTTGGCCTATGGGCTTGTTTTTAGGACATTTTCTTACTTGAGAATGGCAATGGGAGGGGCCAGCTCACTGTGGGCCTCGCCATCCCTAGGCAGGCAACCAAGGGCTGTATAAGAGGAATCACTGAGGAAGCCAGAGCGAGAAAGTCTCTATGCAGTACTCCTCCATGGTTTGTGCTTCAGTTTTGTCTCCAGGTTCCTGCTTTGAGTTCCTGCCCTGGTTTCCCTCGATGATGGATGGTAGCAAGAAAGATAAGATAAACTCTTTCCTCCCCTTGTTGTTTCCAGTCAGTGTATTATCATACAACAGAAAGCAAGCTAGAACACCGCTCTTCCCATAGGGCAGACAAAAACCTTCCTGTTCCCCTGTAAACATGTTTTCTTCTCAGGTGTCATTTCACTAAATGCCGGAATCCAGTAAACTGGCTGGTGGAAGAAGTGGCCTTATGTTATGCCTTTCCCTCAAACCTGGGAGACCGCTTGGCTTCTTTGCTCTGAGCAGCCTCCATCTGCCTCTACAAAGCTGGGATCATCAGCCTCCTCTTCACACACTGAGCTAGAAAAGTCCCCCGCTGCAAAAGGGACAAAAAGGAGTCTGCTCTTTTTTATTTTTTATGTTTGTTAAGTGATGCCTTCTCCTGAGACTCAGCCTTGCTAGCTTTGACTATCTCAATGTCAGTCATACTCAAAAGAAGGATTCCTGTACTGCACAGCCATTTTCAATATTTTTAGTGAGATCATCATAAGGCATATCATCCCAGGAAGAAAATAATCCCACTACTATTTCAGCTGTTCCAGGAGGACTGGAGGATTGGCCCATTAGGACCAACATAAGCAAGGATGGATAACACTTAATAGAGGTGGCGCAAAACAAACAGATGCTAAGTCAGGTTTACTTATAAATTGGTGCAAAAGAAAATCTCTATGCAATAAAATCTAACAGCACATTTTAAGGATATGGTAGAACAGAGCAAGCATCTTTCCGGGAATTCAAGGGTGGTTTAAGCACATTGCAGTAGCTAACAGTAAGAACACATTCTTCCAGCCTGATAATACGATCACTACAGAGCCCATATCTATGTCTGGAAAAAAACTCCAATAAAAAAGGAATATCTTGACATAGCTTCCTTCAAGAAGCAGAAGTTGGCATTGTCATGAATCTGTTTAAAAGCAAAGGGTTCTTAACAACACGCTGTTTTAAAAATATTCTTCAAGCAGTGATACACTGAGATTCTTATTATATACGAGGTATTAACAAGTCAGACAACAGAGGCAGAAATTAGTACATGTCAGATGAGACAATCCTTTGTCTGGAGATCTCAGAAGAATTAACTGAAAAACTGCTTGGTTGAGAGCATAGAAGACCTGGGTTGGGATCCCCAGTCCATGTCAGACTGCTCATCACTGCCTGCCTCTCCAGTTCCTAGAGATCTGATGAATTCTCCTGGCTCTGCAGCTCCCACACACATGTGCTGCACATACTGGCAAGTAGGCACACACAAACACATAAATTTTAAAAACTTATTTATTTTAACATATATGAGTATTTTGCTTGCATGTATATCTCTGTACCATGTGTATGCAGAGCTCAAAGAGGCCAGAAGAGGGTATTGGGTCCTCTGGAGCTAAAGTTACAGATGGTTGTGAGCTACCATGTAGGTGCTAAGAATCAAATCCAGGTCCCCCTGCAAGAGCAGCCTGTATTTTTAAACAATGAGCCATCACTTCACTCCCAAATAACGATTTTTTAAAAATGAAGAAAATCTTGGTAAAGGCTGTTGCTGTTGTCTAGATCTTGAATGACCCTCAAAGGTGCTTATGTGAATGCATATTCACCAGCCCCAACACTTTAGGGAAGCAGAGCCTTTGGTGGGTACAGTCTGATGGGAGGTCTTTGAAGGGTGTACTAGAATCCTAGTATGCTTCTCACCATTTTATATTTCTGGCTGCCTCAAGTAAGTGGGCCTCTGCTAAGTACTCCTGCCACATCTGGTGCCAACACAGACCCAAAGGAACCAGCTCCCAGTGAATAGGGGTGGAAGACCTTGAAGAGTGAAGCAACTGCCCACTGAGAGTTAGCCATGCCATTGACCATGTAAGGAAGCAAAGAGTTCTTTTGATTCATGGTTGCAGGTGTGCATGTCTGTCATGGTGGGGAAGCTATGGCAGAGCAAAGCAGCTTCAGTTATGGTGGCCAGGAAGCAGACAAAAGGTCAATGCTATGGGGTGCTGGTTTTCTTCTTTTTGCTTAGTTATTCCCAGGTCTCCATCCCACGAGATGGGGCCCATTTCATTCAGGATGGATCTTTCTTCTCATCATTCATGCCATGGTAATGGCCTCCCTGGCATATCTCAGACATGTGCCTCCACCTTTCAAAGATTCTAAATCCCACCAGAGGGACAACAAAGATTACCCGCCACAAACAATTTCTTTCTATAAGTTGGGTTTATCTCAAGTATTCTGTCACAGTGACAAAAACCTGACTACTTGAGGCTAGTAATTAATTTGGTAAAATTAACTTACCGAGTGAAGCTCTTTCTCACTATAAAACCAATAAAAAATAACACAAACAATATAATAGATCCCATTTCCCAAACATTAAATGTTCACATATAAAGGAATAAATATAATAAGCAGTGTGAAAGAGCCACATGAGAAGTGTTTTAAGTGGGTAGGGCATGAATAAAAGCCAGAAGAACTGAAAGACACATCCTTTTTTTTATTTCATTAAGAACACAGCATTGTAAACACTAACAATGTCAAAAATACACTAACAATTTAACCCAACCCCAACAAAATAAGGATGTGACACTCCTACAGTGGACAATGTGGCTTTGATCTTATGTTGCTAATTCTTGAAACAATTGTAAACTTTCTGGAATTTAGATGTAAACTTCAAGGATGTAAACTTGCCTAAACCACTGAAGAGAGACTGAAGCAGTAAGACCAGTTGCCCTTGAATGGTCGAATGTGCTCTAGGCATTCTGATGATGCTCATGGTACTATGGAGAAATCTGTTGAAATTAAGATGTAGTTGTTGGTATCGACCCTGAATGAACTAAGAGAGCTGGGCACTGATGGAGGCGAGCCCTCGTATGCCTGGATGCGATAACAGAGATTCTCACTGGAGTCTGCTAGAAACATAAGCTTGTCCAGAGACCACTGCTCAGTGATCAGCCCAGAGAAAACGTCTGCAAGGCCGTGACAAGTAGCTGTTCAGCCTTTGGCTGGAGCTACCTTTGTTATAAACCCATGAGTCTCCTTGTTATGCCTTCATGTGGCCAAGGAACATGGTTTAAAAACAATCCATACCATCACCATTTTGGCTCTGAAAGCTGCCCTATGTGCCATCTCCTTTGAATATGCCGTGGTTTCCCCCAGAATCTAGTTCCACATGTGTCCTCTTTCTGAATTTCCAGATACCACACGGAGGTTGGTAAAGGTTGGTGGCACCATTGACATACAGGAGTTGACATTTTAGATGATCACCAAGTAATCCTCACATTCTGTTCAAAAGCCTTCAACTGGGGCTAGAGAGATGGCTCAGCAGTTAATAGTGTTTTCAGTTCTTCCAGGGGACCCAGGTTCAGTTCCCAGCATCGACATCAGACAGTACCACTTGTAACTGAAGGTTTGGAGGACTGACTGACACCTTCTTATGGCTTCTGCAGGAACTGCACTCACATACAAACCTACACACAAGAAACATACACATTCATAATTAAAAATAAAGTTTTTTTATTAAAAATGAGTCACTAATTATCCCAATAATATCCTACAAGGTAAAGACACCTTGTATATAAGCATACTGTGTTTAATCATCATGTCCTGTCAGTCTCCTTCACTATGACCCCACTCCTAACACTGTCCTTGACTTGGATGATCTCAATAGGTCAAAGTTTGCAGTTTTCTTTTTGGTTTGTTTGATCATGCCTCATAATTAGATTTGGATTATGGAATATTTTAGAAATACTGTTGTTCCTTTTTTTCTTAATTTTATAGTAATTAATTTGTGTGCATATGTGTGTGTGTGTGAGAGAGAGAGAGAGAGAGACAGAGAGAGAGAGAGTTAGGGAGGCATGAGTTCAGTGTGTATAGTGGAAGCAGAACACAGAGCACAGCTACTAGGGTTGACTCTTTCCTTCCACCATATGAATTCTAGAGATCAAAGTCCTCAGGCTTGGTATCGTGTGCCTTTACCTACTGACCCATTCAGCTGCCCCTCCCCCCATTGCATCTTACTGGGTTTATGTGATCATGATTTTAACTTGTCTGGTGTCAAGGATACTCACTTCATTGTCTTAACTAGTGTGGTATTGCCATGGCTCCCCTAGTACTCTTTGCTTCTTTGTAATGAACATGTATGTTAAGGGCAGGTGTTTGAAACTATGTAACTATTCCATTCCTCATTAAATATTAGTTTATTCATGAATTCATTTGTATAAATAGTAACTCATACACACCTTTACCCTACCCTAATTTGTAATCTGCAACAATCATTTTTATCTAGTTTCCAGTTTGGCCTTTGGTCTTCCCCTCAAGTTGGTTTTCACATTGTTTGCCAAGGCCTTCATCATTATCTGAATCATTTCTTGTTTCTTAGCAACAAGCCCCAGCTCCATCCCTCTTCAAAAGGCCTTTCATAGAGTCAAATGGAGAATATTTTCCAATGCTACCCTTTGCAGACATGTGTCATGGCATGACAATGAGATTGTCGTGTAATTATGGCAAAGGGGATTTTCTTGAGATAGGCCTTTACTTTGGATCATCCAGGTGTGCTCTCTCTACTCAGGGTAACTGTGAGAATCTTAGGTTAAAGAAGGATGCTAAAGAGTCAGAGGCTGAGAAAGGGGAATAAGGGTGGAAGCCAGGATGAGAACAATAGTGTTGCAGGGGTAAGACATCGTCCACCCAAAGGATCAGGGTGACTTCTGGGCCAAGAAAGAGCATGGTTTCTCCACAGGTACCTCAGAATGATGCCTGTCTTTTGGCCTTGCCAACACTTAGACTTTCAGTCAGATGGGACCCATTTGGAATTTCTAACCTCCATTCCTATAAGTGATCAGTGCTGTTTGAAGCCACTAAATATGTGGTAATTTGTCACAACAGCAACAAGAAATTAACATAGAGGCCAAGAATGGCTGCAAGATGGGCTCACTGCTGTGGGTGCCATTGCCTGCATCCTCTCAGGGAACAGCTAAATATGCTCATCACACACACACAACGCACACACAAACACACACACACACACACACACATACACTTACATGAGCACAAACACATGCACACTCATGAATACATGCATGTACATAAAACACACATAAGCACACACATGTACACACATCCACATGCATACCTATATACATTCATGCCTATTTCATGGGATCTAGCCTCATGTTCTCCCTTTTGATGTTGTCAGTTCTTGCCTCCCAGAGTTCTGAATAAATAAACTTATCTAAGTAACCTTCATGCTTTTAAGCAGCAATCCTTTTGTTTGCTTTTGCTGCATGGATACACTGCGTCTAGCTTTGTGGACCTAATTTCCCCATGACAAGATTCCCTCATCTGTTTGACAACGAGAGACCCAGTTCTAGGTCTACTGTGTAGGTCAATCAATTGAGAATTATCCAAAGAAATAAAAAAGGGTTTTGATCAAAATTTAATGAAATGAGTGAGGTTCAGAGTTAAATGGACATGTTATGGAAGAAGACAGATCAGGAATAACTAACCCAAGCTCCTATTTTGTAAAAGTATAAGAAAAAAGAATAACAAGCTTAACCCAAAAAAAAAAAAAAAACAGGAAGAAAGATAATAAACAGTAGAAAAGAAATCAATAAAATAAATCGAGAAAATTATAAAAACCTACAAACACAGAAGCTGGCTCTTTGAAAACAATCAATAATAGGAATCCATATAGAGCCTAGTAAATCAAGGGGGAAAAAAGAGAAAGGGCTAGAACTCACAAATTACCAGGGCCAGAAACAAAAGAGGGCCAATCACTACTCACCCCTTGGATATCCAACATATCATAAGTAAAAGGGTAAAAATGATAGTTAAAAAACTCTGTACCCATGAGTTTAATAATTTACCTAAAATTAGCAAAATTATATAAAGATACCTCATATCTAAGTAAATAAATATATGAAAATATATGAATAAATTATACATGAAAATATAGTATAGATATGAAAATAAATGTATATGAATATATAAAACAGCAAACCCACACTCAATGGGTTCGACTGATACATCCCCAGCACTTGGCAAGAGGAGTGCCAGCTTTGTAATCTCATTCAGAATACAACAGACTAGAAGGTTCTCTCCATCTGGATTCATAGGCCAATGCTTCCCCTAAATACCAAAGCCAGACAAATACATTTTAAGAAAAGAACATGTCAGATTAATGTCAATATCTCCATTAACGTGGTTCAGAAAGCAGCAAGCACCACCAAGTGAAATCCAGTGACTCCTAAAAGGAACCATAGGCCACAACCAACTAAGCCAAATATGAAGGGCTAATTCTGCCCTTGAAAATCAGCGTAACCTACTATGCAAATAGACAGGAGAAGAACGTTTACAGCATGCCAATGGAGGCAAAAATCATCTTACAAATGTCAACTTGGGATTTGAAAATGGAAAGGGAAAATTCCCTTGGCCACGTAGGGATCCTGGCCACACTCTCCACATGATAAGGAATGTCAGCATTAGACTGAATGCTAAGAGACTGGAACGCAGCCTTCCTAAGACTCAGAGCAAAGGCAATATTTCTTCCCAGACATTCCTACTCAATATAGAATCGGAAGTCATGACTGCTCTAATAAGAAAAAGGGAAAGGAGTAAGCCGCATAGACACCGTAAAGGAAGCAGTTAAAGTGTCACCATTCCCAGTGGCACAAGTGACTGTGGAGAGAACCTCAGATTATTTGCTTTAAAAAGAAAAAGAAAAATCAAAACAAACCCTGAAACTAGGAAACAAGTACAGTGACGTCACGGGACACAGCCTGACTGCCACAGTTAAGTGCCACCACCTGTACCAGCAGTGATACTGACATTTGAAATCCACAGCACTAGGAGGCTGCGATAGTGTCTTTGGGTCTTCCAGTCTTGACTTTCTGTGTGAGTGTCTGACTTTCACCTTTTAGCCCAAGGTCTGGATTCCTCTGTATCCCTGAATTTGGATGATATGGCTCACTGTACTGGGCAAAGAAAATGACCTTTCCTGAACCTGCTTCCCACACACAAGATCCCCTTACTTTCCTCATCATGCCCAGGAATTCAGAGCAGTGTACCCAGCATGACCTTTTGACTGCTGATACAAACCAATCCAAGCCTGGGTCAAAGGTTGGCAGAGCCAGCGAGTGACCTTCTGGGTCGCAAAGCAGGAGAACCACTGACAAGGTTGAAGGGAGTGCTCTGCTCCAACCTCACATTCTCATTATTCTCAATCAGCTCGGAGTGCTCTGATATTTCAGGGAAGCACTGACAACAGCTGCCAGCTTAGAACCTTACATTCCATCTGTGCTTTTTTCAACTCTGGAGTTTTGCTATAAACGTCCCTCCTATACCACCACCAACTTCTCAATATCCCATATGAGACATCTGTACTTCCACCTCAGACTCTTGGACTGGTGGCTAGGACTTTTGCAGTCGTCTGTCAGCTGGCTCACCCATGTCTACCTCACCTCCCTCTCAGGCCATTGCCAGATCAGAATGCGGAGAAGTTCTTCAAGACTGTAAGAGCATGGCCTTCCTCTGTCCAGATCCCTGCACTGGTTCCTCTCTGCTCCAGAAGAAAGTGATAGCAACAGCATACAAAGCCCCCCTCTCTCCAATGGTATACAATCCCCACCCCCTTCTCCAACAGCATATAACCCCCCTACCTTCTCTCT
Source organism: Mastomys coucha (assembly GCF_008632895.1). Classification (NCBI taxonomy): domain Eukaryota; kingdom Metazoa; phylum Chordata; class Mammalia; order Rodentia; family Muridae; genus Mastomys; species Mastomys coucha. Next base: position 11,711,206 of record NW_022196915.1, on the reverse strand, counting down.
CCAATGGCATACAAAGTCCCTACTCTCCAACAGTATACAACCCCCTACCCTCTATTTTCAACAACATACAAAACCCCCCACTCTCTCTTTCCAATGGCAAACAACCCCACACACAAACCCTCTCTCTCCAATGGCAGACAACCCCCCTTCTCCAATGGCATACAACCCCCCACCCACACACACACCCTCTCTCTCCAATGGCATATAACCCCCTACACACACACCCTCTTTCTCCAATGGCATACAAAGCTTGCCACTCTCTTTCTCTCCAGTGTCTATCACTGCTCTGACCTCGTGCCTCACAGTCTAAGTAGAAGCTGCTCACTAAATACCACTGGAAGAACACTCAGGGGGAGGGAATCACCTGGTAGCTGATAGTCTCCAGAATCACCAGGAAACCAAAACTCTGGGTATGCCTGTAGTTTCTAGATTAGGTTAATTGAAGTAGGAAGGCTCATGCCAAATGTGGGGACTCCATTCTATGGCCTAGGACCCTGGCCTGAAAGAAAAGAAGAAAACAAAAAGTTGAGTTGCAACACTTTCTCCCTGATTTCTGAGTGTGGACATGATGTGACCAGTGCCTTTGTGTTCCTGGACCTGGGCTTGTGTGCGTGCGCGCACACACACACACACACACACACACACACACACAGAGAGAGAGAGAGAGAGAGAGAGAGAGACAGAGACAGAGACAGAGACAGAGACAGAGACAGACAGAGACAGGGACAGAGACAGAGAAAGACAGAGAGAGACAGAGACAGAGAGAGGCAGAGAGAGACAGACAGAGAGAGAGAGGCAGAGAGAGACAGACAGAGACAGAGAGAGACAGAGACAGAGAGAGGCAGAGAGACAGACAGAGAGAGAGAGAGAGAGAGAGAGAGAGAGAGAGAGAGAGCGAGCACACCTTGAGCACAGGACAGACCTTAGCTGACCATACCACCTTGCTTTTGTGTTTGCTGAAGGTGACCCATGGCACTGTAGTTAAAGTCCAGCTCCATTGTATGATTCTGAGTAAGCTGCTTTCTTTCTCTGAGCTACATGATGAGCCCATCATGGGGACTATATCATGTCTCAGTGGCTTTCTGGTTTTGACGTTGGAGTAATTATGTATACTCTACCTCTAAAGAGCACAGCTCAGCTCCCGAGACTCATGCTGGTGGATGGCTCTACCGCACACATTTGCTGGGGCTTCAATGTGGCCTCCTGAACAGGCCAGAGGCTGTGTTGCCCAGTGAGGTGTGTCCACGAGCTTCTCAAGCACACAGTGCCCTTGAGTCAAACACAAATTCTGAGCCGCAGAACTGGGAGGAGCCTGAGACCATCTGCTGTCAGCTCTCTATCTATAGGGTTTGTCAGTAGCTCCCAAAGAGAGGTGGAAGATGGACAAAGGTTACTGCATGGTCCTAAAGTCCCCTCAGGAGCAAGAGGTGGGGGTGTGGTGAGGGCAAAACAGCAGGGAGGCTGGGGAGGGGACAATCCTGGTGACTCTCAAGACAAGCTTGGAGATGAGGAGGTGGCTCAGTAGGTAAAGCGGTTCTGGACTTGAACATGAAGACCTGAGTTTGGATCCCCAGCACCCACAAAAAAGCTGGGCACAGCAGCACATGCCTATAATCCAGTGCTGGGGAAACTGAGGCAGGTGGATCTCTTGAGCTCATTGTCCAGATTACTTGACCAGCTTTGGGACTGTGGAAGACCTTATCTCAAAATTAGGGTTGAGAGTGATTGAAGAAGTTAGCTGGCATGAGCCTCTGGCTTCTACAGAGGCATGTGTACATACACACGCACAAGCACATGCCCACACATGCACACAGAGACAATCTCACTTCCCTGCACCCATGGAAATCTGTACCTGCCTCTATGCTCCACCTGGTCACGTGTAACCACCTGGACAATTAACAGACATTTTCAGCATGAACAGAACTCTGCCCAGACAGGCACACTGTTCTCACTCTGCAGCACAACATAATTCCACAGAACTTTCTGCCACAGGGCAATTGCTCTAGGAGTGCATTTTATACAATAAGGTGGCCGCTAGTGAGCCAGGTCTCTCTTCTCACAGAAGCATGCAGATGCACATCCCTAAGCTATCCAGGTAAGGAATAACCAGAGGTATAAGACAACATGTCTGTAAGAGTCCTGACATAGTGGATGGTTCATCTATGACACCCCTAACATAATAGTCCTTTTATTATGTGTACTTTGCCAACTACAGAGACTGAAGGGCACCTCCACCCAAAACCCGGGAGTGCAAGGTGGGTTGCAGGCAGGGCTGGAGTGAGCCCTAGGTTGTAATCTCGGAAGGATGACTATGTTGAGGGATGGTGTCTTTTCCAGAAAACCAGTTTTGAGTCACAACTCACCTAGGTGCAGCCATCTTCTGTGAAAGCCAACCTAGAGGGATCTGAGACCCAGCCACCCAGTTCATTAGAGAGTAAGGGCCAAGGCATGATGAAGGGACAGCATAGTAGATATACCCAAGCCCTTGGCATTTCTATAGAGACAAGAGGAGCAGCACTAGGTGGGGACGCTCTACTGCACTAGTCAAGGCACCAAGGCTGAGCACTCATCTAAAGCAGAGGGAATCTGGTGGAAGCAGGGGGAGCTGTGGGGAGCTTTGGGGAGCAGCAGGGAGCCATGGGGAGCAGAGCAGGACTCAGGAGCCAGGCAGACATGGGAGCCACACTTGGTAATTCTGAACTGGGATGCCAGTGATATATTGCTTTCTGCTAATCCCGCCCCCTCAAGTGGCCCCCAAGCAGCTCTGTGGCTGCAGTAGCCTTTTCCAGCTCTCTCCAGCATTGGGGGTGGTGGAATGCAGGACTGAGGGAGGTTTTAATACAGTGTGCAGGAAGCTGCCAAGGTGGGCGGCCACCAGCACTCAGGGAACAAGGCCACTGAGTTAATCCTTCCTTTTTCCAGGCCAACAGAGGTGACATTGTGCCACGTTTTATGAGATGGAAAAGGTTCGCCTGACTCCTCAGAGACCCGCTTGTTGGGGGAGAGGCGGTCAAAGCTGCTGAGGGCAGAGTTGGAAGAGCTGCCAAACCTCACTGCATCTGAGGCTGCTGAATGTGCTGCTGCCTCTGCTGAGGTTGGCCCTGTGAGACCCTAGCTCCCTTAGGGTAGGTTTCAGTGAGGCTGGAGAACAGGGTCAGGAGACCTACCCTTGGAGGCCAGCAGCCCTCAGAGGCAAGAACACCTGGCCTCTGAGGTCTCTCTGTATGTCTTTGTCAGATGCCTTACAGAGTCATCTCTGTGAGTCTACAGAGTCTGGGAATTTACAGAAATCAAATGTGCGAGTGTAAGCTCACTTCCAGAGGGAAACATTTCCATCCCAGGCACCACCAGGAGATTTACAGCCCGGGGGCAGACAGACAGCAGGCATTGATTCACACATGAGGGCTCTCTGTCACCAGAGCCAGCTAGTCCTCAGTGTGACCACTTTGGAAAGCTGTTGTCACCCACCCCCACCCCCACCCCCAATATCTCACATACCAACTTAAGTGTGATGTGTCTACTCCGAGATATGCACACAGGTATAAATGAATGATTAAGGACTCTGGGGTGGGGAGGGGTGGGGCGAGAGGCTCATTGGGTAAGAATGCTTAGCATACAGTCCTAAAGACCTAAGATCAACATTGTAGGAGGCAGAGGCAAGGGGAATATGTGGTATTGTTGGCTGCCAGCATAGCTCCAGGCTCAGCAAGAGAACCTCTCTGAAGGGATCAGGGCAGAAAGTGAGTGTAGGGCACCCCAGGTGCTCATCTGTCCTCTGAGAGCATCTTCTTTCATGCATGGGTAAATACTACTACTACTACTACTACTACTACTACTACTACTACTACTATTCCTCACTCACACACACACACCAAAAGGGGAGAAATACAACAATGTTCTAACACTTTCTCCAAAGTAGTCTAAAACTTGAAACTGCTCAGATGTTCACTCATCCATACAAGGATGTGGTGGCTTTAGAATCTTCACCCAGTAAAATACCATACAGCAGTGAAAATGAACCACATGTAATTAAACGCAGTGACACTGATGATATCATGAACGAAAGACCAAGGGACAGAAGCCAGACACAAAGACAGCATGGGTGTATGACTCCATCCTTGTGACTCAGCAGACAGAAGCCATGGTCTTGCCTTTGAAGTCAGGAGGGAGATTACAGAGGTAGGAATTGGGGAGTGGGTGGGCTCTATGCCGGTGTTGCTTATCTGGGGTTGGCCAGGCAAGTAAGTTCACTCTGAGGCATCTGTTTAGACTTTATCCCTGTGTTCTGCACATTCTTCTGTGCAAATGTCACAGGTGACAAGCAGAAAACAGTTGTAACATCTTCAACAAGATCTACATGTTATTGGGGAGCTGAGGAGATGTGTCAGTAGGTAAAGTACTTACCATGCAAGTTTGAGGACATGGGTTCAAATCCCCAGCATTCACATCGAAAGCTGAGTGCAGCAATGTGTGTCTGGAAGCCCAGGGCTAGGGAAGCAGAGACAAGTATATTGCTAGGGTTCACTAGCCAGCTTCAGGGTCAGGGAGAGACTCTGTCTCCAAAAATAAGGTGGGAAGCAATTGAAGATGATGTTTGCATGCATACTTACATGTATTCGCTTGCATGTACACTCAACCCACACAAACATCTATACACATATACCATGCACATGCATGCGCGTGTGCATATATGTGCATATCTTCATACATTAAAATGGCACAGGGGGCTGCTTCCAACCTGACTCCAGCTCTTGGGACTCCATGGTGTCCCAAGAGCCCTGCTTCTCATTCTGGCCCAGGGTGGTATCTCCACCATCTTCCTGGAGCCCAGCAAGGCCAAACAGCCATCTTGTCTGATGTGCCAGAGTCTGCCTGTAAGTCTTGCCTCGACCCCTGAAAAATGTGTGGCTAATGACTGTTCTCAGCAGGATGTGGGAAAAGTGGGACCTGGAGCCCTGTGTGTAAGGCAGTTCCCAGTCCAGGCCCCTCAGGGGTCTGCAGACAGGGGGCTCCTCAGATTGCAGTTAAGGGGGGCCAGGGTCACAGTGAGGCCCAACTGCAGTGGCAGCTGGCAAAGCACTTTCTACATGGTCCCCCAGCTGTCCGTGTTCTCAGGTGCTGGCCGGGTGTTGCAGATAATCATCATAAAAATATTATTATAAACTAAAGCAGCACATTTTTATTCTCCTAACGGGGAGCCGTTTTATTTTTTTTTCAACTTGGCTTGGAGATTTCAGCACAACGAGATGGGCCATAGAAAAAAGTGGGCCAGGACTGTGTGCTGACTGCCAGGTCCAGGGGAGGCTCTCTTTCCAGGCAGGAGCAAGAAGCTCCCTCCCTTGGGAACTTAAGGCTCCAGCAAGGCTCTGTTGTCTCTGTTCCTGATGTGAGCCAAGGGTCTGCCCTTATCATTACTGGGCAGAACTTGCTGCACACCCCCCAAGCTTCCCTGTCCCTGGTGGGCAGGGGGCTCACAGTGTGTGGCTGGGGTCTGAAGGGCTCCCATAGAGGACCATTCATATGAGTGACAAATGTTTTGTACGGGGGACAGATTTATCTGCCTAGTTTGGGAGGGGACCTGGAAGTTGCTGGTCTCAAAAGACAGATCTCAAGTGGTTGCATCCTGAGTGTAGGGGCAGGGGTGAGGGAGGTAGGGGTGAGGGAGTGAGAGATGGGAGGCCAGGCTCAGGCCAAAGGTGGTTGTTCAGTGTCTGACGTCTGGGTTCAGGTCCCGAAGATCCCCACAAGCTGGTCACATCCAAGGGCATGGTGGGTACTAGCCAGTGATATGAAGGGGCTATCCTGAGGTATTGCAGGGAGAGAAGATTAGGAGAAGGGCAGAGAAAGGGGCACAGGAGGAGGGAGATAGAAGGATGAGGAAAAGTGACAGGGAGGGAGGGAGGGAAGGAGAGAGGGAAGGAAGAAGACTGGAGGATGGGGCAGGAGAAGGGAACATAGCTGGACCCCAGGGACAGAGGGGGATGTTGTTCACTGAGCATGTATCACCTGTCAAAATGGTTCTGAGGCCTCCTCTTGTATTAATTTACTTGATTCTACCAATTGGAACCCAAGGAGGTAAGGTGGCCTGCTCCAGTAAGCACTTAGATTCTGGGATGTGCAGTTCAGAAAGGTTAAATAAGATGCTTAACATTACACAGCAGGTCAGCGAATGCCTCAGGTTTTGAACCCAGGCTAGTTGGATGTCAAGCCTATGTTCTTGGCTTCCCAGAGATCTCCCCCAACCTCTGTAAGAGACATCCCACTGTCCTCACTTGAGCAAGGGGATGAAATTGTCCCAACCAAATGGGGAGTTATAAGAAATAACTTTAATTATAAGAAAATGGAGGCACGGAAGAAATGGGGCAGCTCACTCAAGCCCCTGACCAAAGCCAGGGCCCCTACCATGTCTAAAAACAGCTGTTGTCACTGTGCCCATGCCCCCTTGCCCAGGAATTCATCAAGAACCAAGGGAATGATCTACTAGGAATCCACTCCAGGGTACTGGTTGCTCCTTGTTCTATTCCCCCAGTTTCTTTGTAAGGGCCAGAGCTCGGGCCTGGCTAGTTGCCAACAGCCTGGTCCATGTGGCTCTTATACCAGCAGATCACTTGTACATCTCAGTTGCCTTTCAACCAATGGAATGCTGGGGGAGGGCAACCCCCATCAGGCATGCCCTGATCCAGATGAGGCATGAAGGCACAGCCTCACTCCCTGTTCCTCTGCACTGTCCCATTGGGGGTGCTCTCTGGTTCATGAAGCCTACACTGAATTTAGACCCAAGTTTCCCCAGAGCACCCACTTCACATGGTCCTTGGAGTGGGAATGAACAGAGTTTCTCTGGTGAGCCTGGCTGCAGGGCATGGGTGTTCCTACTGTGGCCATTATGAGGGATCAATGATTGCCTATAGAGGTAGACACTGAAGAATGGCCCTCTCGTGTGAGAATAACACAGGTTTCACATCAGACTCAGCTTCCTGGAAAGTGAGCCTCTCCTCACTGTCACTGGTGAGCAGGTGTTACCTGTCAACCTACAAATGTTCACAGGACAGCTAGGACAAGACACAGGTGGCAATCGGACAGGATGCAGGCTGATGACCACTGTGACCAGCAGAATTCTTTTGTGTGTCTGAAGGGCACAGTGTTGGCCCCTGAGGTTCACCATCATTCACTTAATCAAATACCTGGCCACTGGGGCCCAGCTAAGTTTCAGTGTGGAAGGAGGAAAGACTACATCACCTGGTTATAAACCAGCAGGCGTGTGGCCCATATCTTCTATAGCCAGTCTCAGAAATCACCCAACCCCCATGTCTGAGGAAAGCTGTTACCATGGGCAAGTCATGGGTGGGGGAACCCCCTGAGCCAAAAGATGCTCTACCAGTGGTTTGGGACTTTTCAGGGCCTTGGAAATGCCCGTGTGCCACTCTGTCAACAAAAAGCGGAGGCACAGCATTTTCTAAATGTACTTGACCATGCCAGGCTCTTCAGAGATGACAGAAGAGTGATGACTGGGTCCCCCTGTGTAAACATGACCGTGAGCCTTCTGAGGAAGACCTTTAAATCTGCACTTAATTGATGGCACCGGGGCGGGTGAAAAAAAGCAGGCAATGCATTTTACCTACCAAACCAGGGTACTGGGACCCAGGTGTTTCAGTTTTCTGTAATAACAAGTGCCTGCATCTAAAGCCAGCTGGAGTTTGGATCCTGACACTTGCACCTGACAGAATTAACTGTCTAACCATAGTAGTTTAAAAGCACAGCTGTTCTTAGAAGGATTCTGTTACTTTACAAATCAGTCTTCCCACACATTATTCATTTCAAAATAACCCAGGCAGGGGTAGATGGTGTATGCAAAACCTGTAGAAGCGAGGCTGACAGGTACCGCTGTCCAGGTTGAGGATGGACCATCTCCTGCAGGAGTTCCTTTTCCTGTTACAGCCCCTTGGGTCGAACAGCACTACCCTTGAGAAATATGTAAGTCATCCCAAATCCCAATGCTCACAGCACATATTTGTCACTTTGTCACTGTCTAGCACTGGAATGGCAGGAATTTGCACTCTTCCTGGTTGTTGAAATCTTCCCTGGATGCCCCTTACAGACCAATACAACCTCTTCCTTCCGGAGAAGCCCTGCCAGATTGTGTCCTTGGCTACAGAATGGCTTTGGGGAAATCATGGAGTTAGGGTTAAGAGGAGATGGACTTAAGAACCAGAACTCAGCTCCCAGAACTTCCGGGAAAGAAAGGACAGGGCCCTCTGGTCTAGGTATCGGGTGTGCGGAAGATCTGTCTGTCCTCTGGGCCACACCCATGATCAGAAGTCTGGGAAGAGGTACGAGGTTCTCTGCCTACAGAATACCTTGGTCCCCAGAGAATCTGGACTATAATCTTCCTTCCCTCTGCTTTCCCCTGGGGAGAAATGGGAAGAAGTGCCAGGAGACTTTGACGACCAGCGTAGGTTGTTATTGCCCCCAGAGTTCAAAGTCCTTGGCTCCCGTTGTCCAGCCTGCCTGCTTCCCCACTGGACAGGAGGGAATGCCCTGCTCCAGTCACTGCAGTGGGGACTCACCTTCCTCTTCAGAGGGATATGACATGCCTACCCCATGTAGGAGCTCAGACCCAGAGGCCTCCAGCCTTTAGAGCAGTGGTTCTCAACCTGTGGGTTGTGACCCCTTTAGGGGATTGGTTGAACAACCTTTTCACAGGGGTTGCCTAAGACCATTGGAAAACATAGATATTTACATCATGATTCATATTTTTCTTTATCTCTGTCACCTGTGAGCTCAGAAGCATTCCAGTTTCTTTTTTATTTGATATTTTCTTTATTTACATTTCAAATGTTATCCCCTTTCCTGGTTTCCCATCTGAAAACCCCCTATTCCTCTCACCCCCCACCCAACAAGCCAACACACCCACTCCCGCTTCCTGGAGCTAGCATTACCCTACACTGGGGCACAGAGCCTTCACAGGACCAAGGGCCTCTCCTCCCATAGATGACTGACAAGGCCATCCTCTGCTACATATGCAACTGGAGCCATGAGTCCCACCATGTGTACTCTTTGGTTGGTGGTTTGGTCCTTGGGAGCTTTGAGAGTAGTAGTTAGTTCATATTGTTGTTCCTCCTATGGGGCTGCAAACCCCTTCAGCTCCTTAGGTCCTTTCTCTAGTTCCTCCATTGAGGATCCTGTGCTCAGTCCAATAGTTGGCTGAAAGCATCCACCTCTGTATTTGTCAGGCACTGGTGGAGCCTCTCAGTAGACAGCTATATCAGGTTCCTGTCAGCAAGCACTTGTTGGCATCCACAATAGTGTCTGAATTTGGGGACTGTAGGTGAGATGGATCCCCAGGTGGGGCAGTCTCTGGATGGCCTTTCCTTCAGTCTCTGCTCCACACTTTGTCTCTGTAACTACTCCTGTGGGCATTTTTGTTTCCCCTTCTAAGAAGGAGCAAAGTATCCATACTTTGGTCTTCCTTCTTCTTGAGCTTCATGTGGTCTGTGAATTGTATTTTGGGTATTCTGAGCTTCTGGGCTAATATCCACGTATCAGTGAGTGCATACCATATGTGTTCTTTTGTGATTGGGTTACCTCACTCAGGATGATATTCTCCAGATCCATCCATTTCCCTAAGAATTTCATAAATTCATTGTTTTTAATAGCTGAGTAGTACTCCATTGTGTAAATGTACCACATTTTCTGTATTCATTCCTCTGTTCAGGGACATCTGGGTTGTTTCCAGTTTCTGGCTATTATAAATAAGGCTGCTATAAACATGGTGGAGCATGTGTCCTTATTACATGTTGGAGCATCTTCTGGGTACATGCCCAGGAGTGGTATAGCTAGGTCCTCATGTAGTACTATGTCCATTTTTCTGAGGAACCGCTAAACTGATTTCCAGAGTGGTTATACCAGCTTGCAGTCCCACCAGCAATGAAGTAGTGTTCCTCTTTCTCCACATCTGCTGTCCAGCATCTGCTGTCACCTGAGTTTTTGATCTTAGCCATTCTGACTGGTGTGAGGTAGAATCTCAGGGTTGTTTTGATTTGCATTTCCCTGATGACTAAGGATGTTGAACATTTCTTTAGGTGCTTCTCAGCCATTTGTTGTTCCTCAGTTGAGAATTCTTGGTTTAGCATCATGATTCATAACAGTATTGAAATTACAGTTATGAAGTAGCAATGAAAATAATTTTGTGGGTGGAGGCCACCACAACATGAGAAGCTGTATTAAATGATCATAGCATTAGGAAGGTTGAGAAGCACTGCTCTAGAGCAGTTGAGGTCCCAGGTGCCTGGAGTCTCACCTTCATGACTCCTTACTCTATACCCCATCCCAACCGCCATTCCAGGTAGAGTGAACTGCACCTTTAATATATTCAGTGAGAATGCTCAGCAAAAGACAGTCCAAACAGGAACAAAATGTCTTGCTGGGTTACTTACAGCAGACCCCTCATAATCTAACACCTCCCCTATCCTACCCACCCAGAAATGCAATGCAGCCGGTGTTCTACGAAGACCAATGGGATGCCTAAGCTGGGGCTCCCTCCTTTGCTGGCCTTGCTGAAATAACTCATCAGCATGCTGATTTGATTGGCTACACTTCTGTGAGTGCAGGCCAGCCCACAGTTTACTGGTGAGCACAGGAGCCCTGCCCACTCTGCTCTGGACTCCAGACAGAGTATTCAAGGACACACCTACAGAGAGCCTCTCCAAAGTAGTCAACCCTTGCTGCCTGCCATAGCCCAGCAGCCACTCTCAGACTGAGGCCCAGAATCTGGATCCTTCCTCCCAGGAGAAGTGGATGAAAGAAGTGAAACTAGTCTCTCCCTGTTCTCCACAAAGCCTGATCCCCATCATCCTCTCATGATCATGAGTGTGACCAAGACAAGCCTGAATAGAAATAGCCTGGAGACCCCATTTTAGACCTGGGGAGGTTTGAAGGATTCTACTTGCACCCTGATCCCTCTTCCTCAGGTAGACTCTATGTCACCGACGATGACCCAGGACCCCTATGGTCACCAAACTTTTCCCTGAAAGGCCATTAACAGTTCCCTGGACCCACATGACCTTCCTCCAGCCAAGGGCTACCATGTCACGTACCCACCATGCAATCCTGCCTTGTCTCTCAGGGACATTTTTGCTAGTATCATGCTGTCAAGCCAGGCATAGCATTGCATGCAACATGATGGCATAGCCATTAGGAGCAAAATGTCTACAAACTGGTACATGTATGAGAGCTCTCTGCCATCCTTCTCCCTTGAACCCATTCCATTCAGGCTTTCTCACTGGAGGCCTCATGCCACTCGAGGTCATGTTCAATGTGTACCTCTGTTTACAGGGACCCACAGTGGTTCCTTGACCTGGGTGGTAGGGGTGGTCCTGACACTCAACTGTCACTTGGCCTGATGCACAGCTCACTCCTGCTTCCCCATCCTTGGGCTTCTGACTAGACCTTGTGACCCAGAGACTCCACAGTGACTTTGTTGGTCTTCAGGAAGCACTCCCAGTAGACACTGAACAAAGTTCATATACATAATTTTATAGCTGTGCTAAGATAGTATGAAGGGATGGGAGAAATGAACTTCTGTCATAGATTCTGTCCAGGCCTGATGCACATGGCCCAGGCTGACTATGAACATGCCCCAGTATGAAATCATAGACTTAAAACATGAAGCAGAGGTATTTTAGGTCATGGGATTTTTGTGTGTGTACACACATGCACATGCTCACTATAGGTGACAATATCTTGTCACAATGTCAGAAGGCCAGACATCCCAGCAATCCAAGGTTGCCCAAATATCAATCTAACAACTCATAGGCAATTTTAAAGTGGCAAAAGGAATACTTGGCATTGTTTTTAAGACATGAGTTACTCATCTAGGAGATCCCCATTTGCTCAGCCATGTGTCCAGGCTCAGGAGCAGGTGGTCTAGCCTATTCCATGTTTGATGATACAGCCTCAGGGCCCCCAGTTTCCACAGCTGTGACTGATCCCTGTGCAGCAGGGCCTGGTGTCTCAGACCTACCCAGTCCATATAGACTTCTCATTTGAACTTGACTCTTGTAGCTTCCCGCATCCAGAACAATCTCCATGAGATGAGTCAGTTACTGCCCAACCTAAGTCCTGTCCTTGGTCCACCGTCCTCTGATTGGCCCAGAGAAGGAACAATAAACATGGTTGTCTTGGCTCCTGAGCAGCTCTTCCAGGGTCCAGCTGGCTTAGAATATTCCTTCCCTCATGGTCTTCATCATTCCCTGCCCTACAGTGGGAGCTGACCCTGGCTTTGGGCCCTGGGCTGTTGTTTGCATCTGAGTTGGTCATAGCCCAAGCCCTGTTCTTCTGTCTTTCATTTCAGAATGAAACAGCTTCTAGTCTCTTTGTAACAGCGGAGTCACCAGAGGCAAATGCCTTGCTTGGACAAATGTTTGATACCGGTGACTAATAAAAGTGAGGTGTGGACACCTGCCTCACTGAGCCTCAACAGCATGACTTAGAGAAGGCGTGAGCTGCTGGCCTGCTATGCAATTCACCATCCCAGGCTGTTGCTAGGAGAAAGGTGGCTGCATCACTTAGCCATTGCACCCTCCTTCTTCCATGTCTCCATAGCACTGGCCCACAGCTTATGGCATGTTTTCCATCCATATTCTGGAAATGACTCCTTCCTGGGGAACCCTGCCTGTATCACCCGTGCCCAGAAATGAATACCTTTGAGCCAAATGATGGGCATCTGCCCTTTGCTTTTGCCCAGCTTCAGTCAGCAGGCCCATGGCTCACACAATCAGCCCCTGGCTCTAGCCTCACCCCTCAGTGACATTCCTATATTCTAGAGGCTTCAAAAGGACATGGCCATGGAAAGAAGAGGCAGACCCACCTCCTGGCTTTTCCATTTTTATTTAAGACTCAGGGACCATGGCATCCACAGTCTAGAGACATAGGATACCTGAAGACAAGAGCTCCTGTCACTGCACTAGGAATGATTTCAGCAAGCCCAGGGCAGCCTTTCTTCCTTTTGCCCTGAAGACTAGGGTCATCACCTGATGAGAAGAATCACCTGACTAGAAGTATCAAGTGACCCAGCAGGTCACAGACAGCCAGGCTCTGCAGTGTAGCCTCGGGATCTAGACTCCAGGGTGAATGAACTCTCCTACTGGTGAAGCAGGGTCTGAGAGTGCCAGAGAAGAAGCCGTTAGGATCTCAGGGTCAAGCTGGGTGACAGTTGACTGAGTCACCCCATCAAATTGGGCCTCTGCTGTCGCCTAGATTTTTGTAACAGACAGCTCAAACCTATGTTAAGAAACAAAACCAAGGCTGGGAGTGACATGGGGCTTTGTGTTGCTATAATGAAATACCTGAATGCAATCCTAGGAGAATGCAATATGGAGAAGGGAGGTTTGTAGCTTCACAAGCCTACCCGCAGAAAGGTAGAAACAACAAAGCTTGCCCTTTTCATGTGGGATCCTAGTTCTGTCTCAGGATGCAGAATGAGAGCAGACTGAGGGAACTAGCTACAAGATAATGCACCAAGCACCTCACTGCATGACAACCAGTCCTCTTAAGAGATGACTTATCCCTGGGATTCCTACTTGACTCCAAGGAAAAAACATCAATCTTCTCATGAGCATGGAGCTCCATGACTTCAGACATCTCCTGAGATCAAGAAGTATCTTGGAAAACCCAACACTGCACAGGAAGACCCATCTTCTAGCACACATCTCCAGGGGACACAATCAAAGTGTCCAAACTCCAGCAGAGACCCCAGTGAACAGAGAGTGGCTTGGGCTAGCCCAACACTCAAGGTAGGATGTCTAAGGTGACACATTTGTAACAGTGGACATTTAGGTCAGTGGGTTCTTGGGGAGTTCTACCACTCAGGGGGCACTGCCAGAAGCAACTCAAGAACCACTACAGAGAGCTGGACAAGGACCAGGATTCCAGGAGCCACTGCTGACTCCAGGCCTAAGGGAACCATCTACCTTCAGAGTAGGCAAGGAGAGGAGAAACTCAGGCCAGAGGAAGGTGAGGGAGGCAAGCTGGCAGCCTGCAAAGCCCAGCCCTGGGGACTCTGTGACCAGAATATGAAGTTCCTGTCATTCTATCCAAGGGACAGGTTACACTAGCCTGAGGCAGCCCTCAGGCAAGACAAGTGCTCTGGGACTTGAATGTTGAGTGTTGTGTGATGTGAAGTCTCTAGGAGTGAAATAGTTCTGTCTCACCATCATCTTAGAGGAGACACATTTACTTTGTCTTCCACCCTTTCTAACACATCAGTCATCCAAGCAATGGGGATGTCTTAGAGGTGCTGAGGGAAGGAGGAACTAACTTGGATCATGGGTCAGGAACCTCAAAAGAGCGGAAACCCATCACCTAGCAATTTGCAACTGATCAAATGTACAAGGGATTGCATTCACCTGTGTGTCCCCAGGTTCTCCTGGGGTGCAATGGTGGATAGGTGGGCACTGGCAGAGTCTATGCCCAAACTCCAGATTGTCATCATTTCAAACAGCATAATGAATGCTGTACATGTGTCCTGGGCAAGGCCGCCTGAATAACCAAGATGTCAAATGTCTTTGCTTGAGTTGTTGGTCCATCCGTGCTGTGAATCACACAAGCATGAACCACATGCCGATTAAATGTTAACCATTCTGTTTCATAAAAATGAAGGAAAACATTAAGGACTACTTCATCTACCTCTAGAAGAATTATTTTAAAGGCATACTATGTGGAGTGGGAGGGATGGTGTGTTTAGTAGCTCCCCCTAAAGATTTCTTCCCTACTCTTCAAAAGTAGGCATTTCCCCTCCCAACACACACACACACACACACACACACACACACACACACACGCGCACGCACATGCACATGTCTGTGCCCTGGCATGTCCTAAGGAACCTGGAACCAGGGAGCCTCCACATCTAAGACTGTATCATCCATACAGATTCCCAGTGAGCCCAGAGGATCTCCAGGGCAACAGTGTCTGCAGGGGCTTCTCAGATCAGACAGGAACCAATGATTGGAGAGGTCAGAGGTCAAAGCTTCTGGGAGACAGTTGCTTTCTTAAGTCCTAAGGAACCAATGCCGTAGGCACAGAAGACAGCCACAAGTCGTGTACTCCCAGTCCAGACCAATTCCATGAAAGCCATTCACTGTCATGGAGGGATGAACACAGGTACCCAAGAATATATGCATATGAATGTATGTATAATATATACTGTTCTTGTACTTATGTGCAAGTGTGTATATAAAATGGGACTTGAGGTACATAATACATGTATATATACATGTATATACATATATACACATTTATATCAAAAATAAATATTAATAAACAGGATCTTGCCTATCAGGAACACAGAGCAGTGAGAACCAGTGCCTGTTGCTACAAATATTGTTTCTGGTCACTTGGAGGTATTGTATATTGTTTTGGTGCAGAGCATTGGACTGGTGGCATTATTGGAGTGTCAGGGTCATCAAGATTTTCTCCCACCTTCTCCAGTACAGTGACCATGTGCAGATGTAGGCAAGAGGAGACATGATCACCATGGTATGGGGGTGCCTCAGTGGACCAAGGCATGGGGGAAGCATTTAGGGTTAAATCACCAGTCTCAGATCTAGGAGTCACTGTTATATGGTACCTTTGTGACCAGGCAGCCTGCCTTATGGTTATGGTGTGCCTGCTCACACACCCAGGTGTACCCCATCTGTGCAGTGACAACAGTCATGCTGGCACATGGACTGATCCAGAGAAAGCAGCATGGCAGTGGCTAACTTGCAGAACTATGGGTAATGAGCGGAGTGGAAGTCAGGCCATCACACAGGCATCTGAGAACCCCCTAGAATAGAAACCCTAGTTTCCGGCTCAGACCACAGTGCCTGCCATCTTGCCAGTGATTCCAGAGGCATAGGGTCAGTGGTTCCTCTGTGGCATGAGAATTTTTTTCTTTTAATTTTGCATTTTCATCTGAAAAATCTAAACATATAAGTGAGATCCTGTGTCATCCCCAGATGTCACCTTAGAAAAGAGAGCAATAGAGCTTTGTGTCTAGGTTTACCCAACACCTTTTTTCCCCCCAGAAAGAAGCCCAAATGAGTTCCCAGGCTATTGTACAAGCAGTGGCTTAGTGATTGTTCAAACAGAGATAAGTGGGTGAGGACTGAGTCATCAAACACTCTTGTGGCTTGACGCTGGCAGGGGTCTCCGTGTTGCTAGCAGGTGCCTGAATGCATGCTGTCCAGGGGTGACCACTT
Source organism: Mastomys coucha (assembly GCF_008632895.1). Classification (NCBI taxonomy): domain Eukaryota; kingdom Metazoa; phylum Chordata; class Mammalia; order Rodentia; family Muridae; genus Mastomys; species Mastomys coucha. The sequence continues at coordinate 11,694,968 of NW_022196915.1, read as the reverse complement.
GGAAGACACAAAGTAGCTGTGAGACAGACAAGCTGGGCAGCCAAGGAACTTCTCTCCATAAGGTGCACATGCTTTTGTAGTTGTTTTTCCTTTTTTTTAAAAAAAAGATTAACAGTCTCATCCACCCTCAAGGACCAGAGCACACTGAAGAAGAAGAGGTGGGAGGATGTAAGAGATGGGAAAGGCTGCCCTTGGTTACGATGTAGCTGTAGCCACTGTGAACCTCATCCATCATGGATAGAGGAGGTGCCCACTAAGCCCCAGCCCTTCCTTTGTAGCTACTGTCTATTAGTGGTTACTAGGTGACGAGGTATCATTTTCTTCAATATCACAACCACTGGAGGACTAGTTAGAAACAAGGGGTTCATGAAGAAAAGAAAGAGGAATTGGGGGTGAATATAATTATAGTAATTCATATGTTTACATGATACTAAATGACTATGTTTTGGAGTATTTTACTAAGTTGATAGGCCCATTAACATTCTTGAGTCTGTGGTTAACAGCTTATCCATTGTAATACAGGAAAAATAAAATAATATTGATAATAATACTAATGAGGACACAGTACAAGCTACCGCCAAGACAGTCCCGCTGATAACAAGCAGATTTTTGGTTGGGACATTCTTCTGTTATTATACCCGACACTGGTTGTTTCACTTCTGCAAAACATCATCTGTCATATTAAATTAATGCCATTAATTTGAATTTTAATGGTTTTTTTGTAGTTTTGTTTGCATTTAATTTGTAATTGTGTTTTGGTTTTATAGCTGCTCGAGAAGTAAGAGCACAAGGAATTCATACTTACTTTTATGTCTGTGTCTATTTAAGTAATAATGTGATCAAAATAATGTTAGTTGACACTGGGGATCTTTGATAATTTTGTTCCCTTTAAATGCATAGGTTTAGGGCAACAAGATGGCTCAGCAGGTAAGAGCAATTGCTGCTCAGTTCTGATGATCTAAGTTCAATCTCTGTAACCCACATTTAAAATGAAGTTGGGGTGTGGTGGCATATATCTGGAATCCCAATAACTCCTACTATGAAATGGGAGGTAGAGGCGAAGCACCTAGAAGCTTATAAGTCAGGTAACCTGGAATAGAAGCACAGGAGGAATAACAAGGAAGAATCTGCCTCAATAAAGAGGGAGGAGAAGCTCCAAAAGTTGCTCTCTAGCCTCTCCACACACTTGCACCTTGGCGTTGCAACTACCAGCACTCAAATGCACACATGCCTGCACAATAATAAATCAATAAACACTTCAAGTGTATCTGTTAGTGAAGTTTAAGAATCACTGAGACTGCTCGGTAACACACAGCTAAATGCACACATCACTTACCTTTAAAAGTTCTGGGTGAGGGTGGTGGTGGCGCATGCCTTTAATCCCAGCACTTGGGAGGCAGAGGCAGGCAGATTTCTGAGTTCGAGGCCAGCCTGGTCTACAGAGTGAGTTCCAGGATAGCCAGGGCTACACAAAAAAACCAAAAAAAAAAAAAAGTTCTGGGTGAAACTGGCATGGTGCAGAGAATTGTGGGAAGGGGTGTAATCGCATAAGTCACATGAGAATTTAGATCTTTTCTAAAGTAGAAACTAGTTAGTAGCCATCTCAGGTGGCTTTGGATCTTAAACTACCCATGTCCCTTTCTTTTTCTGCTGATCCTTGGTGTCACAGCCTAAGTGGGTATGAGTAGCTCCTGCACACCCAGATTGATGCTCAGAACCTGAATCGTATGTGTGACTGACAAGGCTAGAAAAGTCCTCAGCATCTGCCAGGATGATGGCCCCATTCGTCCTCTGACCAAAGGCTTGTGACTGACCCCAGACCCAGAGGCTTAGGGCTGTGCACCCTTGGGCTGTACTGTGGCAGGCACGGTTACTGCTGCAGGTATTTCCTTTATCCCATCTGTCCCTAGATCAAAGCAGAGGCTAAGAAAGACTGTCTGGCCTTATCTGGGGCCCATAACTGAATGGTGGCATGTTGGGCATGGGTCCAAATGCCTGAAGAGCCTCCAGTACATCCTACTGATTGCTATCCCCTGTGGCTGCAGTCATGAGAGAGGGTGTTGCTGATCCCGAACATACAGGACTTGGTCTTTTATGAAACAAGCTAAGGATGAATTCTCTCAACTGAAATCTCCAAACTAGGCATAATGAGTGAGAGAATTCTCATATCTCAAGAGGAAGCACCCAGAATGCTTCCTTCCAGGTACACTGAGAGGTGCTTAGACTATCTAATCCTCCCTCTTCCCCCTCCACATGCTGTTTAAGCGTGAGAGAAGGAACTTCCGTGGAGGTATGAGAACCTCTGTCAGGCATGCACACAGCCATGATGACTCTATGCTACATGACTTTATGCCCCATGCTCTTCTAGAAACTGGGGTACCCACGGAGAGGGGAGGCCAGCCCCTCACTGTCCAGCTAGAGGTCAGCTGTATTGCAGGAACCCAGTCTACCTCACAGAGGCAGAAAGAACCCCAGGAGGATTCATTTCAGCTCCAGGACTAGGGCTGGGAGATGCTCTGTTGAGAATAGAGCTCAAGATGTGGGTGGGATGGAGTGAGGGAAGCAGTCAGTAGGTCCCTGTTGTAGTAGAGAGAGAGGGTGCAGGCTTCCCCAGAGCTAAGAAGGAGGGATAAAAAGTCAACTGGTAGAACCCTGGGCTGTGTGAGACAGGAGAAGGCCATAAGAACACAGTACCCCTCAAATCATCTTAGCTTAGGCACATACCTTAACACCTTTGTAGAAAGCACTCCTTTCCTCTGTAGCATCCATCCTGTCTTGACTGCCCTGGGAAACCAGATGGGTAAGATGGATGTTCATTTATCCCTTTGGCTGCTGTAATGAAATCCCACACACAACACATACGACACAGTCCCACCACTCTGGAGGTTACAGGTCCTAGCAAGGTTGCTGATGAGGCTATGCTCACTGTGGCTCTACGGAGCATCCTTCCTGGCTGCTGGTGCCTGGTGTTCTAGGGACTCTTCAGTTGGGAGATACAGTACTCCATCATGCCACATCTCCATGTCTCCTCTCTAAGTGCCTTTATGTTTGCTTTCCCTCCTTGTTGTCCTGTGCCCACACTTCCTCTCCATACAAGGAGTCAGGTAGCCTGACTCAGTGTCCCCCTTAGGGTCAGCATTTTAACTGGCTCAACTCTGTAAAAACTGAACTTCTAGACAAGGACACATCTGAAAATCTGAGGGTGTCAATGCATTTACTTAGGAGAGACATAACTGCATCCAGGCCACCCATGTGGTCAGGAAAGAAGCTCTGAAGCAAATGTGGACAGAGCTTGTACCTGGTCCACCCTGATGGTTCACACACTGAGAAGGGAATTCTTTCTACTCCTGAAAATGACTGAGAAGTTCCAGAATGGACCTCAATGTCCTTGAGGGGTGGCTTCCTAGCCAGGCATATGTGTAAGCATATGAGAAAACTGTATCTTATTCTCATGTTCTATACACCATTATATACCCAAGATGCATCTGGGAGCCAGGCCTAGGACAATCAGTGTGACATCGAGTAAATAAACCCTACTAGGGGTAAATGGACTCAGGAAGTAATGACCTAGTACAGGCCATGTGAGAGGAGAAGGGGTCTGGTGGACTCTCCCCCAGGATGGGAGATTCTGTCCAGCAGCAAGATGAGGGCAGCACCTATATGAAAAGATGTCCTATGGTCTGAACAGACCAGTGCTGGGTACATCTTCAACTTGACTCCCCCCCCCACCCCCCAGGGAAGTCTGCATCCTCCAGAAGGACTTTTCTGCCTTCCCACCCCCGACCCCCACTGGGCAGCGGATGTAGATTTTATGTGTGTCTGCAGAAGGCTAAAACTGTCTTCAACCAGAGCCACAGTGATCAGATGCTGTCTCAGACAGAGATGGGAGCATTTCCTTAGTTGGAAGAACTTGGGCAGACCGTGCCAGAAGTGGCTTATAAATAGACCGCTACCTCCTCCCTCCTTCTCTTCGCCCAGGCTCCTGGCCCCGAGTCTCTCTCCCCCATTTGGCACAGTCCCAGGTGGGTTTTAATTAACAGTCCTGCCTTCTCCACTGTGCACATCCAGGTTTTTCCCAGGCCTGGAAAACACTTTTCTCTTCTTCTCTCCTGGCTTTGGGGCTGAGTGGAAGCTTTTTGGAATCTTTAGACAATCTTAGAAACAGAATGGCATCTCTCTCCTGTGGCACCTCTCGCCTGTCAGGGAGGAATGTGTGGAAGAATGCTGCCTGCCCTTTGTGAACAGGAGGCCTTCAGCCTCGGGTTTGGCGAAGATGCCTTTTCTCTGTCAGGCATCAGCCTTCCTTAGAACACAGTAGGTTCCCCAAAGTAATGCAAAGGTCTGTAAACAGTGCCCTGGGCCTGCCATCGCCATCTCTAAGCCCCACAAACAGATCGAGTCTCTGTCTAGCCACCTAATGTGTCACTTTTCCCTGTCAATTTAGTGAAGCAGCCTCAGCCAAAGTGTCACCCGGCCAGTCAGTTCTTTGCTGTGATAACAGTCCCTGAGACAAAACAACATATAAAGAGAAAAGGTTTCTCTTAGCTCATGCTCTAGAGGCCTTACTTTGGACCTGTGGAAGTCTGTTGTGGTGGGAACGTGTGAAGGAACAAAACCACTTGAATCATGGGTAGGAGACAAAGGAAAAGAGAGGGGTTTCTTACTCTCTTCAACTCCGAGAACAGCCCCTAGTGATATAAAGATCCCTGACTAGGGGAGCTCCATAAAGGTGCCACTTCCTCACAGTTAGTGCTACGCTAAGGACTAAGCCTTCAATGCATTGGCCTTGGAGGAACATTATAGATCAAAACTTCACCCACCTGCACTACTGATCCCTTTCCCACCTCTTATGCTTCGTGCCCCTTATAATCTAGATGCAGACATCTTTGCCAGAAGCATCTCTGATGCCCAGCCCCGGGCCTTTATCTGCTCATTCTTCTCAGGGTGCCTTTCCCAACCAGAACAAGAGCCTCATTTTCCAAGGAGAAGCTGCTGACAAACAAATGATGTCTGTCATGCTGCCAAGGGAAGGGACAGCTTGGAGTAAATTAAGTTAGAGGGCCTTGGATGCCACAATCCCCAGGACAGCAGCGAGACATAGCAGTATACTTAATGCTCTCAAGATGCTTGCTTGGCCTCATCTGACTTAGTGGTTCCCGGCCTTTCTGACCATAAACCTGCTTATCGCCAAAACATCTACTAAAGGCCTCCACTCATGGTGCGTGGAGCCTTGTGGACCTACTTTCAGAAGAACCACATAGTGGTTAGAGTTCATTGATTCTTCCCATGGTGGGTCCATGGGTGGCCATGGCAGTAGGGAACCAGGCTTTATGTCTGGATGGCCATTTCCTAACACTTAGGGTCTCTTAGACTTAAGTTTAAGAAGTAGGTAATTTTGGGCAAACAGGATAATTCTCACCCATCAGTGCAGTGGACAGACTTGGGAGGTGTAGATGGTATGCTGAGGTCAAAGGAAGTCATGCGCTTTCTCCCTTTCAGGCCCTCTCCGGCCCACCCACCCGCCCCCCTGCCTAAGGTACCCTTGTGATCTGATCTCAAGAGGTACTTCATTGCTCTGTGCCTCAGTTTCTTCAGTTTCAAGAGACCCATTACCATGCAAGGGCAGCATGAGGTCTACCTGATACTGCAGTTTGGGAGGGGGAGGCAAACATCAAACCTGGCACAAGGGGGAATCAAGAGAAGGCTTTTTGAAGGCTGCAGGTAGCTGACCTTCCTTTTGACACTTGCAGGGTAGTATTGAGTCTTAGATATTTTTATTGGAGTCTGGTTTAAGTTATTACCAGATTTGACAGCACTGGGGTTGACATGGGGACTCTGAGATAAGGTACCGTGTCTCTTAAGGGAGAGCTCTCTGTGTACCCAAGCTGCTGGAGTGACAGAGGAGGACAATAAGAGGACATCCTACTACTCGTGAGAACAGAGCCCCAAACAGATCCAGATGGCTCCAAGGTCTGCCTTGGTGCATACAAGCATCCATATAGCACTCTCTGACACATGGAACATTGGCACCTCACTCTATTGGGTCCTTGGTCCCAAGGGCCTGAGGGCCTGCAAGACCAAAATGGGGGGAGAGAGCTCTATGGTGCAATAAAGGTTGGCATTTCTTTCCAGTAGTAGAATTCCAGATGGCCACACCTACTGAGGAACAGAAAGGGCAGGTGATCCCTGCCTGATGCAGGATATGGAGGACACATAGAGCAAGACCCAGCATTCCAGATCCCATGTCTTCCCATGCCTGGGGACAAAGAATCTGCACTCTTGTCTGAAGATAAGTGGACTTACCCATTAGTTTCAGAGAGATGGACCCACGGCATCCTTTCACAAAGGTAACTGGGATGGTTAGTTTCAATTGTCATTATGCCACAATCTAGAATCATCTTAGAAAAGAGTCACAGTAAGGGACTGTCTAGGTCAGGTTGGTTTATGAGCTTGTCTGTGGGACATCATCTTGAGTAAATTATGTGGGAAGACCTGGCCTACTTTGAGAAGCACAATTGCCTGGTTTTGCATCTGAGACTGTATACAAACAGAGTGAGCTGAGGAGCAAGCACGTGAGCACTTATTTCTCTCTGCTCATGACAGGAAGCGATGTAACTAGCTGTTTTAAGTACCTATCACCTTGGCTCCCATGATGGATCACAATCTGGAATTGTGAGCTGAAATAATCTCTTTCCTCCCCAAGGTTGCTTTCCATCAGGGTGTTTGTCACCGCGACAGAAATAAAACTAGGATAAAGGTCACCATTAGTTCAGTTTTCGTATGTCTGATGAATACCATCATTTTCCCACAAGTCGAGTCCCAGTATCATAGGGCAGGGGAGGTAATGCAGAATGGAGAGTTTTGGAGAGTGCCAAGGAATATTCAGGCACAGGCGTGGGTCATGTTCTGTCCTCCTATGGGAGAGGCTAGATCAGAAGAGTCCTCAGATGAAAGCAGCATCCTCTGAGTCAGCCACAGGCCCAGGCTGAAGCCTAGCCTGGCTCCTCCCTGCTCACTGCTCTCCCGTGAGTCTTGACTAGGTGCACACACGGTGGAGGAGCAGCTAGGAAATCCTAATTCCCAATGCCTAATGATGGTATCACTTGCTTCCTTGGATTGAGTCCCAAAGGGGTGGCTCTGGAAAGCCAGGAAGTGGCAAAGCAGCCAGATAATCCCTTCCATGCCCTCCAGAGAAGAGCACTAAGCTAACGTATTCACTGCTGCTTCTTCCCTTGCCTCCAAAAGAGAAGTAGACAGACTCCGTGGCAGCCTGAAAGCCAAATGCAGTCTAGTCATCGGAGGAGTTTAGGGCAAAGACAGTGTCAGCTCATCTGCTGGCTGGATCATGGGAGGGGACTCATTCATGCCACCTGAGGCTGGTCCTGGACCAGACTTGAAAGGGCCACCGGGAAAAGGAATCAGTGCTCTGTCCCCTGAGCCTACAGTCTGCCCATACATCAGACAAGAGCCCTAGTTCTGTAAATGGCTGCACTCAGCCACTTTCCTTCTAGAACCTTCCCTTGTTTATTAATTTATTTTATTTATGTATTTATGTATGTATTTATTTATCTATTTATTTTGACTTTTCGAAACAGGGTTTCTCTGTATAGCCCTGGCTGTCCTGGAACTCACTCTGTAGACCAGGCTGGCCTTGAACTCAGAAATCCACCTGCCTCTGCCTCCCAAGTGCTGGGATTAAAGGCGTGCACCACCACTGGCTGGCTAGAACCTTCTCTTTGTCTTCTCATCCTGTCGTTCACAAGTGTTAGCTTCCTGACTGTCTCAATGTCCCTGCAGCCATGGCCTTATTCAGGGTTGGGTTTGTCCTGCTAGCCAGTCACAGGCCTGCCCAACATTCCCCCTTTGTTTCTTCCCAAGATCTAGTACACTGCATCTGCCAACTAGCCAGAAGCCTATCATCCAGGGAGGTGTACCTTAGCCCTGGGCCTCAGTCCTGATCCCCAGAAAGTACTACTGAGCTGGCATGAGTGTGTTATACTAAGCCCTTGCTGCTGGATCTTACCCTCTGACAGTTTTTCTGCCCTTGGCAAATCATGCCCAGGCCTCCTGTGGCTTGATGGTATGGAAGGAAGCAGAAAGCAGAGAATATGGATCACAGGGCAGTAAGAAACAGTCTTGCTTAAATGTTGGTGTCCATCTAGGGGGGAAAAGGAAGTGACGCTGGACTGCTGAGCAGGTGAGAAAGATAAAGTACAGGCAAGTGTTCCCCATCTTATGGAAGGCCTGGCACCTGTGCTCGGCTTTGTTCAGTCTGTCAGGGTAGCAAATCAAGCTCAGCACCACATTTTCTGAACTGCAGAGCACAGTCAGGGAATGGCTGCATGTAAGATGGCTCAGCTCTGGGCTCCTGTGTCACATCCTGCTCTATAGCCTGCTGCATGCTAGCTCACTCTCCTTGCACACCTTATCCACGGGTAAGGCCCTCTCTCCCTGGCTATCTCTCTACCTGGTACCCGCACACATACTGGCAGCTCCAGGTGAACTGTACACATGAGCCGCTGGGACACAGGCATCTCGGAGAAGAAAGCCCCACCAAGGAATACTTCTGTTTCCTTCAGTTCTTCCTCTTATAGAAACAGGCTCTACTGCTTTGTTTTTATTTAAATCTTCACTTCTCATCTGATCTCACAGACTTAGTTTCTCATCCATCATCTTACTGGAAATCTTGACCCCCAACTTAGGACATTTTGATTTACAGCTTCTCAGCCTCACTCTGGGGCGGAAGCTATGTCCATTTAGTAGAAGCCACACTTCTGGTTTTAATTTCCTTCCTCTCCCAGACTGGTAGTGAAGTGGTATTATGATGACTCTTGCCATCCCGGGCGCAGCATCAAGCCGCAGCCCTGAGTCTCGCCAGCCGTGATCAGCGCTGTGTTGGCATGTTCAGGACACAAGACGTGTTCACTGCATTTTTCAACCCATTGCTTCGATGTACCAGGAGCTTATTGGGTAAGTCAGGAGTCGTCTGTGCTAGTGAACTCATCAGCACACACATCACAGCTGCCTACTGAGGGAAGGATGCGCAGGCCAAGACCTCAGGCAGCTGCCCCTCTTCTGCTCTTTGGTTCTGACTCTGGTTTTTCAAGTATTTAAATTCTGAAATTCTACTAGATTGGACACATCCCATTATGATCTGGGCTTAAGAACAGTGAGGCTGACACCTCTCTTCAACTAGTCACCCGGTCAGCAAGCGAGGCACTCTAAGGAATTCCTTTTTCTGCCACAGTGTTTTAGACAGGGGAACTCTTAGAAGCACCGGATTCCACAATGAAGTCTGCCACAGCATCCAGGGCCCTCCTCCTGGGCCTCTGTCTGTGGAGTAGAGTTGACTGACAGCCACTAGCTGTGCCCTCTGTGTCCCCACACTGTGTTCACGCAAGCCACACCTGTCTCTCTCAGCTGCTTCCCATGAGACTGGTGTCCATTTGAGGCAGATATCCATAACTTGAATTTTAGGATGGAACCATCATGCTTAAGATGGGGTTTTGTTAATGAACAATGTTACTTGAGAAACCTCTTCCATTAACCTGGTCCAGATTTTCTCAGACCCATGTCATAGTCTCAAAGTTCCTTCTTCACCATTCTCTACCTTCTTCTCCCAGCTTCAGCCCTGCATGTTGCTGAAAGTCTCTCTGCTCTTTACTCTTGGCAAACATGTTCCCTAGTGAAGCTACACTCATTCCTGTCCTAGAGCCTCTTTTTGGCATAGCCTGCAACATTCAGCCTCAACTCATGAAGGACAAAAATTGCAAGCAGAATTCACCCTCCTCTGCTTGTCTGCAAGTTGATCTACCCCAATTCACTCCTTCTCAACCATAGGCCATCAGATATTTATCTTTACTTGTGGCCATTCATGAACTACACTTCTATGTTTGCACATACCTGCCATGTGTCCAACGCTGGACATAAAGGTTCTTGGTTTAAAGTTCCACTGGTAGCCCCGAATCCCTCTCAAGCACATCAGAAGTGGTCAGTATTATCCATTTTACCTCTCCTGTGATATCACTTCATGGTAGCTGAGCCAGGTATGCTCCATCTATTTCATATTTCCTAATGCCTATAGGACAGTGCAGAAAGTGGGGCGCCTGTCAAACACGGCTGATCATATCACGTGGCATCAGTCATCTTAGAGAGCACCCAAGTGAAAACTTATGCAATGTCAACCCAGTTTCAGTCACAAAGAGGCCCGTTCTCACATTGGAAATGAAGCAAACAGATGTACCCTCGGACAGCTGAGCCCAGCTTTAGAGAGGAGACTGGGTAGAGGCTACTGCCATTAAATTAAATCCCACTTCTTTCATCTCCTGTGGATGGGTTAGCATATTCAGACCTTCATCATCCTATGTGGGACACTGTAGTCCAGGACCATCTGGGGATATAACAACTTTCCCTAACCCACCAGACTTTGACTCCACTCCCATGACTGGGGAATGAACTAGGGTCAGAGGATCTAATAGTCTCATGGTAGCTTCTGTGGTTTCTCTAGATGGTGTCTAGTATCTCACTAAAAGATCCATTTGTATCTGAAGAGCCTGAGCAGGAGAAATGGCTCAGTCAGTAAAGTGCTTGTGGGACAAGCATGCAGACCTGAGTTCAGATCCCAGTTCCTAGGTAAAAAGCCAGGGATAACAGCAAGCATCTATAGTCCTAGCACTGGGGATGAAGGGAAAAGAAGCTTTCTAGAGCTCATTGACTAACTGACATAAATGAATTAATGAGCTCCAGGTGCAGTAAGAGGGAGTTGTTCAATTGCAGAAGACACCAGACATGGACCTCATCCTCCACTAATACACACATGTACATAGGCACCCTTGTGTACGCATGCGCACAAATGAATATGTTAATATGCATACAACGCGCACACACACGCACAAGGCTTTAGTAGTTCCCAGGAGCCTTAGAGAGACAGCTTGAGCTGCTATGTCTAGTATATCAGCTCTGGAAGGCTGACTACAGCCGGTTCAGCTCTGCTGCTTCCCCTTTATCACCCTAACACATGCATGGTACACAGGCCCACACCCAATGTATATCCATTTGCTCTGGCTGCTCTCCAATGCTGAAAAAGCCATGGACTTGGCCCTCACCTTTATGACTTAGCTGGCTTCCTCCATCCATCTAAAGTACCTTGCCTGCCACCTCGCTGACAAAGCTGACCTTGTTTCTGAGGACAGGGTGTGGCCTTCCTTATGAGCCCTGGCTCAGCTACCATGAAGTGATGTCATCGGAGAGGTAAAATTGATACTACTGACCACCTCTGCTATGGTTGTGAGGGCTCCAAAGAAGGCCTCTGTCACTCCACTCTGTGTTTGAATTGCTGTGTCTGTCTCATGGGAAGTGGTCCAGGGAGAAAGGATGGATCACAGTGCCGATGGTGCTTGTCTCTGGTTAGGGGATTTACTGAGATCAAGTCTACCTTTTTCCCACTTGACTGTATTTTCTGTATATATTTTAAATAACAAGTCTCAACTTTTTTAATGATGAGGAAAAAATAAGATTATTTCAGAGAGGACAAGAGCCTGGCTTATAGCAGGACATTTGTGACTTGTCTTTGCCATCCCAGGCCCAAGACTAGAACACATGGGGCAGGTATTCATTGAGACTGTTGACCAGTCTGCTAAGAGCTCATGCCAGCCCTCTGGAGAGAGAGAGAGAGGGAGGGAGGGAGAGATGCTTGACTATATCCCTAGATCCTTTCCTCCTGTGTCACCGGCTTCTCAGGTAGGGGCACCCAACCCCAGAACAGTTCCCTGGCTTTACCCTTCCTGCCCCAGGATAAGTGCCTATCGTAGCTCTGGAATGATCACACTTCATGAAACTGCGGGACAGTTTCAACACCCATGCCCCAACCCCAACTCCAACTCTAAAGTCATTCACCAGGGCAAGATTACTGAGCTGTGATAAGGTTTGTGCATCCACATTGGAGAGCCCGGAGAAGGTCAGGCCATCACACCAGGGCAAGCACAAGAGAATGCAGCTCAGACACAGCCTTGCCTCTATGTCACCACATCTCCTCCTTTTCCTCCCTCCCTCCTCCCCTTCTCTTTTTCTTCTTCCTGTTCATTCCCTTTCTTCTTCTTCCTCTATTCTTCTCCTGCCCTGCCTCCCTCTTCCCTCCCCATGTCCTTTCCCTCTTCCTTCTCTTCCCCTAACCCTAACCCTCCTCTCTCTCCTCCTCCTCTTTTGTCTTCATTTTTCAGATTACCCTCTGGAGTTCCTATCTGAAATCCAAGCTAATTTCACCAAAGCTACCAGATCAAGGTGCTTGAGAGAGGTACTGGACTTCCCAGAGTGGAGCCAGCTCTGTAGGCTCACTGAAACATTAGTGGCTGGAGGCTATCTCCCTGGGTCTCTAAACTCCTTCTCCTGGCAAAGCTCTAGTAAAACATTAAAAAATCCCTGGCATTCCAGAGATCGGGATCTGCCCACATCCTTTACTATTCAAAACTAGGGAATCTACCCCCTTCACTATCAAGTCACCCTAAGGCAGACTGTATAACACTTGATCGGGCAGAGAAGAGTGGAGCAGGTAGACCAGGATTTCTTTGTCCTTGTGGGTTCTACCAGCTCACGACACCACCTAATGGCCCCTAGAATCAGAACACAATCAGTATCCACAAGTGCAGCTCCATCAAGCTCTGGCATCCAAAGGGAAGAGATCTCAGTCCACTCCCAGCACAAGCAGTCCTTTGTGTCCCATCTGGCAGCCCTAGCTTGCCCAAAGTCAATTGTGACATCAGCAGACTCCCAGGACTACAGAGTGAACCCCAGGGAGTTAGAGAGTGTTCCCTCTAATAGTGGAGAGCTGACGGAGGGAGGAAGGGAGGGGGAGAGAGGGAAGGAAGGAGGGAGAGAGGGAGGGGGAGAATTTCAGGGGAAGAATATGGAGTGATCTTACTTTATTTAGAACTGAGTTATATAATTCCTGTGTTGAAGTTTTGAAGTTCTAAACTCTAGGACCCCAGAATGGAGCTATGTTTAAAGAAATGTCTCTGTTAAAAATGAAGCCATTAGGGCAGCTCTAAATTTAGTATGACTGGTGTTTTCATGAGGGAATACATAGACAGACAGACAGACCCACAGAGAGAGAGAGAGACAGAGACAGAGACAGAGACAGAGACAGAGACAGAGACAGACAGACAGACAGACAAGACTGTATGCATAAGGAAGGACAAAGATGTCAGAAGAAACCAACCCTACCAACACCCTATCAGGCTCCTCAAGGGTGGTGAACCAATGGAACAAATTTGCATTGTTTAACAGCCCCCCAGCCACACACCCTGTTTGGTGGCACTGTTCTAGCATCCAAGCTGATGTTCCCTGTCACAGCCTCGGGATACCTCATGCCTTTCTCCTGACTTTAGTAACATATTTCTAAAGCACAGGCCTTCCTCTACAGATACGGAGTTGCTACAACACAATATTATTTTACAAATGTTTTAGGGCAGAGATGAATAACATGCTCTACTAAAAGACTTGATCCAAAAATTAATTTTCTACTTTTAATTTTAAGAGAAATAAAACCATTATTATTTGGGGGGGGGGGTTAGTGCCAAGAGTATTGGGCCCCAGGCATGTGTCCACTGTGTCTAAGGGATTCCCAAAATCACCTAGTGCTGGATCTATACCAATGCTCCTAGGCATCACAGGACCCAGATTAGGTAACCTCTGGAGTTAAAAGTATAGTTCTCAGGTGAAGCTGCCGAGCCCAGTGTGGGTGGCCAGCACTGGCCTTTGACCACAGCTGAGCAAATAAAACGCAGGCTACCTCCGAGGTTGCACTTCTCTCTTGCCTGCCTCCTGCTTCCTTGCCAGGGGCCCCGGAATTTGAAAATCATGCTGTCTGTGGCTGCCTGAGAACCTAGCAGAGAAGTTGGGCAGGCCCCTTTCTCCTGGGTCACACCAGGCAAAGCCAACTGGAAGAATAAATAGCTGACTTTGTGGGCTACATCTCTCCCCTTGCCCGGCCTGAACCCCCCTCCACTGGCCCACAACTCTCCAGGGATTCTAGAACGTTCAGAGAGAAACGACCTCATCTATAGTAAAATACAGGACTGCCAGCCAGTAGCTTAACGGGTTTTCCTGGATAGAGAGAATAAACAAGAGCTAGCCTGGTCTGATTAGGACAGGGACCTTGGCCTTCCTCATCTCTCCATAAGCCTGGCTCAAGTACATTCCAAACACCAAAGAACCCCAGAGGATGTCATTTGAGAAATCATGTGTTGAGTGGTCTCTTGAGCTCCAGTTTGGGAGGGGCAGCCGTGGTCTTGCAGTAGATGGCTGGTCATGCGGTTTAAAAAAAAAAAAAAAAAAAACAACCCATTGGGGTCAGAGATCCTCAGGCTGGGTCTAAAAAAGAACAAGGTAGATGAGGTGCTCCCCAGAGGGCTCCTCCGTGGAGAACAGCAAGGAAAGCGGGTCCTGTTCCAGGAGCCATGGAAAGGCAGTGGTGGTCATCACAGGAACAAGATACGGTTATCACAGACAGAATCATCGAAGTGCCTAAGTCACAGCACGGCCAATCGTGGCCACAGCTGTCATACGCAGCACAGTATTCGAGGATGCAGCTCTAATGCACACCACTACAGGCATATACAACAGAATAGTCATGGGCAGAACGTATTGTGCACACTACATGTTACGCAAAACATGCCACACGCTGTGTCCAGCCTGTGAGGCATCTCTGCTGAATCCATTAGCAGTCCGGCAGGCAAGCAAGGCCCTCCCCTCCCTGGGAGCTCTGAGGCAAGCTAATCCCCACATACCTAGGATGTTAAATCACTGCTTCTGCTGTGGGCTGCCCAGGTACATCTGGCTCCATTTAGTCTCCCCCGCTGAGCAGAAACACATGTGGGCTCTGTGCTTTGAGGTGGGAGTCTGTGTGCACAGGCTTCTGCAAGCCGGTGGGGGCTGAGAGCTGTTGAGGCGGGATGTAAGGCAGCTTTTCAGAAGTGTGTTTTTTGGCACACATGTGTTCTGTGAGATATAATTGGGTTCTATGGTTAAAAAAAAAAAAAAAGGTTTCCTCAGAGAAGGGAATTTGGCAAACTGCACTGATCTGGGGCGAGCCAAGAATCATGGGCTTCCTCAGAGACTCTGAATAAAAAGAATTGTTTCCTAAATGTACTTTGTTGGATTACCCGGAAGGAGAATTGTGAGTGCCGGTCAACAGGAAATCCAGATTTCCAGAGATCGAAATTTCTGGAAAGGTATCAGCTCACACAATAGGAAGTCCAGAGACGGATGCTTCCAGGACTCAGTATTCAAGCGTGCCATCGAAGCTACCTTACATTTTTCCCCTCTGTAGTCTGAATTGTTACCTAGCCTGGGCCAAAATGGCAGCTGCAGTTCTAGGTCCCGTCACAGACTCCATAGCTACTAGGACCAGAACTTTTGTAGCCCGAGGGAGACATTTCTCAGTGATCCAACCAGAGATTTCTCTCCATATTTTATTAGTTATTCTGCTGCCTAAAGCAGTTAGTGGAATGGGACTCTCAGGGCTCGAACTCGGGACTGAAGTTACACTAACTACTTGCTCAAGGGACTTCACACTATCTATCTTCGTTCTTACTAGACACCTTTGAGGATGCACCAACTTTGAGAGATTCTTCTCTGGCTGCTCTAATTGCTAGTTAGTTTTCTGTCAACTTGGCACAAGCAAGGGTCAGTTGGGAAGAGGTAGCCTTAGTTGAGAAAATGTCTCTATCAGATTGGCCTGTAGGCAACCCTGTGGAGCATTTTCATGACTAATGGCTGATATGGGAGGAACCAGGCCACCTTGGGCAGTACAACCCTGGGCAGATGGTTCTAGGTAGCAGACTGAGCAAGAGTGGAAGGAAAGAAATAACTCCTCAACTTATCCTCTGACCTCAACACATCAGCCACGGCATGAACATGCACGGGCGTGCACACACACACATACACACACCAGCAGCAGCAGTAGCAGCAGCAACAACAAGAAACAAAAATAAAACATACAAAAAAGTATAAATACATGTGCCACTTGCTTGTCTATAACTTAAAGGGAATATAATTTAAATTCTTATTGCTTTCTTATAGTCTGTGTACATTGCTTTTTCAGTTGCTAGCAAGTTGTTGAGGCACAAATGTCCTCTGAGTTATTGGGGCCTAACCCTGAGAAGTGTTGGGGCACTGCAAAAGGAAATGATGTTGCTCATGGTGATGTAATACCCAGCATTCTAACATTTTAGAGGTAGAAGCTAGAGAATTAGGAGTTTAAAGCTAGCCTTGGCTAAATAGTGAGAACTTCTGAGGGTATAGCTCAGTAAAAGAGTGCTTGCCAAGCATGTACAAGGCTCTCCACTCAACTCCCACCCCTGCAAATAAGTGGTGGTGGTGGTGGTGGTGGTGGTGGTGGTGGTGGTGGTGATAATGGTGGTGATGAAAGAGAGAAACATGGAGTCTAGGAACTCCACTGTAGAGAAATCATGATTTATAAGAGTTTGGATTGACCAAGAGCTGAAGTTGGAACTGGTGCCTGACTCACTTGAAGCTCATGAACGGTATACATCAGAACAGACTTTTATTAAGAAAGGAGTAAAAGGCACCGGAAAGACAACTAATGTCACCTTCTCCACCAGGACCTGATGTTCATCAGGACAAACATTCATAGTTGCCTATTCAAGTAAGAAATCCTGTTGCCTCCCTCCCTCCGTTCGTCCCTCCATTCCTTCCTTAATTTTGTTCTGGAACATTTCTTTTTATTATTAGCATACATCAATTGCATAAAGTACTGTATTTCTCGACACCTCTGCACCCTGTTCTCACTCCACCTGCCTGTCCCCCAAACATGCCTGGTATCGCCACTTCATTCTTATGTCCATCCATTTCCCCTAAGTTCCACACTTGAGAGACAATATGTGACACTGTGATTGCAATCTGCTTCCTTTCTCAGCACATGATAAGCCACAGCTCTGTGCCTTTTCCTGCAAAAGGCCACATTTGCTCTATCTGTCATCCATTGATAGGTGCCTAAGGCTGACTGCACAACTCGACCACTGTGACAAGGGCCCCAATCAGCATGACTATGCAGATGTCTCCACAGTATAGGGACTTGAGAGTCCTTTAGATATTTTCTCAGGAGCAGCATCACAGCTTATGATCACATGACAGTTCTAATGGATATTGGAAGGCCCCCACCTGTGATCAGAAAATGGGGAAGGGGCATAAGCTATGTCCTCTTACCATCTCCTCAGCTTCCTTGGTAGCATCAAAGGAGCTGAGAACAGATAATGGTCCTAACTGAACCCTCCAAGTCTGAGCAGCCTCTCCACTCTTCCTCTCGGGTTTGGTCCTTAATTTTCATCCTCTTTGCATGTGCACACACCATCCAATCAGAATCCACTTAAGCTTATAAAAGAATAAAACACAACTCTGAAAGAGCATCTTCACTGGCAACCCACTGAGCAGCCCTCTATCAGCCATTAAGGACTTTCCCTTTTGTTTAATAATCCTTGCTTTGAGGTCCGTGTTCATTCTTTTTCATGGGCCAGAGACACACACCCTGCAGAGAAGAAAAGCTACAACATTTCCACATTACCAAGCAGTTTGACTTTCAGGTTTTTTTGTTTTCTTTTTTTTGGGGGAGGGGGAGAACCTCCCTACCAATGCTGAAGTACAAAATGGCTAATAAGTATACAAAAATTATATACTCAAAAAAGTACTCAACATCCTTAGCCATGAGGGAAATGTAAGTCAAAACTGCACTGAGATTACCTCTCACACCTGTCAGATTGGTTATCACTAAGAGAAAGCAATGAAGACAAATGTTCATTGGGATATGCTGAAGAGGGAGCCTTAATACAAGGCTGGTGAGAGTGGGTTTAATTAGCCCATTTGTCAATTCTTGCTGTTATTTACTGCACCATTGTCGTCCTATTTAGAGAGTCGTTGCCTGTGCATAGATATTGAAGTGTTTCCTTTATGTTTTTTTTTTATTTCAAGTCTTATTCTAGGACCTTTGATCTATTTTTCTTCTCTCCTCTTCCTCCTTCTCATCCTCCTTTTCCTTCTCCTCCTTCTTCACTCCTCAACTTCTTCCACCTCCTCTTTACTCTTTTCTTCTTTTTGTAGCACTGGGGATTGAACCAGAACCTTGTACCGGCTAGGGAAGCATTCTACCATTGTTCTACAGCTCAGCCCTTTTGATCCATTTGAAGTTGTGTGTGTGTGTGTGTGTGTGTGTGTGTGTACAGAACTAGTTTCATTTTCCTCTATGTGTATATCCAACTTTTCCCAGCATCATTTGTTAACAAGGCTGTCTTTCACTTAATGTCAACGTTGGCACACACTCCCCCACCTGGGGCCTAGTTCTGCTCCATTGGTCTGTGTGTCTGATGCTAGCACTGTGCTGGTTTTGTTACTGTGGCTCTGTAGTATAGTTTGAGATCAGATATTGTAATGCCATAAGCACTGTTCTTTCTGTTCAGCATTGCTTAGGCTATTTGGAGTCCTTTAAGCTTCCACATGAATTTTATGACTTCCTTTTCTAGTTCTGTGAAGAATGTCCTTGATATCTTCTTGGGGATTTGCTTGGAACTTCTTGCTCTTGCATCAGTACTTCTGGAGGTGTGGTGACTTCCACCTCCCAACCCCATCAAATTCCTGGGCCGTGGGGAAGGGACAGGATGGGTTCTCTCAGCAATACACAGCCTATGTTTTATCACTTTGGTTCTGTTCTGCTCTTAACCCACCAGAGGCAGATCTGGGATCTCACAGCCTCTGGCCACTCTTAGATACATCCTAAGACCTTCTAATCAGGCCTAGGCTAGTCACCTGTGCCTGAGGGAATACACACCCATGGTGCCCACCCTGCACAACGTTGACTTTTCCATACCAGTTCTAGCCAGAACTGGTTGGAGCACCATCAGCTGAGCCAGGCCCAGCTGCTTCCCCTAGGTTTCTCCTCACCTTCCCATAACACTTGGAATATTTGTTCCTGGGATTTGTACAAAGAGAGGTGTTGCACACCTCTCCTTGCCTTGTTCTATCCTAATGCAGTTCTTGGCCCACGTCCCCCAGGGTTACTCACTAGCATCCCTGTTGCTGGTTCAATGTGAGAATCCTGCATGTTTCTCTTCTGTTCACATGTTGGTTGTCCACCTCATCTGATGAGACCTCAGGGACACCAAGGATTGGCCAGCCCCAAGTTCCTGGCACACATTCAGTGACTGTAAAGTAAATGACACACCCTCCTTTATACAGTGCTCTGTCCCTAGACAGAAACTAGCTGCCTTCCGAAGTCACCATGACAACTGTGATGTTAATGACATCAACTGATTGTAGTAAAGTCTCTTTTCCACTATGTTTAGAGCAGCCATATTTATAAAATCCAGAAGCTGGAAGCAACCTAAATGTCCCTCAGCAGAGAAATGGATACAGAATATGTGGTACATATACACCATGGAGTACTACTCAGCCATTAAAAACAATGACTTCATGAAATTCGCAGGCAAATGGATGGAACTTGAGAATATCATCCTGAGTGAGGTACTGAGTCACAAAATAACACACATGGTTTACACTCACTGATAAGTGGATTATTAGCCCAAAAGTTCAGAATACCCAAGATTCAATTCACAGACCATATGAAGACTAAGAAAGAAGACCAAAATGTGGATGCTTCAGTGCTTTTTACAAGGGTGAACAAAATACTCACAGGGGGAACTATGGAGATAAAGTATGGAGTTGAGAATGAAGGAAAGGCCATCCAGAGACTGCCCCACCTGGGGATCCATCCCATATACAGCCATCAAACCCGGACATTATTGTGGATGTGGGGAAGTACTTGCTGATAGAAGCCTGATATGGCTGACTCCTCAGAGGCTATGCCAGAACCTGACAAATACAGAGGAGGAAGCTAGCAGCCAGCCATTGGACTGAGCCTGGGTAGGGGGTCCCTGATGGAGGATTTGGAGAAGAAACTGAAGGAGCTGAGGGGCTTTGCAACCCCATGGAAGGAGCAACAATGTGAACAGGCCAGATGCCACCCCCGCCCCTGGAGCTCCCAGGGACTGGATCAACAACCAAAGAATACACATGGAGTGGGCCTGAGGGTGTTCAGTGCTCCAGTGTAGGAGTATGCCAAGGCAGGAGGATGGGAGTGGGTGGGTGAGGGAGCACCATCATAGAGGCAGGGGGAGGAGAAGGAGATAGGGGGTTTCTGAAGGGGAGATCTGGAAAGGGGAAAACATTTGAAAATATCCAAGAAAAAAAAAGAAGTCTCTTTTCTTCATTTCCTATCATGGAACCCCCTTTTTGGACACAGAACCCTCCAGCTGCCATCACCCATGGCTTCATTTGGATGAAAAGATAGCAGAAAGCTGAAGTTGTGCCTTTCAGCACCAACATGCACACCACAGCACACCACAGCACACCACACACACACACACACACACACACACACACACACACACACACACACACCTGCTACTCTAGGCTAACTAACCCTAGGCTCCAGAAGCCTCCTTCAAATGAGAGATTTCTAGAACCCACAGTGATCTGGCTACCACCTTTCCTTTTGGATTGCCATGAGTGTGTCCCCCAGTCCCCACCAGAGTGAGCAAGTTTCTCTGTCCCAACCAAGGGAGACAGGGAGTCGGGGCTGACCTGAACACTATGAGAACATCCCCAGGGGACACTAAGAGGTGTCTCTGTAGCACCCACTTCAGGGAAGTCAGAACCATAATGTATTCTGAGAGCCAGTCTGTGCGAGTAGTTGGGGCCTCAATTTTCCACCCAGCCATCTTTCCAAGAAGCCAGATGCTGTGCTTCATCAGAATTCAGCCAGAGGGACATAAATAAACAAAGGAAACTCGGCTGAGCTCCTTCCTCCTCCTAACGATCACCAACATACAGATGCTTAAAAGAGGAGACATTTTCCAGAGAAACAATAGGTGACAGGCGTCCTGACTGTGGGGACATTTTTTCTCAGGTAGTATTGTTACCCACATTTTTTTTCTTAACAAACCAAAGCAGGCAGGGACCTCATTGCAATTTATGTCAGGTCTTCAAGGCTGCCTGCTCTTCCATTTTTGTTTGTTTGTTTTCATCAATATCTGAGATCTGAGAGGCAGCTTGAGAAATTCCCATTGGAGGGCTATATTTTCATTTCCTTCAACTGGTCCTCTCACCATATCTCTGATTAATGTGGATTCCCACTTCATGATCTTCTCTGCCCCTCCATGTGGCCAATCAGATTGTTAGGATATGAAATTTGCTCTTAGTGACCGGTGACATCCCATGTTAGATGCATTCCTGAGAACACACCACTAACCTTTGGACCCCTACCTTCCTTGAGACCATTTTGGGCAGAATTTTTGGGGGACTCCATGGACAGCCCTCTTTGACTCATGGTGCACTATGCATGCCAAGAAAGCATGTCCGCCAGAGAGCATGGGAAAGGAACTTGGTGCCAAGAGGCTTTTGCACCAGCACAGGTGCATAGCTCTCCTCCTTCTGCTCCCTTCACTGAGGTCCTGTCTAGGTTCCAATAGAAGTAAGGGGAGAACTAAAAAGGCAAGGTCTTGGAGTCCCCTGTGAAAGGGGCCCCTGTCGATGCATGGCCTTTCTCTTTTGGTTCTTCATGTAATGGTGTCTTAGTTAGGGTTTTGTAGTTGTGAAGAGACACTATGACTAAGGCAACTCCCATAAAGAAAAGTGATTTAATTGGGACTGGCTTACGGTTTTAGAGGTTTAGTTCATTATTGTCATGGTGGAAAGTACGGTGGCATGAAGGCAGACATGGTGCTTGGAGGAGGAGCTGAGAGTTCTACATCTAGATTGGCAGACAGCAAGAAGTGAAATGTTACACTAGACCTGGCTTAAGCATCTTAGATCTCAAAGCCCTCTCCACAGTGACACACTTCTTCCAACAAAGCCGCACGAACTCAAACAAGGCTACACCTCCTCATAGTGATACTCCCTAAGAGCCTATGGAGGACTTTTTATTCAAACCACGACAACAAGAAATGGTTGGCCTAGACAGAGCTGTTCTGTAAGGATGGGAGGAGATGGGACTCCCAGGAAAGCAGGTCTGGCTCCTTGATCATCAGCTAGCTCTTCTTCACAGACACTGGGGGTTCCTAGCTGCCCAATGAACTGGGGATTAGCATGAAGCAGAAAGATATGCCCACAATGAAAGACAGGTTCCCAATTTCCAGCCCTACCTCCATTTCTGGCTTTTATGATGCTGGGTAGCTGAGAGAGGCTCTGCCACCCATGTGTCTAGGGTTGAAGAAGGCATGTGGCTCACAGGAGCCCAGTCTGGTTCTAATTTCAGGGAAAGAACCAATTACTTTTAGTTGGTTTTTAAAGATCTATTTTATTTATTTATTTATTTATTTACTTATTTATTTATTTATATGAGTACTCTATTTGCATGTATGCCTGCATGACAGAAGAGGGCATCAGACCCCATTATAGATGGTTGTGAGTCACCATTTGGTTGCTGGGAATTGAACTCAGGACCCCTGGAGGAGCCGCCAATGCTCTGAGCCATATCACCAGCCCCATATTTTCATTTGTTTGTTTCTTAAGATTATTTATCTGTTGACATTGTTGACTTTGTGTTTGTTGTTATTGACTGGGAATTTTGCACATCTGTCTCATATGTTTGGTCACACCCCCATTCTTCCCTCCCCTCCTGTGTGTACCCTACCTCCCTTCTCCCTCTCAACTTTATAAGCTCTTTGTTTTTCCTTTTAACAACCAGAGTTCACTTAGTGCTGCTTTCATGTGCTTGAGCGCAGGACGGTCTACCAGATCCTGGTTAGTATCTCAGGAACCTCATCTCTGAAGAAAACAGACTCTCCCTCCCTCCAGTGAAACATCAATTGCCAAAGCACTTCAGGTAGGAGTGTGACTTCATGAGTCTCATCTTCGATCGATGCTGGGATTTGGGCTGGTTTGATCTTGTGTTGGCCATGGGCATGCAGTCTGAGTTTATATGTGCGATAGTGCTGCCATGGCAAACAAATACTCTTTTACTGCAGGCATGTATTCTTTCTGGTTTTTACCATTTTCCATCTCCTTTCCCTAAGCCTTGGGGTGAAGGGTCTGATACAGATGTCTCATTTAGAACATTCCATTGTCCCTTTTTCATTGTACATCAACCAGTGTGGATCTCTGTATTAATTACCCTCTACTATAAAAAACAAACAAACAAAAAACCTCTCTCATGAAGATTAGGAAATATACTAATCTGTGGATATGAATATAATAACTTAGGGGTCTGTTTATTACTATGTCCATTTATCAGAACAATAGCATTAGGTTTTCCTTTAGGGCCTATGACCTAGGTAGCCATGGTTTTTGTCCCAGTTAATGGTGCCAGAGGTCATAGTTAGTTTTTTTCAGCTCAGTATAAACCTAGACATACCTGGGAAGAGAGAATCCCAGTTAAAGAACTGCCTCCATCATATTGTCCTGTAGACGTGTCTATGGAGTATTTTCTCAATTGATGATAGGTGTGGGAGGGCCCAGCCTACTATGGGCGGTGCTATCCCTTGGCAGAATAGCCCAGCTTATATAAGAAAGATTATTGAGCAAGTCAGGGTACACAAGCCATCAAGAAGCAGCATTTTTTTTTTTTTTTTTTGTAGTCTCTGTTTCAGTTCTTGCCCTCAGGTTCCTGCCTTGAGTTCCTGCTTTGGCTTTATTCAATGATGCACTATAACCTGTAAACCAAATAAGTCTTTTCTTTCCCAGTTGCTTTTGGTCACTGTTTTATTACAGGAACAGAAACTACACCAGGACACCAGACATGTGGAATAGGTCTTAAATCCAATGAGAGAGTGGCTGGTTACTGTTTCGGATAGCCCTGGGGCTAATTATATTTGATGTTAATTCCATTCTTCCATGAGGGGATGGGAACAAGGAATGTGTCAGTACTCAGGTGATTTCCTGTAAACCTTTCTTCCCACCTTAACTGATAAAATAAAGGCTAGAGCTGGTGATTGGGTGGGAAAAGAGAGGAAGGTAGAGCTGAAGGTTGTGGGAGAGAAGGAGAGAGGATGATGGAGGAAGAGGTGGAAGGAAAGTGAAACAGAAGCACAAATCCTAGAGAAACCACAAGTTACAAGGCGTCTCATAGATGGGCAAGATGGTAGTGTGGTGGTAGATCTGCCCAATCTAGGCGCAGATCATATTAATTGACTTGTGTTTTCATTGCCTGGGCTTATTTGGGTTGGAGATTTACCACAACAGGTTACTTCCATAGCATTTGGACCACTATTGTACCAGGAGGCCAATCTTGCTAGACCAGTCATTGTTGTGTCTCATATAATTCACAGTTGGGGAAGATTATTGATCATACTTCTCCGTAATGCATAGAATCTTCTAGTACTATGAATGCTACACACTAGGAATGGAGTTTCTAGATCAGTACAACTTTGCTTTCTCTGTATCTTATGACTCAAGTATGTGATGTCTTTAGCAACTGTCTTACAATCTAGCTCTGAAGGGTAGCCAAGAGCAATGGCAATAGCCTATGATATTTGGAGGTTCTATGAGACCCCACTGATCAACAACTCAGAAAGAGGTAACTTATACCTGACACTGAGCTTTTTATTATTGATAGATTACAATATCTGAGAGAGTTATTGCACCCCCCATCCCTGTGCAGTGTAACTCCATTTAAACTCCTTTTGTATGTATACATTGTATGTATATGTATACATTTTAGGGAGCTTTTACAGTAGTAGTTTTCCATATGGATTTTTTCCAAAAGTTCTTTTTGTTCTTGTTCTTACCATGCTCTTTCCTCTACCCTGCTCTCCGTGTCTCCATTTAACCCTTCCCATTCCATCATTTCTCTTTCAAACTATTTTGTTTGTATAAGTATATTCCCAACACTGCAATAAGGCATACGCATCCTCAATATATCATGTTTACTAAGTTAGGCAACTCTACCAAGGCACAGAGAAAGTAGGCACCAGATCTGGAGCCTTCCTCTGGCCATCTGTGTACACTTCTCACCTTCACCAGAAACCCCATAGGGGATTGGGTCAGTACAGCATGCTCAAAGGAACTGCCCTCATCCTCTCCAGCTGTCAGCTTTCAAACTGGAGATGCAATTTGGTATCAACCAATGCCAGTGATTCCTATCCATCTTAATGCCCTTGCTAGGCCTTATAAATTCTAGCATGCCATAAATGCCAATAAAGTTTGTAGGATGGATAGACAGATAGATGGATGCATGCATGAATTTATGGATGCATGGATGGATGAACTTGTGGATGTATAGATTGAGCTTTGTCCCTGTCTGGCTCCTGGGAACACAAGGAGCTGAACCCTGGAGGTTGCCTCATGCATGGGATTCTCCCACTTGAAGTTGCATACAGCCCTCCATTCTTGTCCCCATCCTGAAGTGCTCAGCACTGAGACACGTGGACATGAGTTTTCTTAAATAAATTCTTGATTAAGGGTGAGGTACCAGCTTTGTGCTCTATGTTTCCCAATGTCCTACCCACAATGCTTTTCTGGCTTGCTGTCATTCCTTTGCAGAGTCCATGGAGCCACTGAAGCAGAAATAGGTGGGAGAAGAGCAGCTGGGAACTACACTGGGCTGTGTGGAAAGTGCCAGCCAGATGGCCATCTGTGTGCTTTGGCCTCTCTAGGCCTGTCAGGAAAGTATATATGAAGCCCAAGCCAGACAAGAGTAAAATCCAGCCAAGCACCCTGGCTGACTCCACGCTGCAGGCCAGCCTCACTGCAGATGCAGGTGCACGTGTGAGTGCCGGCATCCACATGCTTCTCTGCCTATATACTGATCAGATATCGCTGCCCATGACCCATGACATCACAGAATAGCGGGCAGAGGTACTGACTTGGGAACCTGCTGGGGAAGCCGAGTGTCAGCAGAGAATAGCCAAGAGGGCTCACGAGGGAAGAGTGTCTTTTCTTCAGGCCCCTGACCCAGACCTAGTCACAGTATCTATGACTGTGACCCAAGACACCTGCAAGGATTAAACACACAGAGCCACACAGACAGTTCCCCAAGGTAGGATGGTCACTTAGAATTTTTCAATTTTACCATGGCATGAAAGTCACATGCCCTGGGGGAACAGATATAGACTGTGAAATGAGATCCAGGCTGGTGATATTTGGGCAATGACAGTCCATTAGCCAATCACAGTGGAAAATGACCTGCACTCCGTGGAACTGGGCTGCCAGCATTTGGTGGTAGAGGTAGGGGGGTAGGTAAGGTATCCAATATGTGACATGAGTTGTCCAGTGCTTTATTACAAGGGCCTTGTGTGGGTTGAGTCTGCCCAGCTGTGAGAGAGTGTGAGCACTCTGAGCATATTGGAGGCAGGCTTGCTGTGCAATGATGCTCTGTAGAGTCGCTACATTACATGTGTTCTTGCTTTGTGATATTTTCAGTGGTGTACACTGAGTCTGTGGAGACCCTAACCTTACTCTGACTCAAACAGCATATCGGTTAGAAAAGAACATCCCTCGTGGGCTAGAAAGAGCTAGTCAGACTTCATAATCTCTGCCCGTCCATCCAATCCCCACCCCAAGGCTTCTAGGATTTGAAAAATGAAACATTTTTCTGCCAAGTGAGCTGTGTACAGCACAGGCCAAGTTTTTGTGTGCATAGCCAGGAATGAAAGAGTTCAGATGTTGGACAAACTACTATTGTCTGCTCTCGTCATATAGGTCTGTCACCTTCATGTTCTGCCTACTGTATTTGAAGAGGACTGGATGTCCCCACTGAGCCAGGCTGGAATTTTAGCATAGGGCATCCACTTTTCAGATGGATCAGAAGATGCAAAGCCACAATGGACTTCCTGGAGATATGGCCTCAGAGTCTCCTGTCTCCTCAGCTTCTGTGGGCAAAGCTCCGCGGGCCCTGGCTGTCCTGATCCCAGTATCATACCTTTGGGATAGCATGGGCACTAAGCTGAAGAACCAGGAACAAGGCTTGTGCCCAGGTAGCTTCTTGCTTCTTAGGATGCTCTTTTTGTTCGGCATCTTCCACCAAACCCTTTCCTTCTATAGCACAATTTCCTTAGCCATAGGGCAGGGTGGAGGAATTTCAGATTTGTGTGGATCTTAGAGAAGCAGACTATCTCTCTGTTTCTCTCTCTGTGTATCTTTGTCTGCCTGTCTGTCTGTCTGTCTGTCTCTGTATATTTGTGTGTGTGTGAGTGTGCATGTGTGTGTGTGTGTGTATGTGTGTGTGTGTGTGTGTGTGTGTGTGTGTGTGTAGAAGACACAGGGAAACATAGCTTCTCTTGTTCCCACTTTCCTTCCTTACCCCTGCCTGCATCCTGGTCCTTGCTTTTCAGAAGCAGTTCCTGCCACCAATGCCTACCTACTATGTGCTCTAGGCTTCAGGTCTCAACCAATCCCATCACTTCTGTCCCTGGAGGAAGGCTAGAGGAAGCACCTAAGATCATGGCTGTTACACTTTAAGCAACAAAATACATACTGAGAGTAACAAAGTGTAACTCCTAGGATGAAGGGTCATGGTTAGGAATGAACCAGTGAGTGAAGAGGGCAGCTTATCCTTTGAGAAGAATGGCAGATGATACAGGGAAGTAACAAAGTTGCCAGGGCAAGGTGATAATTATCACAAACATGGTGTTCTGTAAGCTTAAGACTAGAGGGTAAAAGCTAGTGGTGAAATGGGAGATCTGAATGACTTCAGGGTATCTATCCTAACAGATTTATTATTGTAAATGGCTTTTAGAAAACAAGACACCACAGTGATAATCTTTATAGCAAACATCCAGCGATGCCATCTTCACCCTGTGGCAAAGGTCAGGTCAGCATCCAAAGTCCAAAAACATGAGGCACTGTAGAGGCCACATTACCTATGCAAATGCAGAGTTGGTCCTAATTAATGGATTAAAAATAAGATTCCAGACTTTTAATCTTAATCTCTCAATGCCCCTGGTATAAACGAAGGTACTTGCTGCTTTTCTTTGATCAAGCACATAGGACAACTACACTCACTCTACAAGGATTGATCTGTGCCTTTGTCTTCTCTTCATCTGCCCCTCAACACCCTAAAGTGCTGGGCTTGGTTCTCAAAGACAAATGGGCACATACAAATGCACTGTGGATGGATGTGTGGAACGGATCTTCAGCCCACAGAAAGGTACAGTCTTTATGGATGGAATCCCAACAGGATAGCAAGGACCATAGAGGTGCAGAGAAGAGTCCAGGGGGGGAATTGACCTCGATTGACCAGCACCTGCTTTGCAGGCAAGGACCTCCATGTGGGTGTGGTTGCTGTAAGGTTTACTTTAAAAGAGATGGAAAAGGGATGGGAAAGAAGACAGAGGGGAAAGGGAATGAGAAAAGGGGATATCTTCAAATGATCTATAACTAAAAAAAAAAAAATCCCCAAATGTCTGAAAAGTTTAATATAAATTGGTACGTACTAGGATGCTTCTGATATCAAAACTTGGGCAAAGTTTGCTGAATCTGGGAAAGCACTACTTTAAAAAGTGACTGAGTAGGTTGAAATCCAGCAAGGAGCCAGCCTTGCCAAGGTTAGACCAGAGGTGAATTGATATTGGCATTGGTAGAATGTTCCTTGGGGATCTCCGGGGTGCTGAGAGTTATCCGTGAGAATCTGTGAGCTATCAGAATCCCCACCCTCATGATCAAAACAAGTCAATGCTTCACCCTGGTCAATAAGTGGCACTTCTCGTAATAAGGTTTATTGAAGCAGTGTGGGTGCATGCAGGGATCCATTTTGCGCAGTAAATGGCTGGCATTAGCTATGTTCCAAGGCTATGTAGTTTGTGCCACAGTCCTCTGCAGACCTGTCACATATGCAAACAGCTGGGTGCCAAGAGACCACCTCTTGTGAAAGTGAAGTCTTAGCTTCGCTAGGTTTTAGAATGTGCCAAGGCTCACCTGAATTTGCCTCTACACATCCTTCACCATGATAACCTCTGCTACAAATTAGTTTAGAATCTCTCTCTCTCTCTCTCTCTCTCTCTCTCTCTCTCTCTCTCTCTCTCTCTCTCTCTCTCTCTCTCTCTCTCTCTCTCTCTCTCTCTCTCTCTCTCTCTCTCTCTCTCTCCTTTTCCTTCTTTTTTCCTGTACTGTGGGATCCAACCAAGGACCTTGCACATACTAGAAATCACCTTGTCCCTGAGCTACATCCCAAGCCTCTCAGCTGTAACTTAGAAAAAGGAGATGGTCTCAGTGGTTTTCAACCTTGAGTACATGTTAGAATACCCAAGAATTTTTCTAAATTCCCAGTGCTTCAACTTTGATCAATTACATCTGAAGTATTGGGCTTTTTTCAAAAGCACACCAGTGATTGTCTCCTTCCAGTCATGGCACGAGCTGGGACCCAAACAGCTGTCCAACTTGTTTTGTCTTCTTACTACTGCCACACTCAGACATCATATTGACTGGAGGTTAGCTGTCTACAGGAAGTTGCAGTGGACTGAAATGAAGCGGGTCAGAGGGGCTGCATTTCTTCCAGAAACTAGAGGAGAGTCTATTTCCTTGTTTGTCCCACCCCAGATTCTGTTTGGATCGAATCATATTTCCCCTTTCCTATCCCCTAAGTCAGTGGAGCCCAACCACACTCTGGTCACACTGCCATACCTGCAATATTCCTTACTGTTGTCCTAATCCACTATTAAATACCATTTCTATTACTTCGGGTTTTCCTGGGTCATCAGAAAGAACCACTCTCCATAAAGTTGGCTGACTTATTCCACCTGTGATCCTTCCTAATTTCTCTTTGTCTGGACGATGAGATGGCTCAGTTGGTAAAGGCACTTGCCAACAAAACCAGTGGTGTGTGTTCAATCTCTAGAACCCACACCACTGGGATGTTTGAGACTGGGGACCAAAGAGAAAGATGTTATGCTGAGAAAACAGGGCCCAAGGCCTGCACCAGGACCCAAAGCTTGCATCAAGACCGTAAGTCTTTATTTAAACGTAAAGCTGCACATATACAGGGAGATATTCCATCAATAGCAGGACCCATCATACCAAGGAGAAAATGGCTTTCAGAAAGAACACGACTATCAGGGAACTTGAAGTTGAACCAACACTGGTGCTCAGCAGTATTGAGAGATATTTGACACTTCCCCACTGAAAGAGTAGCTAGACCCTATAGGTCCCTGTGGGCATTCTGAGAGACCCCACAGTAGCAGAACTAAGCTATAGAAAGGCAAAAGCTACTTCAGAGCCAAAAAGACTTAAAACCCAGATTCAAAACCAAGAGGCCACTTGAGGGTAAACCAGTTGGCTGCCAGCACACAACACAGTGGAGTCTCTGAAGGAAAAACAAACCCAGACACTCAGCCATACCACATTCAATGCCTGGCACCCAAGGAAAGATATCGAAATATGCACAAAAAATTATTTTAAAGAAACAGGAAAATGTAACCCAGGGCATTTTAATCAAATAAACCTAGACAGCCAAACTCAGAAACCACAGAAGGGGATGGAGTTAGCATAGAAGGATTTTAAAACAACTATTATAAATATATTCAAGGTCTGGGGAAACTATAAGCATCCCAAAGAGAGAAAAGACCAGGAGTGTGGCTGGAGCTTCTAGAGTCCAGAATTACAACATATAAAATGAAAAAAACACACTAGACAAGCTTAAAAAACATCAAGCTGCACAAAGAAAACATAAGCACAATTGAACAGAGAGACTATTCAAATAAAAGCAGAGAGAGTTTCTTAAAGACAATCAATGAAAGAAACCTCACGGCCATGTAGAAAAACATTAAGTGGGCCTTTATTCTGAAGGAAAAGGGAAGCTGTTTTTCTTTCCACTCTCATATACAACATAGAACATTTCTCTGTCCAGAAACAGGAGATTTCTCCTTACTAACAGCCCATCTCCAGTGGACACCAGTTGACTGTCCTGTGGTTGAATCCTGACATCATTTACCTGAAGGTAGCATCATACTCCACAGGTGGAGTGCTTCTGCTCCACAACACTGCCCTCCCCACTCCAGATGTCAGTTACCACTGTGTCAGTCAGAGTTTGTTGCCATGACAAACTATCTGACATAGACTATTTGAATGAAGAAGGTTTTTATTTTAGCTCACGGTGTCAGAAGTTTCAGTTCATGATCAGTTAGTTGGCCTGTTACCACAGGATTGTGGTGAGACAGAGAGCTGTGATGGAGAAAAGGGTGTGATAGCAGAGATGGTATCTTAATTAGGCTTCCATTGTTGTGAAGAGATCCTATGACCAAGGCAACTCTTATAAAAGAGAGCATTTAATTGGGTCTGGCTTACAGTTTCAGAGGTTTAGTCCATTGTCATCATGGCAGGAAGCGTGGCAGCATCCAGGCAGACATGATGGTGGAGGAGCCAAGATTTCTACATCTTGATGTATAGGCAGCAGAAGGAGACTGTGTGTCACACCGGGCATAACTTGCACCCAGGAGACATTAAAACCTGCTTCCACAATGACTTACTTCCTCCAACAAGACCACACCCACTCCAACAAAGCCACACCTCCTAATAGTGCCATTCCCTAGGGCCAAGCATTTAAACACATGGATCTATGGGGTCATACCTATTCAAACCATCACAGATGATCACCTCATGGCAGCCAAGAAAAACAAGAAACCGAGAGAATGAGAGAAAAATAGAGGCAAAGCAAGATACTCAATCAAAGACATATCTCTAGCTACTTTCTTATGCTCTACCTCTTAATAGTCCATCCAGTACAAACTTTAGTAATGGTTTTACCCATTGATGAAGTTAGGATCTTATGATCTAATTATAAACATTATTTCATATCAATGATGATTAATCTTGATTATCAAGGTCCTAGAATAACCCATAGATCTAGAATCACCCATAACACAGATCTTGGGCATGTATGTGAGGGCATTCCCAGGGAGGTCTAACTGAAGTTGAAAGAGACATCATGAACATGAGTAGCCTCATCCCATTGGCTAGGGCCTTGGATTACATTGAAAGAAGAATGTGAGCTGGGCACCAGTATTCATCTCTCTCTACTTCCTAACTCAAGATGCCATGTGACCAACTTCCTCAAACTCCTGCCACTATGCCTTTCCCATTATGATGGCCTATACCCTCACACTATGAGCAGCTGTGAGCCAAAATAAACACTTCCTTTCTCAAGCTGTGTTCCTTAGGTATTTTGTCACAACAACAAGGTAACTAACACTAAACCCAACTGGAAGCTTCCTAAACTCCGTGCTTTAGGGATTAATGTTGGTTTCAATGGTAAGCATGAGTGATTACATTATTAGCCATGGCCAATCGCACAACTGTTAGCTTCATCTCCTCCTAGGAGGTCAGAGTATAGAGTTGGACGTTCTGTTTCTCTAACCATATGGAGGGTTCCTCTGGCAAACAGCTCTCATCCTGTGGCTACCTAAGGGCTTTTAAAAAAAAAATCTCACTTCTATAAATTCGGCTTTCTATGAAAGATGTATCTTTAACCATTACGATTCTGAAGCTGTTTTAGGATCTGAGGCAGAAGTCCAAGATTTATCTTCTAATGAAAAAAGTCTTCTTGCTCTATTCATTTAGGAAATGACAAGGGATTCAGGATCCATAGATAAAACTAAAATGAATACTTGCTGTTCTATCAGTGTTACATAGGAGCTAATGAAGATGTAATAGCTATGAATTTTCTAGATTAAAAAAATATGTTGATATACTTAAAATGCCAACATACATCAAAGAAAGATAATACAAAAAAGAAAAATTGCATCCCTGCATTTCCTAATCAAGCTTATGAAAATCAATGATAAAGTGCATAAACGTTACTAATCACAACGGGAATGTAACTGAAGAAAAACCTAAGCCTGACTTCTCAACTAGGCCAGCCAGATGATGATGGAAAAGTATCACTGATGTGTAAAGAAAGTGGGAATCCCACCAACGTGGAATTTTATAGCCAGTGAAAATATCCTTCAAAAACAAAGGCAAAAAAAAAAAAAATTAAACTGATAAAGCTTGGAAAGCCCATTTCACTAGGAAACCTGTGTTGTATTATTGATGAAAAAAAAACCCTTTTGGCTGAAGGGAAATAGATGGAAATCAAGGCAATAGTACCAGAAGGGCTTTATTTTTCACTTAGAGTTGTTTTTTTTAACTTTGAGTGTTTTAATGTTTCATTTTCTTAAAAGAGTAGCTGACGTGTGTGTGTGTGTGTGTGTGTGTGTGTGTGTGTGTGTGAGAGAGAGAGAGAGAGAGAAAGAGAGAGAGAGAGTAAGAGAGAGAGAGTATGTAAAAAGAGAGAGGAGAGAATATATGCCAATGATAGCATAAAGAACTTGTAAAATTTTTCTGTCATATAGAAACTAGCAAAAGATTAGTGAGAAGTAGACTAGGAGAAAGTAAATATGCATTATTACAAATCCTGAAGCAGAAAACAGAAAGCTATAGCTTATCTGAACATGAAACAGAATCCTAAAAATACCCAACTAATATGAAAACAAAAAATAAAAAGAGAACAAATAGATACAAAATAGAAAGTACCAAAATAACATATTTGAATACACTATTATTTAAGTAATTAATAATTGAATGAAATTAAATGAAATAATTCATTTAATTATTAAATAAAAATTGGTTGCATATTGAATTTAAAAGGTCAAAAAAAGTAAGACCCAATTATATGCTATGTATAAAACATATACTTTGTTTTTGTTGTTTTCAGAAAGACTCTTACTTTGTACCACATATGAGCCTCAAATTCATGACAATTTTCCTACCTCATCCTCTCAGGTCCAAGGATCTAAGGTGAGAGCAACCATACCTGTCACAAAAATATTTATTTTAAATATGAAGATAGATGGGTTCACATTAAAGATATGATTGTGGGCTGGTGAGATGGCTCAGTGGGGAAGAGCACCGACTGCTCTTCGGAAGGTCATGAGTTCAAATCCCAGCAACCACATGGTGGCTCACAACCACCCATAATGAGATCTGACACCCTCATCTGGTGCGTCTGAAGACAGCTACAGTGTACTTACATATAATAAATAAATATTAAAAAAAAGATATGATTGTTTTAACTGTTAATATGACTCAATCTAGAATTACCTAGGAAAAGAATCTCCATGAGGGACTGTCTAGAAAACGTGGCCTATGGACATCTTTATGGGGGACTTCTTGATTACATATTAATTGATGTGTGAAGACAAAGCCCACTATGGGTGATACTATTCCCTGGGCAGGAGATCCTGGACTGTATATGTGTAGAGAGGAAGCTGAGTATAAAAAAACAAAAAAACCCTGAGCATAAGAAAACTGCATCCGTTTCCTTCTTCTCTGCTCTTGACTTTGGCTGTGACTAAGTGCTTTAGGCTCCTGCCTTGACTTCCCTGCAGTGATGGGCTATAATCTGGAATTGTGAGCTAAAACAATTTTCTCCCTCTAAAGTTGCTTTTTACCTGGGTGTTTTATTATAACAACAGAAATGAAACTAGGTCAGATGGAATAAAATAGACTATACAAACATTAATTTTATTCACATGTAATTCTATTGATTATATTTACATCATGTTAAATAGAATTTCACACACACACAAAATATTACAACACACTGAGAAAAGGGTCAGTTTACCAGGAAGACAAAATATTTGTAAATGTTTATGTAACCCATAATGAAATTTCAGAATATGCAAAGAAAATTCTGGCAGACTGAAAGAGGTAGAGAAATGTAAGGCTGTTTTGGCAACCTCAAATACCTTGATAAAAAATCTTTCTAAAGCTGGGCAGTGGTGGCACACGCCTTTAATCCCAGCACTTGGGAGGCAGAGACAGGTGGATTTATGAGTTTCAAGGCCAGTCTGGTCTACAGAGTGAGTTCCAGGACAGCCAGGGCTATACAGAGAAACCATTTCAAAAAAAAAAAAAAAAAAAAAAAAAACAAAAAAACAACAACAACAACAAAAAAAAGTCTTTCTAAGAACACAGAAAACTTGAAGAAGACCATCAAGAAACCCTCCCAAATAGACTCTCTAACCAACAACACCAAAATACCTATCATTTTATAATATGCCTTCTAATCTCACTCCACAGTCATACTCTCAGTATTGGCTGGAACCGGCTCACACCAGCTCACAAGATTTGTCTTCTTGATTTTCCAACACTGCATTCAGCAGTGCTGTGTTTAGTTTGACCATGATGGAAGGATTTATAGCCTAAAGATTGGCTGGTGGTACAAGCAGGTAACTTTTCTCAGAAAGCTGACTTACTTGAATATCACTAGAGAGTATGGTGCTTCACACAAGTTATCTGACATTAAAAACCAACAAAAACAAACAAATGAAAACAAAACAAAATCAAACACAAAAAGCTAACAAAACGCTTAAAAGAATTATGTCAATTCATATATTTTCCCTGGCAATTTATTTGTAAATAAATAACAGTAAGACATGTACATAAGCCAAAACTCTTAGAGAACAAATAGTTGATTATATGATGAGTCTTAATATATAGTAATATTACATATTATATATTAATAATATATAAGTCTTATGTAATAAGTGTAAATAATTCATAAGTCAAAAAATGAATTACAAAGGAAATCTTTAAATATGTTCAACTCAGTGAAAACAAAAATAAAACATGACATTTCTGAATCTTCAGTGATTCTGAAGTAATAAGTGGTAAGCGTGGTGGTTTTAATGATAACTGTTTATAACCACTGGCATTTGGCTGTACTGTTTATGTAGGTTTAGGAGGTATGGCCTTGCTGTAGGAAGTATGTCACTGGGATAGGTTTTGAGCGTTTAAAGACTTAGTGCTCTTTCTAGTTTTCTCTCTCTGTTTCTTGCTTGAGGCTCAGGATGTGAGTTCTCAGCTGCTGCACCAGCTGCTACTCCATCATCATGGGGCTCTTATTCCTCTGGACCTGTGAGTCCACATGAATCCTTTCTTCTTGGATCAGTTACCTTGGTCATGGTATTTCATCACAGCAATAGAAAAGTAGCTAATGCAAGTAGTCATGAGTAACGACAACTCTGAATTACAAAAGAGAAATTCCCAAATCAGGCATTTATACCTTCACTTATGGCAAGGAGGAAAATGTAAAATAAACTCAAAGAAGCCAGAAGGAAGAGAACACAAGGTCCAACTTCCAGGACTAATGGTGAGCAGTAAGCATCTAGCCAGATTGATCCAGAAGCAAAGGAAACAGAGCTTATCTACAGCAAGGATCAAAAGAGGACATCACATGCTGGGGACTTGAAGCAATGAAAAGGCTAATAATAAAACTGCGTAGAGATCTTACACTACAAGTTCAACAACTCAGAAGATGTGCACCATTTCCTCAAAATACAAAGACTTTGAAAACTCATTCAGAAGAAATAGAAAGAACAAATAGCCCTGCATCTACTAAGCTTGTAGTTATAAACCTTCTTACTCAGTTACTACAGCTTCACTGGGAAATTCTGCTTTTAAAATTAGGTACAAAACAAAACAAAAACAAAACCAAAACCAATATTAGACCTATTAAACTCCTTTAGAAAATAAAGAGAAAACCCTTTGCATTTTTTTTTTAATCACTGAACTTACCTAATCCCAATTTAGAAGGGATATTTAAAAATATAATAGAAATAATATAGAAAAACCCCACAGGCCAGGGTGTACCAAAAACACTGAAAATATGATCAAATTCAATTCAAC
This sequence comes from Mastomys coucha, assembly GCF_008632895.1. Taxonomy (NCBI): domain Eukaryota; kingdom Metazoa; phylum Chordata; class Mammalia; order Rodentia; family Muridae; genus Mastomys; species Mastomys coucha. Next base: position 11,658,308 of record NW_022196915.1, on the reverse strand, counting down.
AATATGCAAAAAAGAATGGCCAAGCAACCAGCGTGGCAAGGGTAGGAAAACAACCAGCAAGTGAAGGCCAGCCTGGGAAAATTAGTGAGACCTTGTGTTGAAATAAAAGCTAAAAGCAAGTCTAGGGATATCACTAGGAAGTAGAGTATTTGTGTAGAACATTGAAGGCTGTAGGTTCATTGCCCAGCTACCTTAAAAACAAAACAACAATATGCAAACTGCATAAAACAACATGACTCACTGTGATTTCTCTAGGATTGAAAAGTTAGCTTAATATTCAAATGTCAAGAAAATGATCTGATTATCCAATAGAATTTTACAAAGAAGGGATATGATTTAGCCTTTACGATAACTTATGGCAGCCTTAGAACATATGGATGAACTCTATGGAAGTTTACAGAGATGTAGACTTTGGGTTTGACTAACTTTAGTGTATGATGGTTTTATTTCCAATTTTTTATAATAAATCTGTAAATTAAAAAAAATTCTCAGTGCCATAAGGATATATCTTTATTTGCAACCCACTTTTCCTTCCTGACTGGAGTCTTATCTCCAGGATGTGAACCACCCAGCCTGCTACCACTGACCAAAGTTAACCATAAAGAAAACATGGCCAGGTGGTGGTGGCACACACCTTTAATCCCAGCACTTGAGAGGCAGAGGCAGGCGGATTTCTGAGTTCCAGGCCAGCCTGGTCTACAGAGTGAGTTCCAGGACAGCCAGGGCTATACAGAGAAACCCTGTCTCAAAAAAAAAGAAAAGAAAAAACATGGCAAAATTTTCCAAGTCCACAAGCATACAGAAGAATTGAACCACACTCCTAAGAAGCTCAACCCAATAAGGCACCATGAACACCTGACTCAGCAACAACAACCACCACTACAACAAAAACAGTTGTTTTCTATATCCCTGAAACTCTCACTCAATAGACCACAGGACCAGGGTTGGCTGGAACTGTCTTGTATATCTGCTCACAAAATTCTGCACTGCCTTTGTAGCCATGTGTTGAATTTGGCCATGGTGCAAGTGAGGTGAAGGGCATTCTTCCAGCCTCTCATAAGGAACCTGTGTGCCTTCACCTGGGACTCTCAGAAGGACCGGGAGGTGGGAAATGTGAAGACCTTCAGGTGGGCTGTTTGGTGGCTCTTGGGAACTCAGAGTGTGGCAGAACCCAGGGCAACCCTCTAGATTTTATGTAGGCAGTGACAATGAGGACTAGTGAGTTCCTGAAGGTCACATAACACCTTCAGTTCAAGGTCAAAGCCACAACAGAATCCCCAGTTGCCATTCTTAAATTTCAGGACCAAGAAAAGTACCACTCATTTTCCACCCACCAAAAACAAACAGGGCCTAGCCTCTCCCTGGGCTTCTCTTTTTATTACGACCATTCTGAAAAGCACTGAAAGGCAGAACGGTATAATTAACGCCCATATATCTGTCACGTAGACTTAACAACCTCTATCATTTTGTACTCCTGACTTCATATCATTTTTTTTCCTGAAATATTTTAAAGCAAATTGCAGACACTATGACATTTTGCTCCCAAATTCTTCAGAAAGGATTTCTAAGATGCATGAGCCCCTATAATCACGGTGTCAATAAGGTATCTAAAAACCATGACTATTTTCTTAACACTCAGCATCCAGGTGTGTGTGTGTGTGTGTGTGTGTGTGTGTGTTATGTGTGTGTACAGGTGAGTAAGTATGCATGTGCACATGGAAGCCAGAAGACAATGCCCAATGTCTTATTCAGTTGCTCTATTTATCTATCTATTTTGAGATAGGGTCTCTCACTGAATCTGGAGCTCACTGATTTGGCTAGATTGGATGAACAGTGAGCTTCAGGCATCTTCCTATTTCTACCTCTCCAGGGTTGGAATTAAAGATGTGTTCTGTGGCACCCAGCTTTTCTATGTGGGTGCTATGGGTTGAGCTCAGCTGTCTCTCCAAAGACCCTGGTGTCCAGTCTTGATGTGTACCAGAGGCCGCTGATGGCTATCTAGCCTCTCCTGACCCACTTCACTAGACATCAGCTTCAGCTGAGCGTGTAGCACCCCTGCACACCTATGCGTTCCCCTTGCACAACTGCCTTTCTTATGGGAGTGAAGGTTAGCCCTGTACCATTACACTTTCTTATCTATAGGTCAGGAGCAAAGCAGAGGCAGTGGCCCTCAACCCCAAAGGAATCTTCAACCAAAGAGAAACAAGAGTTGTCTTGTAAGCCCTCTAGCTTGCCCGTCTGAATATACCCTCTTCTGTCACCAAGACAACCCAGTCTGACTGAATTCCATGTTCCTCCAGCAGAGATTCACTTGCTAGCTCACTTGAAGTCAGCCTTCTCTCACTGTCCCCTGCAGCCATGAGCCCCCTCCTCTGGTAATGGTTCCTCTTCCTGGGACTACTGCCAAGTAAATATGTCATTTCCCCAGATCTCTTCTCATCATTCACTTTGGGGAGGCTGGCCACAAATGAAGATAATATTCAAATTTGCCCTATTACTGCAATCACCATAGCTCCAACAATCCAAAGCATTCGACCTAGAAAGGAAGGTATTTGGAAGCAAAAACAAGTATCAAGGGAGATGAGGAGGTGCCTTCAGTTCTTCCAGAACAGGGCCTCAGAACCTGTGAGCTGGATTTTTGTGCTTTACACTTAGCCTGTGGCCCCTCTTCCTGGAGAGCCATCTATACCTGACCTTGCTCCCTTGCCCATGGCCAACTACAACAGCTTTAGCAATCAATCTCTCTGTCCCCAGGCAATAGATATTTGTTGAGGAAATCAGAAATGACTCCAATTGAGGGCTTGTCCAAAGCCATTGAGCTGGGATTGCTCATCTGATAGGAATGGACCTAGAGCTGCAGAGACCATTTCTGCCGTCTGTGTAGCGACAGCCTGAGAATGAAGTCAACAAAGCAGAAGGAAGCCAGAGGTGGCACTTGGCACCTGAGGCCAGCCATGCCTGGCCCCTACCTTGGAGTTAAACACTTCCTCCGAGCTCCAGCAAGGGGAAATTGGGTTTCATTCCCTAGCAGACAGAAAGTGCCAACCAATATGAGGGCCAATGAGTTCTCCAACTCAATGCTCTGTCTGTGTGGTACTGTAGGCACATCCTGGGGGTTGACAGGGAGGTGTCCCTTCAAACCTTGTCTGCCCCGGGGGAGGGGGTTGGGGCTATGAGAATGACTCACATGTTCTTGCCTATGAGTTTTAAAGAAAACACAGTAGATTGTGTTTTTTATATTTCTTTTTAAAGAAAGCCCCTGTAGATTGATTGCTATGTTTATTCTCGACCATTTGTGAGCTCCCTGTAGGTGCACGGCGCAAGATAGTTTATACAGCATGGAATCCCCAATTTGAGGGTGCTGCCATAAGAGGCTTAGGATGTCAGGTGCTTCCTCTGTTAAAAGCAGAAGTCACTGCTGTTCAAGCACTTGCTCCTTCTCTAAGCATTGTACACCAGGGGACCCACTTACACACCACAGGCGATGCCTCAAGACGCTCTGGCCCCGAATGAGGGATGGGTATCCCCATCTCGACCATAGAGAAAACCAAAGGCCAACTGACTTAACGTGACTTCCTGAGGCCACAGATGTGGGTAGAGGGGCTGGCATTCAATTCTAGACCTGGAAAGCCTGCTTTAGCCACAGCACCTCTGCCGTTTCCTCCTGACTCCTGTACAGAACTGTGAAAACAGCTTCCTCTGGCGGCCCGCCGGCCATCTGGCCACACACTGGAGGGCAGGGATCTTGCTCAAATTTGTACTTCCAGCATGCTGAGAGAGCCGGGGCTTCTGGAACTGGCTCCGGTTCACTAAGGTCCATCTGGGCTTCTGCTTCTTGAAGAAGCTGTGGGGATTCTTGTGATTAAGGGCTGTTGGCAGCTGTGCCTTAGGGGCCTGTGAAAGACAGAAGTGGCTATGACACTCATCTCACTGGGACTGAAGGAGAAAGAGCAGGGCAGCCTTGTGCCTGGAGAAGAGCAGCTTTCCTTCTTCTCCTTGGGGACACATGAAGGCCAGAGGAGGCAGAGGGATTGTACTCCCGCCCACAGCAGGGGACAGAGTTTTCATTTTCCTTCCACCAACCACTAAGGACAGCTTCATTGAGTGTAGGCCACGGCTAGGACCATGGGCGTGTGCCCTTGAGCAGGTCTTCATGATAGGCACGGAGAGCATCAGACAGCTCTGCCTTCTGTGATGGCTTCCCTCCCTCTCACTCAGCTCTGCACAGCTTGTGAGATTATAGCTTGGAGCTCACAGAGGAGGGAGGACCCAGGATGCTTCCGTATTAACTGCCACAGTTGGAGTTAGGATGTCATATACTCTCACCACATACCTTAAGGCACCCCAGCACCACTGCAGGCCTTGGGAGAGCCCTCTGCTGGGCAGCTCAGAATGATCTGTACCTGGCACTCCTTATCTGGATTTGGGAAGGATTCACGCTTCCATTCCTACATCTGAAAATAGAGGTCAGCGTATTTTCTCATAGCCTTTCCTGACAGGACAGAATGGCTGTAAACAGCAAACAGCCCGGTTCAGTTCTAAAGTAGGAACACCGTGGCCTCTACTGTTGATCTTCCTAACCTTGACTGAGCACAGGTTCTACCTGCCAAGAGCCACTCATCTTATAAAACCTGATTTAGAGCTCACAGTTATATATGGAGATGAGTCTTCTAGAAACACCTTATATAGTCCATCTCCTTTATCCCAGAGAGAGAGAGAGAGAGAGAAAGAGAGAGAGGGAGAGAGAGAGAGAGAGAGAGAGAGATTGAGAGAAAGAAATGCAAACACAGAAGGCTGTTCAAGAGACAAACAAACAAACAAACAAAAAAAAAAAACCCGGTCCACAGCCCACCCAGACCTTAGGCCCCTCTTTATGCCAGCAATACTCACTGTTTCTCATAGTGCAAACGTGACTGGTTCAATGAGAATTTGGGATTTAAAAAAAAAAAAAGATTGATTTTGGTGTTTTGAGGCTTCGTGAAACTAGCAATTTTAATCAATTTTTCAAAATTGCTAATTTCATCCATCCAAGAAACTCACACACAAACAGAGGGGCTGATTGAAATTTAAATGGCGGCTGGCTTGTTAGCTGCAGGCAACCAGGCTGGGTATTTTCATATGCAAGTCTGCCACTGTGTCCCGGCCTGGCAGCCAGAGGAAGCAATCTCCACTTGGAGACACTCGAAGGCATTAAGAATTCAGGCAGCCAAAATGAGAAGCAACAACATGAAATGATAAAAAAACAAAGACAGATCATTATTAGCACCAACATAATGCGTTCCTATGTCCTCCGGTCTCATGGTCTCAATCGAGAGCCCTGCCCTGTTGTCTACTGAAACTGTAATTAGGCTGATAGAAACCAGAGGATTAAACTAACTTTCTTCTCTGATCGCAGGGATTTCAAATGAGGGAGATGGGGCGGAGATAAACCTGAGGAAAGGTATTAATATTCTGGGCCGCAGCTTCCCAGGACAGCTCAGCTGCTAAACAATGGCTGCCTGCTGCCCGCCTGCAGCTGCCTCCTGGGAAAGAATGGCGATGCCCTGCCTGCCACATCTGCTGATGAGAATGTTGAGGTCGCCCCATAATCTGCCAAACATGGTCCTTGGTCTTTCACACCTCTCTCCCCAGGACCCTGTGTCAGTCCCTCCTAGCGTACTCCCTCAATGCCTGCCACCTGGGTACTTTTGCAGTTGAGCCTTAATCTGGAACTCCTGGTAGAGGAACACACTGCTGTCTTTCCAACCTCCAGTGCGTTCGTTCAGTTAGATGCCAACCTCCGTGCACAGTCGGGCACCTGGACGCTATTTTCCTAGCCACACACCTGAGATCATCCCTTCTCTCTTTGATTACCCTATTTCCAACTCAGAAAATAAAGACAAGCCTGCCCCATAAGTCCCCTCACTGCCTCTCTGGCTCCTACCCACCAAGGTTCTGGGTACAGCAGCCACTTCTCAAATCTACCATGGGCTGCCCCTCTGCTGAGTATGGGCTGCTCTCTGGGCTCCATTTCCCCTCTATCTGATGACACTGGACCCCACGACCTTCTGTAGTGCTTAGGACCCTACTCAGCTCCCTCTGAACCATCACTTAAGTATCAGTAGCCATGTGATGGCCTTCCACTTCACTGTAAGTTCTATATAAGTGATGGACCAGATCTTGCTGAAGAATGTGGGACATAGTGCATGATGGGAAATACAGAATTAAAACTCATGTCAGGAAATTAATGTGGGAAGGGGAGATGAATGGAGCAGAGAAGAATGAGGAAGACAGATAAGTTAAAGTAAAGCCTAGTGACCCATATATACAAAATATCATAATGAAGGCTATTCTTTTACATTTTAATTTTTTAAAAAAGACAAAAATACAACCAATCAGCCAGAGGATAGAGCACTTGCTCAGTAACTAAGAACATTTTCTGCTTTTCACAAGGACCTGAGTTTGATTCCCAGCACCCACATTGTGCAACTCACTACAGCCTGTAAATCCAACTCCAAAGGATTCACAGACACATAAAATAAAAATAAATAAGAACCATTCATATCAATTTACATACACACATATGTATGTGTGTGCCCACATATATCATTCCATGTATTATCCACATGTGAATGAAATGATGCTGCTCACATGAATGTACAGCAGATCCCAATGGAGTGGACAACAAGGAATCTCACTCCCTACGAAGGGTGTTCACACAAGGAGAAACATGGTTGGTTACTCTCACCATAGACCAGAGAATGAGGCCAGCATCCAAATGTCCTACAGCTCCATTTCCCTAGTCCCTCCAGTCTCAAGGCCAAAGCCTTAGCAGTACATTCCAGGGCTAAGAAGATGACTCAGTGGGCAAAGTACTTGCTGCAGAAGTGTGAAGATCTAAGTTGGCTCCCTAGAACCCTGATGCTGGAGCACAAATCAATAATCCCAGCTTTCCTATGGCAAGATGTGAGGCAGAAAGGAGAATCTGTGGAAGCTGGAAAACCATCTAGCCTGGTGTACTTAGCAGAAAACAAGCGACCCTGTCTGAAACAAAGTAGAAAATGTGGAACATCTCCGTAAGTTGCCCTTTGATCTCTACACAAGTGCCACAGCACACAGGACACTAGGGGTATTCACACACAAGCATGCACACAAAGGTTTAGAGAAGGAGGGAGAGGGAGTCGCCCAGGGAGGGGCCCAGGGAGAGGGAGGGGCCAAAAAGTGATAAAAGAATAGAGTGCGACAATCACTCACCACAGAACTGGGACTTTCTAGTCTGGTGCTGAACATCCTTCCTGAGCTTCCACTTCCCCAGCTGTGAAGTTGAAATAATGTCTGAGGAAAAAAGGCATTTCTGACAGTCTGACCTTTGTGGCTGTTCTTTCAGGAGTAGGAGCCCCTTTCTGCCACCTGAGCCAGCAGGGGAAGGCAGAAGCATGTGGTGTGTAGCAGGGAAGCTCATACAACCGAGCAGGCTCAGGAAACTCAGAAAAATCCCAAGAGCTGCCTCCAGGGTGATGTAAGAGCTCTCTCCAAGTTGAGCAGGCAGCTCCAGAAATGCAGCTTTTTTGAATTGTCACCCATGCCGGGATGGCTTTCCAGGAGATAGATACAGCTGTTTCGAGTCACCCACGTGTCTATAAGGAATCCAAATAAACTCACTGGTTCACGGAGCCAAATTAGTGTGGCCTCTTTTCTTTGGTCTGTCATCAGTGCCCTCTCTGGGGGTGAAAAGACATCTGTTTGTCTCTCCCTAGGAAAAGTCAACACCTTGCTCATCCGTTGACCTGGTGAACTTGTCCTTGAAAACAGACCCACTTGAGGCTTATCAGAATGGTGTCTGCGGCGCTGCATTGACCAGCAGATGTGTGAGAAGGCTGGGGTGGTGGTTTTGCCTCACTTGACTCCCGAGGAGGCAGAAATCCAAGGGAAATAGACAGGGACCAGTTCACCACCCCCCCCCAGAGACTCTCAGTCTGGCCGAGGCCCTGAGCCTGCCTCCCTTGGCCTTTGTTTTTCTGAATAAAAGAACTCCTTGTCTCTGAGAGCAGTGAGGGCAGCTGAGAGCTCTTGGCTCACCTTCCTGCCTCCCCTTTCAGATACAGACTTGCTTTGTTAAAAAAAAAAAAAACAGAAAATAGGTCTGTTTAAACGAGAGTGAATGTGTGCTTTCACCTCCTGTGCGTGTGAGCATGCGGGTCCACACAGGGAGAGCAGGGAAGACTCCACACAACATATATCGCTTGTAGGAGGAAACCACATAGCCCAATCCCAATGCTATTTTCTCCAGCCCTTCATGAAACCATTACATGTCAAAGATTAGAGAGGTTGTACGCAGAAGTCATATCCACATCACTGCCAGTTCCTAGATGGGCTCGCTGTTTGCATGGCGCCTGAGAAACAGCAGAGTTGTAATAAAGTCACTGTTGCTTAGAGTCACTTCCTCTTTCATCTGAACCTGATTGATGGTCCTGCTTGGTAGATTGTTGTGAGGATAGAGGGAGACACAGATGGGTGAGGCCCAATGCCAGCAATGGGTGCACAGTAGGTGCGCCTTCTGGCAGGTGGGCCTCATCCCATTCGACAGTGGAGGGACCTGGGCTTTGGCTGGCAGACAGTATTAATGCCCACTCCTCTGGTACTGGACCAAACAAGCTTTGGCAGGGTCAGATGGCCCCTCGCCTCCCCCGCCCCTGGCTCCTCATCATACACGCCCCATTAGTTGCACAGTACCCCAAAGTACAACAGGAACGCTTCCTAAGCCGTTTCCTCTGCTAAATACCTCAGTGACAGCTTCTTGGCAGGGACAGAGCGCCAAGGTTAACATATGCTTAGAGTATGTGCTGCAGGCATCCCACCTCCACATGGAGGAGCTGGAGGAGCTCAGCTTCATCTTAGCCTTTCCTGTGGCCCCCAGCTCCCCTGAGGCTGCTTCCCAGCTGCCCCTCAGCCTCACTTGGGGAACCACTGAGGGATCTTAGCCCAGATAAACCTGGGTGGTTATTTACCTGTTCTGAACATGTACCACAACATTCTCCCTAGTAACCGTCAGCCCCATCACACCTATCCACTAATCGGGGCTTCCACCCCTGGGAGAGAAATAATCTTTCCAGAGCTCTCTCTGGATTGAGCTGTAAGCAGGGTGCCAGGAGTGAGAGTGTGAAAAGGACTAACCTACCAGAGGGAACTGCACAGTGTCTTTTGGTGACACTCAATCTCCTACTTCTTCTTGTTTGAGCTTTACACAATCAACCTGCCCTCTCCAACCAAGTGAAAGCAAGGATCAGCCATATGTCTGGGAAGGGTCATAGGGTCATGGGTCACAGGGTCACAGGGTCACAGGTTTAAAGAGCTCTTCTCCCTGATGCATCGTCATTTTTCTAATATCCAAGAGACCAGAGGAGTTGGATATCAGATTTACAAGTTGTAAAAGTGTTTGGCACTCAAGGAGGCTTTGTAGAAGGACAGACTTGAGGATCTAAGTCCCCTAGAACTCTGAAATCATTCAGTCTCTTTATAAAGGTGAAACTTGGAAGAACAAGATACACAACTCACAGAGACACCATCTTGGTTTTACAGCTGGCACAGTCTGGTGGATGGAACCAGGATATCTGGAGGTCAAGTTCAAGAGTTGTTTTCACAGATCACATGCTGAGAGTATCCTCCTCAGTTGTTTAATTTACACAACCCATGTCTGACCAGCTTGTGACAATTACCGTTTAGATGAAAAGCCCTCATTTGCTGAGTCTGCCCTGAGTGCCCACTTTGAATTAAGTAATATCAGGCAGAGGAAATGGAAAGGTGGGATACAGCGATGATGTTGTTCTAACATTAAGCAATGTGGCAACCAGAGCACAGAAAAGCCTACCAATCTCAGAGACAGACCGGTGTCATTTGGGTCTTCCTCATATCACATACGTGTCCAACACAGAGCAGTGGGAATCTCAGATCTGTGTGATCTGTCAGGATACCAGCTAGAAGATGATGTGCCATCTTGAAGCGGTGCCATCTGAGTCCCACAGCATCTTGTTGGTGCTAGCAGGGAGAAATGGGTCTAAAGGAGGGTTGCTGCCTCCTCCAGGAACTGACACCCAGCACTTCTGTCTGTAAGCTAGAACCAGCTACAGGGGTCTAAGCTTTCAGCAGGAGAGTCAGGAATCGTAGGTGTGCATGGAAGACCAGTGGGTGTTCTCTGTGTCTGATACAGGCATGGTGGTCTCAACCCACTAGGGACTCACATATCAACTCGAAGAAAAGAGATTGGTCTGTGTGAGTTTGGGTGACCCTGGTGGCTAGACTGGAAGGTGGTGTATAGGAGAGGTCATTAAAGAGGATAAAGGAGGGGAGGGAAGACATTTGATGAAAGTCAGTCTAGAAAAAGATCACAAAACACCAAAGTGGGCACAGATAGGCTTTAGTAGACTGGTCTCAGACAGAGGACAAAAAACAGGCACAGCCGGGCGGTGGTAGCACACACCTTTAATCCCAGCACTTGGGAGGCAGAGGCAGGTGGATTTCTGAGTTCGAGGCCAGCCTGGTCTACAGAGTGAGTTCCAGAACAGCCAGGGCTACACAGAGAAACCCTGTCTTGGAAAAAAAATAAAAACAGGTATGGAGGGATGGAGGGAGTCTGGCTAGGTCCACAGTCTGGAGGATAAAGGCCTGGAAAACACAGGCAGGGGCTGAGACCAGTTAGATGAGTAGTTCTTTTGGGAAGGTGACTCCCTGGACAGCTTGGGAAGGAGTAAAAGCAAGGACACATTGGTAGAATCTTTTAGAAATCTTGGAAATGCCTTCTAGGAAGGTGAGTGGGCAGTGTGGCACGCACTTTGCTTTTTTATCTTCTAGCCTGTCTTCAAGTCTGGGGTTTCCCCAGATCTTCTTTATCTGATGCTATGGTCGAAGCTATGACTGTGGTTGCTTGGGACAGGAGAGTAGATACAGTACTTGATAATCCTCTCTGGTACAAAGTGAGGTCCACCCCCATCCCCATAACTGGACAGACCCGGATGGCTGTGTCCATTCCACAGACTAGAAACCTGAGTCCCAGAGCTGCAGACCCCTAAACGGTGGACTGTTGGCCTCTGCCATTAGCTCCAGGTTACAGTTCCAACACTTCTGCAGAAGCAGGCTTCTTAAGCAGGCTTCTGGTAGGTATCTCACCCTGCAGGGCCCTGCCAGCCAAATCGGAGCCTTCCTGCTAGGGGCTAAAGAACTGGTCCTGGCAGGTACTACTTGTGGGTTTCCATCAGCATTTGTCCCTGTTATCAACACTAGATGAAAACAGTCATCTGACTTGAGGATTTGGCTTTCTCGGGAGGTTTCCCATCTGTCTCTTTCTCTCCTTCCCTCTGCCCCACTCCCGACTCTTATTGCCAGCCTCGGCCTCCTCTCACGCCCCACCACCAGCCATATGTATCTGGGAGCATGCCTGCAAGCACACAAACTGTGGCTAAGGCTCTGGACTGTGCGTGCTTTCAGGAAGTCCTTGCAATCTTGGTCCCACCTTCCCATCCCTCTGCTCTCCCTTGCTCCATCCTCTCCAGGGCTCTATCCTGGCACTTTCCTATGTTGGCATCAAGCAGCAGAATTCCAGCTCCAACTCAGCCCTGTGACCTTAAACAAGGCACCAAAACCCTCTCAGCTTTTATTTTCTTGGACTCATGTGTCTCCATCAGATATCAAGGACATGTGACTCTAGATTGATCCCAGAACGACTTGCTTAGCAACCAATGGTACCAACAGGTTGGGCGACACCAAAGGAGCTTCAGATGAAGCACACGTTCCAGTGTGGTGCCCTAGTCAACTCACCTACCCTTTTTGTACCTCCAGTCTTCCTTCTTTCCTTCCTTCTTTCCTTCAGCCTTCCTCCCTCCCTCCATCCTTTGCCCCCTTCCTTCTTTTAAAACTCTTCTGTGTGCACAATGAGAGTGTGTGGGTATGGGAGAAGGCACATGCACACCACGGGTACATGTGGAGGTCAGAGAACAACCTCTCGTGAGCATCCTTGCTTGAGACAGGTCCTTTACATGTTCACTGCTACATATGCAAGGCTAGTTAGCCCAAGAACTCCTGCCTCTACCTCCTATCTTGCTCTAAAAGTACCAGAGTTATAGAGACACACTATTGCACCTGGCTTTATGTGGGTCCTGGGGATTCAAATTCAGATCCGCAGTCTTGTGCATCAAGCACCGAGTCATCTTTACCACCCTTGTGCCTACAGCTTCTAGTAGTTAAAATGGGGAGGCCACAGATCCTGCTTTATTAGTATTATGGGATGAGCTCAAAATCTCTCTGCTTTCTTCTCTGAGAGGAAATTGTACATGGGTTCTGGTTGTATGGGGGCATGTATGAAAAGGACCAACAAGCACCAGTCTTTGCTCCTTACAGACAGGCATGTGAACTCCTGTGAGCATGCCACACTCACTTCCTGCTTTCTCTCTTAGGATGACAGAACCAGAAACTGACATTTCAAACAAGTTCCCCTCGCTGAGGTCTATGGGAAAGGCTTAGTGTCTCAGAGGTTCCCTCATTCACCCCTGTCTGACCAAGCAGCATGAGACACCCACATTGTCTCGGGGGGCAGAAATCAGGCGTATCTTACTCTGACAGAGCCATATATATTAGTTACTAGTGTTATTATTGTATTAAGTAGTTATTACTAGTGCTATTACTGCATTACTGTATTAAGACAGGGATGACTTAAGAGAGAAAGAACTGATTCGGACTCACAATTCAGGAGTTTACAATTCATCATGTCAGGGTTGGCATGGTGTCACAGCTTGCCTCAGGCAATGAGATTCTAAGACAGGGCACCCTACATCCTGTTGGATCAAGAATCAGAACACAGCTTGACTATAACACTCAAAGGTCTACCCCAGGCACATCCTGACACCAGTCAGAAACTACAACCTTCCAAAACAGTGTCGCCAGCTAGGGACCATGTGTTCAAGCACATGAGACCATGGGAGACATTTCACATACAACCCATAGTACTACATTCCTGGAGAGGGGCCAGACATAGCCAAAAATGAGGGAGCCCAGGTAACACCCAACAGGCACTGTTGAGATGCAGGTGGCAGTGTACCCATGTTAATACTTTTAACATGTCCCCAGCCTTGATGACGACCCTGAGGAGATGCGAATTATGTTTCCCTAGCAGATCTATTTGTGGAAACTAACACCAGAGAATAGATACTCATACCTGAATATGCCACCCATGCAAGGTCACACTCTTCATGACAAGCATGGGACAAGCCAGATAGCCCCAAGCCGGGCAGCTACCGTACTTGAAACGGCTCCCTCTCTTATGCTGGCTCCTCCTCCAGGCTATGTCGACCCTGTTAAATTGCCGAAGTTCCCTAGAAGCACATTCACATAGACGGGCTTCCTAAATGGAACCATCACAGAGGGGCACAGCATATTCCCAACTCCACCCCAGAGCTGCCGAAGGCAAAGGGACCCAGACCAGGGCTACCCATGGCATTTGCCCTTGACTTGTGCATTCCTCCCTGCATCCGTGTCATCCACACTTGTTGTGAGATACCAAAGAGCCAGACGGGCTGTGGAATTTGCCCTCTTAGATCTCTTGACTAGGGGCGAGATGAGGAGCTCCTGAGACTTCTCCCACACTGTTGAACTTCCATAAGCTGTTCTAGGAGGCTGGGGCTCAGGAAAACGGGCGATCCCCTTCTCAAAGCCACTCTGAGAAGCCTTGTCTTGGGAGAGAAGCTTCTAGAACCAAGGTCAACAGAGGGACAGCAGGTAAGGAAGTAGGAAGAATCAGCCTGAAGCAAGGAAACAATGGTGAGCAACTCAGGCGTGGGGGTGGAGTAGGGGCAGCTGGAAAGGCAGGAGGAACACCATGTAAAGGAGCTGGCCCAGCACAAGCTCAGAGTGTGGCTAGGCACTCATAGTTATCAGACAGCTTCTGTGGAGGGCAACTCCTGAGAACACCCAGGACAATACCCCCACTACACACACACACACACACACACACACACCTAGGCCTCAGGACACATAGCACAGTCTATGCATGCAGTGGGCCAGGTCAGAGAGCTGAGGCCCTATACTCCATCCCAACTCCCTTGTCAGTCAACACACAACTTTTGCAAGCCTTGTCAGTAACCATCCAGAGCCCTAATGACTCCTCACAGGCGATCCACTCTTTCCTAGTGGCACACATGCTAGCACACATGCTAGCTGAGCCTACTCCATCTCTGTAAGGCAGAGGTGTACTCCTGACAGGGCCTAGGAGAAGCTTACATGAGCCCATTTGATAGCTGCGGCCAAGCCAACAGAGGGCCCTGCTGAGCATCCTTGAGGCCTGACCACTCTGGTCTTCCTGCTGATGGTGAGAAGGGTTCTGAAGAATACCTGGAGTCCTGCCAGACATGGAGGCTGAGCCTGCTTGGCATCAGCCCCAGAGAAAGAAAGCTTTAGAGTGTAGACCGTTCCCAGCAACTGGAGACTAAGCTTGTGATAAGGCCACCCTGCTTTCTGAGCCTGCCAGGCAACCAGACTCAGAAACCCACACAGGCAAGGAGTGAGTACTCTGTATGAGGGTGTCCCTGTGAGAGAGGCCACTTTCAGTCACTGGGAGTTGAGTACTCATGCCAAAGGGAGGCACAGGCCACGCTACGATGGGCCCTGACACCCAGCAGTTCACAGGGTATAGAAAGCGATGTCCAGAAGCCATTGGCAAAGGCTCATCCAGGGCAGGGGTCTCTTAGTGGGTAGACACTGCCTGTAAGTAGAGTCGGTTCCCACACTGCAGTTTTGCCCTCAGGGAAACTGTTGAAGGAAAGCTGGACACAGACCAGTGTCCTCATCTGACATGCAGGAGAGTGAAGGTTCCTAGCAGGGCCTCCACTGGCTCAAGGCAGATCCCACAGCCCAGCCTCCTGCATCATCCCTCTTTGCCCCCCTTCTTCTCCCACACCTAGCCATCCTAGCTCTCCTGACCTGACATTAAGGCCACTGAAAACTTTATTTAAGCAACTAGAAAAGGCCCATAGTGGAGCATATCCCAGAAAAAGTACTCAAAGGATATATTTTTCAACCCTGGGTCTAACACAGAGCGTCCGTGTTGCCCTGGACACATTCATCCCCCTCTCTGGTCTGTCTTCAGTATCAGAATAATCCCTGATATCCACTTCACAGGTTGGACTGTAGCAGAGAGCATAGGAGCCCAGGTGCAGAGCAGGTATGGCCAGGGCCAAGCAGTCATGTTCAGCTTTTATCAATGAGAGCAGACCACAGCCTAGACCAACTGGAGACTAAAGCTAAAGAACAAAGGTAGCCCTTGCCTCTTCCTACCAGGATGGTGAGCCCAGCTACTCGCCTTCTGTGCCCCATGTATCACTATAAATGTATATAATATGCAGAGGGCTGCTCACATACCTCAAAGGCAGGGAGGAAACCCAGCTGTGCACCTAAGTCTTGCTCACAGTGAGAGGACCAGGGGTAGCCTTCAGCATCATGCACAAAGGAAGGGACCCAGAGATGTATCAACTTCATATCCTCACTAAAGGGACCTACAGATGGGTTGACTTTATGCTCACAGAGTGGGGATCTACAGGTACACCAGCTTTGTGCCAATGGCGAAGGATCCAGGGTTCCCACAGCAATTCCTGCTCATGGGCAAGAGACCCAGGGGTGCACTGGCCTTGGGTAGACAAGCTTGTAAGAAAGTGGAGTGGGCAGTCTTCAAAATCAAACAAACAGACCCAGTCAAAGTTCTTCCACCCCACCCCGTTATGTGGTCCAAGCCCGTCTGGCAAACATCTAAAGTGGGCAGGAATGTTGACAGCTCACGGACCCTGACCCTGGAAGATCAGGCTTCACCCACTTACCCTGCAGTATCCAGGGTCCAGGTGGAGTAGATCAAGGCTATTGAGAGGAAGCCCAGCTGGGCTCTCCTCTGCTTCCCTAGGTGGAAAGCAGACCTGCTATGGAGCATCTGCTCCAGGTATTTGGAAAAACGTGAGAGAGATCTTGGAGAAAGGGCTGAACTAGAATGCCACGCTTATCAGCCAGCCTCTGAGGGTGTCAGCAGCGCTGCTTCAGCAATGAGAAACAGCGAAGCCCCAGGAGGGAGGGCAGACACTCATGCGTGCAGGGAAGAGACAGGCTGCTGGTTCTGTTGGGAAGAGCAATGTGGAGGGAGGCTCTGAGAGAGTAAATTGTACTTCACCTTCAGGACCACTATGCTAGCTGCCCTGAAGCACTGGGGCCCCTTTTCTAGAACTACCCAGGATACATCCATGGAGAAAGTGTTTGCCCAATATCGGGCTGCCGATGTCAGCTAAGAAGTTCTTTGCCATTCTTCCAGTGAAGTGACCTTATTCTCTCCAAAGCCTTTGACACTTTCCTCTCTTTACCTACAGGGGTCCCAAGACTTCATTAAGTCAGGCTGGATTTGGGGGAGGAGCTTGGTTTTTTGTCTTTTTTTTTTTTTTTTTTTTTTAATATCTCTACTCTTTCTGCCACCCTGCCACCCTCCTAGCCCACCCGCAGCATCTCCAGCCTTGATACCATCCTCACTTCCTACCTTGGCTTCTAGTCATTGCTAAGGATCCTTATAATCTATCTGTCACACACAAACCACTCCCTCGGGCAGGGGGCTCCCTCCTGCTGTGCCATCAGGATGGGGACTGTATTAATGTGGAGACTTAGCATATTTCCCAGCACCATAGACACTCAATAAACGTGTGTGGGATTGAATGAAGAAAAGAATGAGAAAGCGAGAGATGGTGACAGGCTCTGCAGTGTGAGGAGAGGCTGTATTTGGAAGGTGCACACTGACATGTTTGTGGCCAGGTGTTTCAAATCTGGCTGGGATGGGCTATGTTTGTCCCCTTTCAGAGTCTGAGGACAAGACCCAATAAGGGCTCATCAAGGGTCACTCAGTGCCTTCTTCTAAGGGTACTTCTGCAAAACCTGAGTGAGCAAGACAGTAGCTCTTCTACTTGAACATCTCCAGTGATAGAAGTTCTCTTCCTAGTATGTCAACCCTGCTGAGTAACCTCTGCCTCACCAGAACTCAGGTAACTCCAAATAAAAGAATTAGCAATGCTGGCTGAACTTGGACATGCCTAGGCTACCCAGTACCCTGGGAGTGGGAGATGAGTCCCCCAGATACCCCCCACCTAGTCAGTCTCCTCCCTCAGGAACCACTAAAGCTGCCCATCCAGAAGCTGCATCCCCCTTCCTGCCCACCCTGGCTGCTGCTCTGGCCTCCAGCCAGTCAGTTAGTTAATGCAGCTCCTTTACTTCATAGCAGAGAACTCAGTGCAGTGTTCCCAGGAGCTGTGGAGGAAAGCTGGCCAGGTGCAGGAGAGGCTGATGGGAAAAAGGCTATGCCTATCTCTGTGCCAGCGAAAGGCTCTATTCGGTGGGCAAACAAATGTTCTATAGAGCTGCCCCTGAGCTTGGAAAAATGTTGCTAGGTAGGGGACAAGGCTTGTGCTGGACCCTGACGCTACTTTTCTGAACTCTTGCTGCCTGTTCCTCTGCCCCGCACCCCCCCCCCATAGTCCCTCCTATTAAAGCAGACTCATTAAGACCTTCCTCACATCAATCAGAGAAGACAGGCTGGCTTGTGTGTGTTCATCTTACCCTTTGCTTGCTCCGTGGACATGCCTCAATCCTTTCTGACCTAATTCCCTCAGTTCTGTAATGAGATGATGCTTCCACTTTTGGCCAAGTGTACTGAAGATCAAATACATTACGGAGGTTGGCCTCCTGGCTTTGAGTGGGTACTCCATGGATGTTTCTTTCCCTCTTGCACATCTCAGCCATTTTCCATGGAGGAAGCAGTGGGGTTAAGCATGTGAGTCAAGGCATGTTACCACTATCCTTAAACCTTTGTTATTTCCCAAAGGGATGTAGATCTTCAAGTTGTCACAACTGGCTCTCTAGAATTTTCCCCAGGCCAGGCTGCAACTCAGAGAGAGCATCCTAGAGAAGGGGCTCATAACAGAAACATGTCTATGAGTTATTTTCTCATCACTGTGATGAAATGGAAAGGTTTACTTTGGCTCCTGCTCTCAGAATGTCATGGCGCAGTGGCTTGGTCTGAGTTGGCAGGCACTTTATAGCGGCTGAGTCTCACGTTTGGCAGAACAGAAAGCAGCCAGTGGCACCAGAAACAAGGCTGGCTTACAACCCTAAAGGCCTAGTGTCCCATGTCTGCCAGCTGTCTCAAATGCCCCACAGTCTCCCAAAGCAGTGCCACTAACTGGGGACACAAAACAGGAGCCTGTGAGGAACACTTCACATTCAAGCCACAACATTCTGCCATTGGTCGCCATTGGCTCACGGCTATTGAACAATACAAAATATATCTGGTCTAAACGGGATAGTTCCCATAACCTCAACAGACCTAACACTTTTCTAAGTGCAAAGTCTCTACCAAGTCTCAGGCAGTTGTTTGGTTGGTTTTTTGTTTGTTTGTTTTGTTTTGTTTTGTTGTTTAGCTGATAGCCTCTGTAAAACCAAAAATTAGATTATATATTTCTGATATACGGTAGCACAGTATATAAACTCACATTCCAAAAGGAAAGATGATAACAACAACAACAACAATGATAAATCAGAGCAATGCAAGACCAAATCCCAGCTGGGCAAACATTAACCCCTGCAGTTCCATGTCCCACATTTGGGGCACCTGGTAGCACCATCTGATCTCCAACAGCCTTGGGTAGCTTCACCCATCTTCCTGCCTGCAGTCCACGAGATCTCACCCTGCTCTGGCTCCTCTCAGCAC
Source organism: Mastomys coucha (assembly GCF_008632895.1). Lineage (NCBI taxonomy): Eukaryota > Metazoa > Chordata > Mammalia > Rodentia > Muridae > Mastomys > Mastomys coucha. The sequence continues at coordinate 11,639,560 of NW_022196915.1, read as the reverse complement.
CTTGCCCTCACCCTCAGTGTGCTCCCCATGCTTCTGGTGTCATCATTATCCTGAGGTATTCACTGTGATTTAGGCTTCAGCTTCAGCTGCCTGCACAACTGTCTAAGGAGCTCCACATAGGAACTGGACTGTGGTACACGTTGGTTGACCTCCTTCGCTTCACTCTGGAAGCTTGGTGCAAACCTCAGAGGACCCCTTAACGCTTATGTTCACCTGCTTACAAAGCCAGTTCCATGTGGAAAGGGCCAGGCTTCTGTCAACAGCCTGAGATGAAGCCAGGCCCCTTGCAGCAAGATTGAAGTAGCTACCATAAGGCTGTGAGGCTGAAGCACAGAGAACACTTTAAGTACCTGTCCTTCCACGTGGTCCCATTTCAGTTTTACATTTCCAGGCACTGTAGGTCTTTTTTCTTCAGACACACCAGAAGAGGGTATCGGATCCCATTACAGATGGTTGTAAGCCACTATGTGGTTACTGGGAATTGAACTCATAACTTCTGGAAGAGCAGCCAGTGCTCTTAACCTCTGAGCCATCTCTCCAGCCTGGCACTGTCTTTTTAAACTAATGGGTTTTCAGTTTCCTGCCTGGGAACCTTTGATGGGTGGAGGTCTTACTCTCGAGCTTGTAGTCTTATTGTGTCCATGAAAATATACATTTTTTTCTTTAAGGGCATGGCACTATTTAAAAAAAAAAAAAACAAATAGACAATTATAGCAACTCTGTCCACAGCCATTTATTTACAACTTTGAATATGTTCATACTGCCCTTGAAGGACCTACGTTCATCTGTGGAAATTCTAGGACAAAAGTAAAGGTCCCCAGGTAAAAGAAAGTGGGAATATAGGGCAGGGCACTTGAATGGCTGTAATGTGGAAAGAGGAGAAGAGTAAACATGAAATAAACTGTCAAGAGATGTGGCTAAGGGGAGAATGTAGGATTTTTATGCCACAGGCTCTGAAAAAGCTTAGACTTTAAGCCCAGAGGAATTTTTGAATGGCTATACCATAAAGAGATAGATCTACTCACTAGAAGATCATCAGAATATGTTGTGGAGGATGGCTTAGAAGCATCAAGACATCTTTAGTCCTATTATCAGCTCATTGACTTCCAGGCCCTATTCCAAGCTCTTGGTACCCAGCACCCTATTTATCACCATAATGTACTAGTGAGGGACTGTTGCTATCCCATGTTGCAGATAAAAACACCGAGACACGGAAAAGACGAATGTCTTATCAACAAGAGCAATCAAGGTTGTGGCAGCACTGATGGCTGAATCCTGCTAATTCTGGCTCCAGGGTCTGCCTGCTTCCCCACAGTTGTTAGTTGCTGTGGCTGGGCCCCAGGTGAGAGGTGTACACAGCAGAGATCTGGAAAACACAGGAAATAATGGAAAAGATGAGTGTTTCTTGTTCTTTTCTAAGTGCTCAGCCCCTGGCAGTGAAGGGCCACGTGTAAAAAAGCATGAGCAGCTCCACATCCCTGCAACCATTAACCTGGCCCTGAAGCAGCAGGGGAGCTGTCTGCTCTTCTTCAAAGCTACAGCCAACCCACCTAGTGCCGGGGACACTGACCAAGAAATAGGGTGCAGGGCTGGTCTGAAGACTGACTAGTGAGCCTCTTCAGAGTCCTGTGCAGCAGGGCCAGGCATGGTTTTCCCTATCTGTGACAGTGTGGGGACCCCAAAATGAGGGTTGTGATTTAACCCAGCCCCCCCTCAGATCCCTGCTGAGAGTGTGAAGGGGAGCACCGGCAGGAGTCCCCCTGAACAAGGTGCTCTATTGGAACACTGCCTACAGCCAAGCAGTGAAGGCACACACATGGGGTCTACTGGGCATTTCCTGAGGGGCTGGCTCTGAAAGAAGCAAAAGCAGATGCTGACTAGGGATGAGGTGCACTTCACAGGCAGTTAGCACAGTCCTGTCTTGGGCATACAGAGAGGCACTGGTTGGCATCAAGAATTGGGAAAACCTGGCTTCTCAGTTCAGTAAATCCTCAGTCACTGTCCCACCTGTCACACGGTTCTCTGGCTCCCTGCTTCCCTGCATTCCTTTCTGTAAGAAGCATGAATATACAGCTCAGTGTACCAGAGAATGGCCTAATGTGTTCTGTGCCCAGAGCATTTTTTGCACAGCACCTGGACCTCCTATTGCTGCCCTTTATCTACCAACAAATAAGGGTGTGAGAGAGGCTTACAGGAGGTGTACGCCCTCACCAACACCGTTCAAAGTTTTGCCTTCCAGAGTTTCAATAAATGATGGCCTTGAAAATTATTGAGGGATAAGTTTTAGAAATGAACAACTCCTGGGTTTTAAATGGAGCAACTTTCTAAGTGATGTTATGAGAGTCTTTGCTGTTCTCCATCTTGTCCTGGGTATCTATCACCCTTTTATCCAGCATATCCATAGTTTACACTGTGTACACATTGCTAATTCCTGGTTATCAGAATGGCTGTCAAAATGCCATGACATTTGTATGGAAGTAACACTTACTTTATTTAACAGTGGCCCCAAACAGGATAGTAGTGATGCTGATAATTCAAATACACCAAAGGAAAGCCAAAGAATGGTCTATGCCACCAAGTAAAAAGGTCAAAGTTCTACACTTAATAATAAAATGAAAATATGTATGCTGGGGTTACTAAGGTTTATGGAGGTAGAATGAACAGAGGGCCCACAGCACATGCCATCGAGGCCTTGGTATTATCTGTAGCTTTGGCATTTATTTGCTAGAGGCTAGGAGCCTCATTGATAAAGGTGTTTGCTGTAGCCAAGTCCTGCAGAACAGCAAATACCTGCTTGAGTCAGGATGCCAAAACCAGATCTCATGTCTCCAAGCCCAGTGCTTGAGGCTTCTTCTGTCTGGGACATTCTCACTGACCATGTTTTCTTATTATAGAGGTGAAGAGGAAAGAAACTTCTAGTTTCTTTAGAAAGTCAGTTATGTGCAATGACATTTCCTGGGGCACACAGGTGAAAGGGTGTCTTGCTAAAGCAGACAAGAGAAAGAATGTTTTCCTGAAGCAGACACAGGTGAAACACACTTTGCTATATCAACTGCAGTTCACAACTGCCTATGACGCCAGCTTCAGGAGATCTTACAGTCTTCTAGCCTCCAAGAGCACCCACCTAACATGTGGCATACACTCACACAGACATAGACACAGGCTGGGAGCCGAGCGTCCAAACATATGATCCTGTAGCAGACATTTCAGATCCAAACCCCTAACACTAGGTAAAACAATTCTGTTTGTACTAGTGTCTAAAAAGAATTCTCAGGACTTCAGGGACTGAGAGGATAATGATGCTTGCCAGGCTAGACTTGTGACCTGAGTCCAATCCATGGAGCCTACACAACATTCATAGAAAAAAGAACTGACTCTATAAAGTTGAACTCTGAACTCTTGGGCATGCACTCTGGCACGCACACACACACACACACACACACACACACACACTTATAACAGACATATACACAACAATATTTTTTAAAGTACTCAGAAGCTCATTTCATAAAAAAAAAAAAAAACATAAAGTCTGCAGTTTGAAAATTAGCAAGCTGTTGAAGGAAATGAATGTTCCAAGCGAACAGGAAGACATTGTATGTTCATTGATAGGGCAATGTAATACTGGTATGGTGGAAACAGTCCCACCCATGCAGAGCTGCAACACAGTTCCCAGCAAAATCTCAGCTGGCTTCTTTGCAGAGCTGGACAAGACAGTCCTAAAGCTCACTTGGAAATTCATTGAGGCTTAGAATAATTCAAGTTGGAGGACTCACACTTCCTGATTTCAAAGCTTACTTCCAAGTTACAGTAATCAAGACAGTGTAGAATTGGCATATGAACAAACATGAAGATTAATTGAGTCAAATTGAGAATCCAGAAAGACGTCCTCATACTGACAGTCAGTTCATCCTTGGAAAGGGCGCCAAAATATAATTCATGGGGAAGTAGTAGTGTCTTCAACAAAACGGTTCTGGAACAACATGCAGAAGGACAAAATTGGATCCCTACATCACTCCATATGTAAAAGTACCTAAAACTGAATCAAAATTCCAAATTTAAAAGCTAAAACTAGAAACCTCATAGAAGAAACTGTGATCTCAGATTGGATGATGGTTTTCTTTCTTTCTTTTTTTTTAGATGTGACCCCAAACACAGAAACAAAAAATTAAAAAATAGGTAAATCAAACCTCACTAAAAAGTGACACTTTATGCTTCAAAGAGTAATATCAAAAAAAGAGGGGGGAGATACCTACTAAGTGATATATATATATATATAACATAATATATAAGTGATATATAATATATATATATATATATATTAGATAAAGAACTCAGACAACTCAGTAATAAAATGGAAGCTCAATAACTCTGCTCCCTCTATATCTCCCTGATATGTGGACTGTGCAGAGCTGTGCTGCCATCCAGGTAGGGTAGACTTTCAACAGAAAGTCTCTGATCTGGAGGTGGCTCTGACTAGCTCACCTGCCCTTTCCATTCAAATTCCACAGTGCAGAGGGAGAGAGGGGTGGTTATCTTTGTTGAATGGATGACAAGGCTGAAGCTCAGGAAGGCTATGTCCCTGGCTGACGCAGTTTCACCTGGCCCCAATCTGTCATATCATAGAAAGGATCCCACATCAGCGCTCTCCAGCTCCAAGGCCTGTACTCACCCCAGAGTTTCGAGGATTTGCCAAAGGATACGTTTTCTTTCCCTCTCTTGCTTCTCTTCCTTCTTTTCAACCCCAACACACACAAGCAGGAAGAGTGAAGGAAAAAGGGAAGCAGATTGGAATCTCCCTGCGTCTTTCAGTGGGTTCTCCAACCCACATCAACCAGCTCCTAGGGTCATATTTCTTCCTCTCTGCCATGGCTAACCGTCCAGAGAACATTCCTTATGCTATTGCCTCTGCTCCTTCTCTGTCCTCTCTTCTACCTTCTCTACAGGACTGTGCCAACTCCAGGGTCACCAAAATGTGCTCACCCTGAGCCCAGTGGTCTGAGCTCTCCATCATGTGCTCCCCAGACCTACTCACTCCATTCCTCCTCAGGTGTGCTTTTCCTCGGACTCATTTTAATTCATTCCCTCTTTTTTGAGACAGAATCTCATCACAACAGAGCCCAGGTTGGCTGGAACTTAGAACATAACTCCCTTCACCCACCTCCTAAGTACTGGGATAACAGGCTCATGAAACCATCTCTACCATCTCTTGACTCTTCTTGCAAACAATCTCTGTGAGGTTTTGGTGTCTCAGCTGTGTCCTCCCACTTTGCTGAATCTCTCTGCCCTTACAGGTCCATTAAGCAGGAGCTTCAGCACACAGGCAAGGCCAAGATGCAGAGATGGAGCAATGGCCCAGGGGTGACCAGAGTATGAGTGGGGAGACACTATGGCCTGCCCTATGGTTCTCCAGAGGTCCTACAGATTTGAACCACAGTTGTCAAGTGATTTTGCACCTACAATTGACCCTTGCTTCCTTCCCTCCCTCCTCCTTTCCCTCTCCATCTCTTTCTCCTTTCTAGTGTTCCGAGTCATCGTATATAGAGTGCATGTGCCTCATGCAGGCCACACTGGGAAAGGGTGGAAGAAAACGTCATCATGCTCTTGCTGTCTCCCTTCACCCTTGACCCATTCATGTCCAGCCTCCTCGGACCACTCACATAGTAAGAGAGTGCCCCACTCTCCTGCCTTCTGGCTCCTTTGCTCAGCCTTATTTCAGGTCCTTGAACCACACTGATCCCTTTCTGCTTAGCATCACTTTCTGCTAGAAGCTTCTCTCCCTCTGCGCCTTTATCATTTTGCAAACATTCTGATTCTGCTCACTTCTGAGAGAAGTAAGCCGTGCATTACCTAACCCTTCTGGGAGTCTGTCAACATTCTTCACAACTAACAACTATCACCTGCTACAGGTGGCCTTAGGTGACGGTTGGTGGCAGCCTGGCTGCTGTTGTACTATCCTGTTACCACAATGACATCTCCCTGAGAGCAAGCTCTGTGGACTTTTGTCTCTATTGCTCCAAAATAGAGCAGCACCCTGACCTGCTGGCCCTTGCTTAATAAAATAAGCATGCTTACTACTTCCATCAGGCCATAAGAGTTTACTTCTCCACTGCTCATTCCACACACATTTCTCCCCCATTGGGATTTAGCAAAATTTATGTTGTAATGATCAGGGCTCTTTCCTCTACTGAGTCACCAGCCAATCCAGCTTGTCAGGTAGACAAAAAAATGTGCCTCTTTCTGCACCCATTGTCTTCATGGTGTCTTTGGCTTTGATGAAAGCTGTAAACATCCTGGTCTACAGTAAACCAAAGCAGAGGGGCCACACAGAACGTCAGCTTTTGACCCATGTCAGCATCCAAGAAGCGGCACTCCCTGCCACAAGCCTTATGTGGTAACGTTCAAGTAAGTCCCCAGGGAAGGCCAGGGTGCTGGAGGGGGCACATTTATAACCTGTGATACTGAGAAGGTTCTAGAGTGTTCATAAGTCAGACAAGGTGCAATCACCTCCATCTAGGCTGAAGAGGAGAAAGCCCAGCTCCCTCATGCCAGGCTCCCTGTTGGCTGTCTGTACACAGGACTCTTGTCCTAAGAACAGGTTCAAGTAGGGAAAAATCTATCTGCCTGGGCCTTGACTTCTGACACTCAAACTCTAATCAAGAAAAAGAATAGTCCATCAGAAAATCAGCTAATTATAATGGAGGGCTGACTCAGTCTGCCAGGGTTTCCTAAGCATTTTGAAAGCATTAAATTATTTACTTCCCACAATAACCCTGGGGTGGCATGCTGGAGCCGACTCCTATTAGCTCACAGGAGCCAGTTGTTAAATGTTCAGAAGTTTTATAAGCTGGGTGTTAAATACCGCTATTATTTAAAAATTAGATTATATAAACCCACAATTAAATAAATTATACTAAAAACAAGAGTAAGAAATACTCAGAACTCCTTGATTCCCCCATTATCTCTGTGTCTCATTGTTGCCTGCACTTCGGGGTTGTTCCTGTCAATAGCGTCTGCCTAGTGGAAATACCACGCAGTGGTGGCCACCAAGCATCTTTTACCCAGTCTGTGTTTGGTGACGCTACTATGGACGTAGATGAAGGTTACAAGTCTGGACTTGATTTCCTTGCTGTGGTTATGTTTTCTACATGGGAAAAATGGCGGGGAATATTTATCATTGTATGTGATGTTCCTCGAAAGTCATCTACCTTGCTCTTTGAGACAGGGCTCCCTGAACTTGGGGCTGGCTCCGTAGGCTGTGATACCTGGTCAGCCAACCCCAGGAAACCTCCATTTCTTTAGTTCCCCAGTCTTGTCCATCATATCTGGCTCTTTTTCGTGGCTTCTGATCAAATCCATACCCTCATATCTGCATGGCAAGCACTTGACTGGCTGAGCTATATCTATCGTTCCAGACCCTTCTTTGACCTTTCAACAGGGACTGCATACCTGTTGCCCTCCAGGGAGCTCCAGGCTTTCAGTGTCGCACTGGAGGCTGCGAGGTGACCCACCTCCTAGATCTGAAACCTGATAGATCTCTACCTCTCCTGGTATACAGACCAGCATTGCTGAATTACCCATGCCCCATCATAAAAGTTAATTTAATAATCCCCTTTTTGTGTGAGAGTGCACATACATGTATGCGTGTGAGTGTATGTGTGTGAGTGTGTACTTCTCTCTCAAGAACCCTGGGTAATGTGGCTCCCCAAAGTCAAGTGCTATCAGAGACTCCTATATCTCCTAACACCTCTCCACCCACTAGATAACAAAATAGTTTTCGCTGATCCTATCTGAGGGCTACTTGATTCGAACCCAGGTTCCCCACATTCCAAGCTACCTTGGTGCCTTTTCCTCTCTGGAACTCAGTCTCCTGACAAGTAGGGTTCGGATTGGACTTGCAAGTATGTCCAAGAGCCTGACAGTTAACAAAGTAGCATGCTTGACAGAGCCTGAACATAGTAGGTACTCTGAGTGGGCGTTTGCTATTGTCATTGCCTGCTTGTTATGCTCAGGCGCCCGCCCAGGTGTCCACGCAGGTGTTAATTCACTTACTCTCTCTCTGCAATCCTGGGAAAGCGGTGCTGCTATTAACCCCATTTATGGAGTCACAGAGAGGCGATTAGAGTGGAACATCTGAGATTGCTAGCTTTGTAGGTCAAACATAGCTGTGGATCAGCAGTTGCCAGTGACTCACGGCTAGAAAGGCTGAAGGTCTCAAAACCTTGCAGCCTGCCTAAGCTGTGTGCAGCCTAAGCATCTCTGACAGCAGAGGGGCCATGCCTCCTCTTATAATGTACTGAGGACAGTTCTACAGGCCTGTTTCTGCAACCAGTGCTCTACTCTTGTAGAAGATGAACATTGAGGCTATTTTATATGCCTTTTCCTCATGGTCTCATAGTCCCTGCCAGTGGCTGCTAGAAACATCACCTCCTCTGGGAAGTCTCCCTGACTTCTCCAGACGGAAGAACAAACCTGTGCAAAGATTCAGAGGAAGAAGTAAGACCTGGTCAATCAGGGAAAGTAGCAAGTTTCCCACAGTTTAGTGCCACAGGTACTAGTGGGCCAAGGCTGGAAAGGACCTAAGCATGAAGAAACTGTGAGGAAGTTTGCTCTACAGTCACCATGAAAATGAGTGTCTGGGTTCTCTTCATCCAGTCAGGTTGACAACCTAAACCAGAGATTTATTTACTTTTCAATTGGGGTGATAAAACAAGATGAACAAATACAAAATGGGGAGGAAATGCTTTATTTCATCAAAGAGCTTTGTACTCAGTCCATAATCCAGGAAAGTCAGGACAGGAATTTAAGGCAGGAACTGCAGCAGAGGCCATGGATGAGTGGTGTTTACTGACTTGATCCTCAGCCTGCTTTCTTATAGCACCCAAGGCCCCTAGCCTAGGAGTGGTACTGCCCACCGTGGGCTGGCCCCACCCACATCAGTCATTAATCAAGAAAAAGGGCCACAGGCTTTCGCACAGGCCCATCTAGTGGAGGCGGTTTCTTAATTGAGGTTCCTTCTTCCCAAATGATTCCAGCTTGTGTCAAGTTGACAAAACTAGCCAGCTCAGGTGGAAATCTGGAGAAGATCCAAGGAGGAGGGCCCACAGCACAGGTGAAGAGGGGACTTCGTGGCAGTCTGCTACCTGTAGATATCTGCAGTTTAGTGTTTGGAAGATGGCTTGGGCCACTACTGCTCCTGGTGGGCAAGACCAGGAGTCAGAATAAACTCAACCCTAGGGCTTGCTGGGTTGCTTTGCAGCTCTGTCGCCGTGACCTACTGAGAATAATAGACCCTCTCTGCTTCCACCTTCAACATCTCACACACATCTACTTCACTTCTACTCTAACTAAGAGAAAAGGGTTGTGGGAAATACAAATGTTAGTTGTGGCCAAATGTACAGAGAGCAATGCATTGTGGATGGAGATTACAAAGATGGGGTCACCTAGGGAATCTGGGGAGGAGTGCTTTCCCCTTTCTGCTGAAACATTCTGTCTGAAAGGAAACCTATTCCTCCACATGGTGTGCTAGGCCCTGCCTGTCAGACTTCACAGCCCTTTCTCCAGCTAGCCCACTACCTCGTTCCTGTCTTCCCCAAATATGCATTCTCCTGACAGAAAGCTTCATATATACTCTTCCCTGGTCAGAAATGCCCCTTTATGCACCTTCCCTTCTCCTGGTATATATCCTCCGGGTTATCTGTCCACTGCTCCCTACCACCTTCCTAGCCTCTGATGTCCATCCTACATTCTATACCACCTGACAACTCAGGGAGGGCAATAGCATCCTGCTGGGTCCAGAACTGGGGTTAGGATTTAGTTTAAGGCAATAAATACTAAACATTGTCTTAGGGACTGGACCAGGGTAGGCTCCTCTAAACTCACTTAGTCCACACTTGAGAGAGTGACATCTTTTTAACTAGACAAGACAGGTCACAGGACAATCACAAGTTAGGGGGCAAAATTCAGCAAGATTAGATACTGTTTGGAAAAGAGGCTAGCATTATAGAGATCTCTTTTCTTTAAGAAGAGCCAGTTGCACATGACATGGACTGCTAAAGTCTTCCTGCATCAGTCATGACAGACATCACTAACCAAGTGCAACAGTCTTTGTCAGGGAACTGAGACCCAGCTATTTCTTACACCCACTTCTTTCTTAGGGACTGAAGACAATCTAGGGAGTTCTCAACACCCAACAAAGATTTCTGGAAGAAATAAATTCTTGGACAGTGCTGGGAGCCAACCTGGCCTGGAATGGTTTGAAGTGGGACACAGCATTGGATGTAGAGGTAGCTTTAAGGACTGATACTCTCTGGCCTTCTCTCTCTCTAACTATACTGAATGCTTGATGATAACTTCTAAAAAATCCTAAAAACTCTCTTGCTTATTCTATGATTAAAAAGCACTGGCTTGAGCAACTGACACCTGTTGCCTAGCAGTGGGGAATTAAGTAAAAAATGTATTGCTATCACTCCCTTCTCTGTCCAGGCAGCTGGAAGCCTCTCTGATTAGGCTGGCTAACTCTTTGTGAACCAGAGAAGATGGAAAGGAAAAGGATTAAGATACTTTACAGGCAAATATGCAGACACATATACATTCATACACACATTTACATTTTCATTCACATTCTCATTTACACATTAACACATTCACATTTTTGTTAGGCCCAACCACCTGTCTTATACACTCCACAAGTATTCATGCACTCCATATACATACATACATACATACATACATACATACATATATGTACACCTATACATATAGACAAACAGACATATACATTTTGATGGAGGGAGTAGAACTCCCCAAGCCAAACCATTTTTTATACCTTCTTAGACAAAAAATTCCTTAGAAAATTACCACATAGATAAAATATTACAGAAAATGAAAGTTAAAGAAGGATGTTGATATAAGTGCAAAGCACTGTTTCATTCTATAAGTTCATTATAAGTTTAAAGCCACAGTTTTTTCATAGCCTTGCCTTATCATAGTGCATACCTGTAACTTTACCCTTAGACCTAACACACATTTCCTTGAACACACATTTGTCCCAAGTCTATTTCTCTTTTTAGTGTAGTTATGAAAGTTCATTCTGTTTCTTTTTATGTAGCCTTTACTTACTATATGAGGAGAAGGCACATTCTACTCTTGATTCTAACTTTATTACATCTGTCTATCAAAGCAACTAAGACCGTCTCTTAAAACTTTCTTCCTAAAATTATTTGAATCAAATCAGGAATTCTATAGAATTATTAATTTATCTAAACATCATTAATTTATGAAAGTTCATCTTCATGTTGATCTGCAGGAAATCTGATTAATAGTGTGGGCTAATGCCCAGGAATTTTTACATTAAGTTAATAATGACAGGAAAGGCATATCTACTTCAAGAACCAATCCTGAGATGAAGTCTCTTTGGAACCTTGCCATTAACCTCACCTATTGTAGACCATGCACAAAAGGTGGGTGACCTCCAGGAAGTCCACCTGCCAGCCCTAGCCTATCCTAGATGGCCCCTGGCTAGACAGAATGTATTTGGAATCAGGAATGAGACCTTAATTAGTTGGGTCTGTGCACAGTCAGCCAAAAGGGGCCTGATACTAGAAAGTTCCAAAGCCTGTCCATCACTGCTGCAAATGTGTCTACTAAGGGGACTCTAAGATATATAATGCAGAATACTTAACACAGAGCAAGGATCAGCTACCGTGGCCAAAGCTAACCCACTACAATTTTGCAAATAAAGTTTAATTGAAACAAAGCCACAACTTAAAAACTATGACTGTTTTCTATTTAAAATAGTATAGTGAAGAGTTGCAAAAGAGATGGTATATCCATGCTCCCCCCCCAAAAAAAAAAACCTACATAATTTCTCTTTAGAGGCAAAATGTTAATGACCCAACTAAGAAGAACAGGTGTCATCCAAGGTGATGCTGTAGTCTCCAGCTTCCTGTTTTGTTTGAAGGCTCAGATAGACATTCTGCTATTTTATATGCCTAGGTGTTTGTATTTTATGAAAAGTGATTTTGAAACTCTTAACCCTTCAGTGAAGGAAAGGCATTAAGAAGATGCTCACAGCCAGGCAGTGGTGGCACACGCCTTTAATCCCAGCACTTGGGAGGCAGAGGCAGGTGGATCTCTGAG
>NW_022196915.1:11580983-11627045 GCF_008632895.1 Mastomys coucha | reverse complement strand
CCAAATCTGGGTCAAACAAGTTTTGGAAGAACCACTTACTGCCACAGGTTCTGCTTGATGGTGAGCAGGAGTGAATCTTCATGCCCCTTAAAAGCTTGCTTCCGGGTGTGGAATCGAAGGTTGAGCAAAGGCTGGAGTGTGACGGGGACTGAGTGGCTAGAGGCAGGCACACACACCAGCAGCTGCATGGGATGAGAAGGGGAGAAGACCCACACTGTGGGCACGAGTGTTAGTCAGACATGCTGCTGTCTGCACACATGCACTCTGACCAGTTGTGTCCAAGCTTCTCCCTCAGAGCACAGCCAACAGACACAGCTTCTCTTGCCTTGCTAATTCAGACACCAAGATGCGGGTTCCAACAGAGCGTGTTCCGCTCTGTCCCATGGCCCTTCTGGCTCCAACAGTGCATGCTCTGCTGTGTTTCATGGTCGCTAGGATACTGCTCCTTACTTGACCTCAATGAGACTAACTTACAAAGTCTGTGCTTAAAGTTGCTACAAACTTTAAAACAGCTGAAGCAGAAGGTGGGGTTGCATGAGATCTGCACCAGGCTTAACCCTGATTTTCCTTATTTTGTAGTTTTAGAAAATGGACCTTTAGGTAAGGTATAAAAAAAACCCCACAGGTTTAAGGAGTTCCCTCTAACTCAAACACAGGAACAGACAGATAATATAAATGAGCAAGTCAGACAAGGCATGGCACAGTAGGGAGTGATGTAGCCTGGGAGGAGTTTTCAGAATTAAAAAATAAATAAACCAGGTGTTCATGAGATCTGACCATGTGAAATGACCAAGTTAGCAGGTCCAAGAACTATATTTTTTCAGGAAACATAGAATTTTATAAGTTTTTTAAAATTATTAGGCATTAGATTAAATTATTAAGACCAATTAGATGTCTATCTGAGAATCAGAAGCAGCTTGGGTTACAAATAGCTGTCTGTCACCCTTGGCTTAAGCTTTGCCTTGGGAAAGACCAGACCACAGAGAGTGTTTCCCTAAACACTTTCCTTGGCACAGCACAGACTCACAAGGAACCCCGAGGACCCTGAGGAAGCACAGAAACATTTGTTTTTCAGTTCCAGTCCTGAGAGTCAGATATGTGGGCCAGGACAGTATCCAGAGCCCCTGTGTAGGCACCTGCACTATGCTAAGAACAGAACACCCCTAGAGACCAGATGAATGGCTGAGAGAAGGGAGGAAGGATGCCACAGGTAACAATCCTCCAGACATAAATGGCAATCAGGGTCACAGTAGGGTGCCATCTCCTTTGCTGGAAATAGTAGAGATAGCCCATGTGAGTAGCCCATATGAGTAGCCCATGGGATATGGCTGCAGGTCTTTTAAACAGCTCCAGGGCCGTGGCTGGTCCAGAAAGCCCAGACCCCCTCTACTAAGGGAGATGACAAATGACTACCTTCCATCTCTGATCATCAGCTCACAGATGAGGAACGTGAGCCCCATCAGAGAGGAGCGGGCACCCGGGCCCGTGGCTGTCGAGTACGATCATTAATAAGATAGATGTTCCTAATGGCTCCAAGAAGGATCATGGAGCTACTCATTATGGGGGGTTGAGATTGCTAATTATTCCTTTCTCTGCAGCTGTCACTTGCTGTACCAACCCAAACACCAGACCCCAGCGGCTGTCCTTCTCCCATGACCAAAAGAGGGCCACCAGCAGGCATGGTCAGCCTGGACCCTGGGGCTACAGGGCAAAATGTTCACCCTGCATTAAACACTTATGAAAGTTGATTAGAGCTCAATGCACCATAAAATCTCTTTCAAGTCAATGAAATGCCTTTGGCTACAGACAAGATCCCCCCATACACACCCCAGTTCTATCCAAAAGGAACTCTGGGGCAGCACTGGAAAACCTAGAGGAAAATTGTGGAGGAGAGGGCAATATTCAAGACTGGAAGTTGGGGAGGTAGATTTAGAGTGTTTGTGGGAGAAGGCAGCAGAGCTGGGAAAGAGGGTGCTGGGATAAAGGAGGGTAGGTGGATTCTGGTGGGGGCGGGAAGGCTGTCAAAGAGTATTTTTAGGAACACTATTACCCTGGCCCTAAAAGTATGAGCCATGGCTTGCTTTAAAAGCCATCTAGACCCTATTTACATTTCAGAGCAAACAGCATATTGTTTTCATCAGGGAGAAATAAGCACTCATGTTTACCTTATGTTTCCTTCAAAATATTTGCATTTCAAAGCCGTCTGAGCTTTAGGTTTCAGAGCTGTTGAAACACGGCACCTGGGCATTTCCCAAACGGGCTGCATTTATAGCAGAAATCCACGCCACCCAACCAAGATGGTAGGATCCCTTCCTCCCTCCCACCTCCCGATAAAGGACAGCCCCCTTCAGGACTATGACACATCTGTCAGGGATGCCACATCTGGGACCAAAGCTGGTGGCCAGATGAGAGATTCAAGGGAGGGCCAGGCTTCCAGTCAGAGCCGGCAAAGCCTTGGATGGGGTTCTGCACAGGGGTATTCCTGGAGGAGGGAGTGGGCGTTCAGGTTCACATGTCAGAAGAGACAGTCATCAGGCACCCACCCCAGGAGCCCTTGGGAAGGAGCTCTGATAAAGGCAGCAACCAAGAAGGCAGAGCAGCAATCCCAGGCCCAAGGGCTCTATACCAAACACCCTTGGTCCCTTCTTCATGCCTGCAAACGTTGTTTTATTCACCAAACTATTACAAAAGTTCCACCAAGTGCAGAGCCTGGGTGGACAGGGACAACCAAGACAACAAAGCCAACTCATCTATTCTGCGGGTCTTCTATACTTGACTGAGTCAGAACTGAGGAGCCAGCATTTAAAAGTCTCGAGACCCAGGTCACACTCTGGATCACCTAGAGTTGGCCTCTGTAGTTCAGGCAATTTGCAAAAGTCTCCTTAACTCTGAAGTATAGCCAAGTTTGAGAACCAGACATGAAGTATCTCAAATCTATGAACTCACTTCTCCAGTACCGCCCTGAGGCAAGTAAGAATGACCCTGATAGACCCTCAGGCTCCTTCTCAGTAATGGGGCACGAGGATGTTGACTCCACCCAGGCAGAGCAGCAGAAGAGAGCATTCAAGACTGTACTCTTAGATGCTCTGCCATAGGGCCACCTGGGGCCAATTATAGGGCTTGGGGATGCCCTGCTCTGGAAAAGTGAAGGAGTGCTACCCAATAAGGAACCATCCACAGAAAGAGTTGTGCTTGACCTAGAGGTCAAGCAACCCAAGCTGTGCTGCCTCAACCTCCCTTGAGTTAAGATTCTGGCTGAGGAGGTAGACTGGGGTAGACTGGAGAGTTTTCCCTGAGGAGGGAGACTGGAGTGCCAGAGGTGTGCCCTCAAGTGTGTGAAAAGAGCACCCCTTTCCCTCTTCAGCCGTCTCAGCCACCTCTTGAAGTGCTGATGTTTGGAACTGCTGACACCATCTTGTGATTGTGGAAAAAGCCAGAGAGAATTATAGATGCTGGCAGAGGCAGAGGCACCCACCCTGGAACACCAGCCCCTCCCGATGTCTAGTTAAAGGGGCGATCTGAGACTGGCAGGTATTCAGTTGCTTGCACCTGCACCAATTAGACTGAGCTACAAGAAATAACAGCACAAGATAGCAGCTTATTTCTCTCTCATATAAAAGAAGTCTGAAATAAGCAATCTGGAACAACTGAGGGTCGGGAAGGGAGCGGCATTCAAGTCATCAGAGAGCCAAACTCCTTTTCTCTTTCCCCTCTGCCTTCCTTAGCAAGTAGCTTCCAGTCTTGGCTCAAGGAGGGATACCCACGTTCCAGCATCAGTTTGCATTCCAGCTTGCAGGAAGGAGGAGTAGAAAAATCATGTTCCTTCTTGGAACATTTCCCAAGAGCCTACCCATTTATATGCTGTGGACTAGAACTTAGCAACATGACTATACCTGGGTGAAGGAGAGCTTGGGAACCATAGTTTTTATGGGTATACATGGGGTTAGCCAGCACAAGAGACTCTGTAGATAAAGAAGAAAGAAAAAGAAAGAAAGAAAGGAAGGAAGGAAGGAAGGAAGGAAGGAAGAAAGAAAGAAAGAAAAAGAGATGTTTGGGAGACAAACACAGTCTCTGACACCTCAGAGACAATCCTCACTTTCTTGAAAGTAATGAGTTAATACCAGGGCAGAAGAGTTATAAAGAAGAAAGAGGAAGCAACCAGGCCTGAAGATGGAGAACACAGGACTGCTAGCTTGGATGATAGCCCAGAGGGAGAAGAGAAACCTTCTGAGACCTGAAAGATGCCTCATTAATAACTAGACACAAAGAGTACATGGCTGAGGGGTGAATTGGAACTGATATCTAGAGACCCACTCATGCAAGACCTGTTACCACATTGAGAGACCCATCAGAAGGCATTTGACAGGATAGTAACTCCACCAAGGTTGCAGGTGAGAAAACATAATCATGTTGCAAGGTGGAAGATGTGCTAGGTTACTGGAGGCAGGAAGAACCCTTTTGAGGCTCCTGGAGGCAGACACAGAAAGAATGCTGGCTTGAGGCCCTGTGCAGTTTCACCAGGGATGAGGGTTGGTAGAGCAGTGTTGAAGGCTTGACCTATAGTATCAGTCTCCTTCCTTTATCAGGAAAGCCTAACAACCAACGCTGGTTTTCTTAAAGCTGTATTACTCATGCCTAGCATTGGGTGTAATTTATATGAGTACCCAACCCATTCCTCCCCAATGGAGACCAGCACAACCCCAGGGCAAAATGTTGTGCATCCTTATTGTCAAGAATTAGTTCCTCCATTTGAACTACCTTCTTCATTGCCCAGGGCAGAGGCCATTTGACTCTAGTCTGACACATACTTCACTGTTTCTTAATTGCTCAGGATCAGGGCTGATAAGTACATTGCACCCTGAAGTAAGTTACCCAGGAGCTTACCGTTCTTTGACAAGCCGATCTGAACTTCTCCTGAACTGCTTACAGAGTCACACTTGGGCCAGGTGCCTCAGAGTCACTTGCCATGTCTGTCCCAGAGCATGGCCAGTGGGTCCCAAGGGCCCCATGTGAGTGCCAAGCACACTGTCTTCACCAGAGCCCACATTAACTCTTTCAACACTGATCTTTGAAGGTCCCTTATGTCCATTCATCAGTTCACCAGAATGCTTGCTGTTTTTTCCCTGTCCCCTTATCAACATGGCCCATATAACCCTTCAACATGGGTCAATTCATATAAGTTGACTTCAAGGGCAAGAGGCTACTGATTTGCATTCCCCAAATCAGGACTCATCCATGGATCATTACTGACTTCATTGGGGGGTAGCCTGATGGATCATTTACATCCTGATATCTGAAAGAAAGGGACTCTTGGTCTTCCACATAGTATTCCAAGGAGGATGGGATCCAGAGATGCTATGAGACTCCCTTTTCTCAGAGTATCCAGCTGACCTGCCCTCTGGGCATATAACAGAACCAATGTCAAGAGATGAACTTGTGGACCCTAGGCCACCAGACTGACAGGGCCAAGGCCAGTGTTATCCTGATGCATCACTCATCTTCTGACAGGGAAGAGAAAGCCAGTATGTGTCTGCTAAACACATGGGTACAGTAAGGACATCGGCCACATAGGAGACAGAAACTCTTTTCTAAGGCTTTCTTACAGTTAATCCTGGAGTAAGGCTAGAGCATGAACAATCTATCTTCCAAACACTTCCTGGAGAAATCAGGTCAGGTTAAAATCTAGGAGCTGCTAAAAACTGGCTGACCTCCAGCTACTACCTGAAACCTAGCCACTGATCCTCTCTCTGTTATATGGGAGGCAGCTCTGGAGGCTGGGCCTGAGGAGCAGAACCCAACCCTCCACCACCTTGCCTTTAGCTTCAGGCTTTATGTAAAGGGTACTAGGGTCTCACAAAGGGTGGCCAATGGTAGCAGGCCAGACAGGCAGAAGAGAGGCAGTGAATGAAAGTCTTTGTTTAAGGAAGGAGCAAGCCTCATATCGGCAAGCCCAAGAGAAGCATGTCATTTTGCTGGAGATGCGATTTTCCCTAACAAGTACAGAATCCTACATGACATGTTGAAAAGTGTATCTCTTTGAGAAGCCGCTCTGTATCTCAGAGGCATCGTCAGTACGGCACCCGTGTAATGTGGCAGTTGCCATGGCAACACCTCGTTTTCCATAGACAGGAAAATCAGAGTGGCTAAGTCGATTGAGAGGACCCAAATAACATCTCGAAGGCAGGCTGAGATGCTGCATCGGCTTTTGCATTTGCAGTGCCTGGGGTGCCGTTGTGGGGCAAGTAGCGTATTATATGTGCTTCACAGAGAATCCCCCAAGGTAATGTTCAGAGCTTCCTCATTGGTCAGAGGCTTGGAGATAATGGGATTTGCCCAAAGCCACACAGCAAGGCAGTGACAGGGCCACTGTGGACAGACTCCCACCTCCTCAGGCAGACAGTGCTCATGGCAGGAGTGACTCTGGCCATCTTTCTCTTCCCTCCAGTGTCTTCAACCATCACTGTTTCTATTATTTTTCTACTTGCCCTGAAGATAGATAGGGCCCTCAGCAGCAGGCAACAGCAGCCAAGTTAAATCAAAACACGTCCCAGCATCTCCCCTCGGACACGGACTGCCCTCTATATGTGCCTGTCTACACGTTTGCTTCCAATGTGTAATCCCAGCCCAGAGAATGAGCCTTCCCAGGGAAGGAACTCTATCTATGGCTGTAGCACTAAATTGGTGCATAGCCCTGAGGGACTTCAAAATATGGGAATCATTCATGGCCTTGTCACCCTAGGACTTGGCATGGTAAGACACTGAACTCAGCACAAAGCCACATAGGCATGCAAACACGTACATGTATTGGCTACAGCCACTGCTACGCCCACATGCTGGGGCCAGTAATACAGTCCATCTTTATGTGGCATTCTATGTAGCCACTCTTGTTCTCTTGGTACAGGGGGGTATGGGTGTGGTATAGGAGAGCTGGAGGCAGGATGCTCCAATGCAAGCAGCTTATTTTGTTCACCATGGAATCTGGAGTTAACACAGTTGGCCCCAGAATCGTCTGGTCTCCTACTTTCCCACATCCCATGTTGTTCAGGGCTCCCCCACAGGGCTTTTGGTTGTAAATCTCTTTCCCCCTCCTAGGAGGATGTTGGCATCTAACTTAGGGCAGGAACAAGAAAAGTATGCAGGCTGTTCTGAAGTCTCCAAATATAAATTTGAGTAAGGATGAGGGAGTTACAATGGTTGGGGGGTGGGGGAGACACCTGCCCCCCTCAGCTTCCCAGAGGAAAAATTTCATATAACTGTCAGACATGTAATAGAACTGTCAGAAGTACAGGAAACCAGCTACACAGATTACAAAAACATATGTCAGAGACCTATTGGTTTCGTGACAGTGTGAAAATCACAATTTTTCCATCAAGATAGAAAATAGAAACAGAAGAAAGCCAAAAGCACTTTGGCATCTGTCCTCTGACAGGAGCAAGCCTAACCCACCAAGCTGGAGGTGGGGGGGGTGTCCCTGAAGCAGGTCCAAGTGACGGGAGACCAGCCCCTGTGGCGGTATTGAGCCATCCTGACCCTTGCCCCCACCCCAGGACAAAGCATCCAGTCTTCTTTCAGACCATCCACAGTAGAAGGTGGATGTGTGTAGCTCCTGTGCTCCCACCTCTGGCAAGTCATTCTCCTGTGATGCTAGCTCTTCAAGCCGACAAGCCTGTGAGGATGTCTGGAGAAGATGAGGTCACACATCACATGGGCCACTCAGTGGTAGAAGAGATATCAATAGTATCAGACCCCCTTCCTTCCCTTTGCAATCACAAGAAAGCTAGCGTGGGCCGCTCCCTATAGAGTAAGAGGAATAAGGCAGGTCAACAGGGAGCTACAGTGCTGAGAAGGCAGTCCACTGTCTCCCAGCTCTTGCCACCCATGTGCAGTGGATCTCTTCCTGCTTTCTTTAAGGTTCCTTTAAAAAAACAAAAACAAAAAAACTTTGTCTGCCAGTGGTGACACATGCCTTTAATCTCAGCAATGGTGGGGGTTGGGGGTGAGGGGGCAGGCAGATCTCCAAATCCCAGGACAGCATCCTGGTCTACAGAACAAGTTCCAGGACAGTCAAGGCTATACAGAGAAACCTTGTCTCCAAAAAAACCCAAATCAAACCAAACCAAACCAAACCAAAACAAAACAAAACAAAACACAAAACAAACAAAAAACCCCAAGCCTTTATTTGTGTGAATGCATGTGTGTCTTTGTGTCTGTGTGAGTGTATGTTCAGTGTGTGTGAGTATCCACAGAAAACAAAAGAAGGTATCGTATCCCCTGGCGCTGGAGTTATAGGCAGTTGTAAGCTGCCTGTTGTGGGCACTGGGAAACAAACTCTGCTTCTGGTGAAGCAGCAAGGACTCTTAACTTCTGCACCATCTCTCCAGGCCTCTAGAGTCCCCATTTCTTAAAAAGCTCCATGTTCCTGGCTTCCTTTGATGGTCTTGGCAGAAGCATTATCCTGCCAGCCAGAGGCAGAGAAGGGACTGGTTTAGAGAGCCCATGGGACATCTTGGGACAGTCCACAGACGTGATTCAAACCCAGATTCACTCATTTGTCTTTAGCCCAACTCTGCACACTTGGTGGTCCTTTCTCCTTAAATTCTCATGGAAAGAAAAAAACAACAAAAAATGCCAGCTTTTCTTTCCTAGGAGGAGCTTACAATATACTCTGAGAAAACTGTGACTCTGAGAAATGGCCCTGTCCACTACATTTGCCATGCCCCCTTCTATGCATCCTGCCGTCATGTGAAGGTATTTCTATCTCAAAGTTCTACTTTCATGCTTGACTCTATGGTTCTTGAAGCATTTTGGCTTATGTTACCCAGGGTCAACCAGAAAGCATAAATCCAGATGGAATTCAATGCTCAGGGAATCTGTCAAAGACATGTACATACCAGAGAAAGCCCAGCCTGGGAGAGCTCATCAGATCACAGCATGGGGCTGACCCCAAGCAAACAGAGTTGTATATCAAGCAAGGTTAGGAAAGTTTAAACTACTAGTGGTCGCAAGTTCCTCTTCTCTCTACTGTGGTTGGTCCCACTGAGAGGACAGATGACCCTGAAGCTCAGACGGAACCCCGTGAGAGCTGTACTCCCACCCTGGAAAACTCCCATGCTATCCCTCAGCCTACAATGTTCTCCACTATATTGTGGTTGGCTGAGCTCAATAGTCTCTTTCTCCAGGCAGTCCCTTCCTGCTCCTGGCTCTCTCATTTTGACTAGTCTAGATGTTTTCCAGCACCTGTGCCAGAGTTCATGAACACTGCTGAATGATGAGGGATCAATGACTTGGGGGTGGCAAGGATATTTGGATTTCAAGGCACCAATTCCAGAGCATCTCTCTCTCTCTCTTTTTTTTCCTGTTGCATATCCCCCTGCTAGAGGCAATAGTCAGACGCATGCTGAGTTAAGAGAGAGAGCACTCACACTGAATGGTCCAAACGATGGTGGCATCCATCAGAGCAGCAGTGGCATCCATAGATATCTACTCTGATGCAGCCCAAGCCCACTCCCAGGGTACTGGAATCATACAGTGTGTGCCAGGATCAGAAGCATACTCAGGACCCGCCACAATGCTGGCCCCAAGTGAAAGGCACTTTCAGGAAACAGTCCTTCTCAGTGAGCAGGGTTGGCACATAGAATCACTAGCCATCAATCCCAGCAGGGACATCTATACCCATCTCTATCTATCAGCTCGATTGGTGTGCCACAGGGAAGCAAGTTCCCAGCTGTATGGGGTACAAACCCTCTAGATGGCTATAGCAGATCATGTGGCTGTCAGGTCATGTGCTCTGGCTGTTCCTGACTATGAGTGTTCTTGCTTGACATGCTCAGTAGTATAGGGATGCTCTCCTGTGTATATGGAATGGTACTGTATACAGGTCAGGATGATTCTATTATACAGATAGGAAACTAAGGTCCACGTAGAGATGTTCACCCCAAAATCTGCTAGGAAAGGGGATCTCTCATTCTAGGTCAATTCCATTGCTACCCACTTCAGTTCCTTATCAGTTTTCACTCATCTGAGCATCCATCCCTAAAGAAACTTCTTCCTCTCCCTTTTCACCAAACCTGGCCACCTCCGAGACTCCTGCACCCTCATGACAGTCTGTAAACTGAGTTTATCTCCCTTCAGCCTCTCCACATTCTCTGCTTCCCTCATCATCAGGAAAGGCTTCATGCTGGATCCGGATGTTCAGCTAATAAATATGTATGGAGGATTTTTATTACTTAATAGTTGTAAGGTTAATCGTTGTGGTGAACGCCTATATTTAATGTGTCAATGGAGCTTCAAAATGCCAAAGTGAATAGCTTTAACACACATTAGTTCTACTTGTGAATCTACAAATAGGAACCTTGTCAGAAAAGTATTCACACCGAGATCAGTATTGATTTTGGTCCTCGGGAAAGGCACTGGACTGTGACAGTTTAAAATGATAAATGTCTAGAGAATTAGTTGCCCATATTGATAAAAAGAAGCAGATATAAGGCTGACAGTCTCTGAGGAGGCGGCGTCATGGAGAGCGGGCAGTGCATCTAATATGGCTGGGGCTCAGAGCTAATCTCTCCTTTGATCTGAGAAGATGAGGGTGATCTGGCCTACCTCAGTGGATAGGACTTAAAGCGATTAGAAAGGAAGGGTTAGTACAGGGTGAGAGTCTGCTGCCCAGTACTACAACAGAACATCTGAGGCATTTCACTTACCTAGAGAAAAGGTTCATTTGGTTCATGGCTCTAGAGTTGCCCACCAAAGATCTGTGACTTCATTGCTTTTTACTCCTTCTGAGGATGACAGATGACAGGGGCTGGCAGTGCGAGTTGTTGGTGCTGTTGATATCAGGAGACAAGAAGAGAGAGCTATTGAGAGACTAAGACCCTACACTCCTCACCCCTTCAAGAACATGTTCTCCTGTGTGAGAAAGGGCCTCTCAGGAGCCTTCATTTCCTGAAAGATCCCTGTGCACTCGGGTATCACCACCCTGAGGACTAAGCATCTAACACATGGATCCTGAGGGGTGAAGAAGAAACTCTTTCCAACCATCACACCGAGCATGCTCAGACCTCTCTAAGAGTCTGCTCTGAGAGCTTACCATAGTTATAGAGGGACTCTAGCTACACCCTTCTTTCTTTCCAAAATGACTCAGACTCTTTCTACAGATTCCCTTGCTCAAAAATCTTTCATGGTTCCCATTACCTAAGGACCAGGCTTAATGCCTTAATAGAATAGGTTTGATCAGCGTCCTCAGGCAGGCTTTCATCTCTCACTTGCTACCAGGACCTGGTTGCCTTCTCTTTGCAGAGTCCTTGGGACCAAAGCTTTGTGGATATAGCAGTGGCCAAAGTGTGCCTTTGTGACGTTTCCCTGCCATGCTTGCCTTGCAGTCATACAGCCAAAGGGTTGTCTGTTCTGTACCCTCCAGGTCCTGGGCCAGCACTGGAGAGTCCAGCTGGTGTTTGAGTTCCCCAGATTTCCTAGGGGACTCAGTGGTAGAATCTGCCAGCAGGCAATAATATCTGAGAATGCTTCCTGGGAGGTGTGCCCAGAGATGTCTTTAAAATAGCCATCAAGAGATAAGAACTCAGAAGATTTCCCCCAGAGGGTCTCCCTTGGGACCATTGATTTTAACTGTCACCTTGACATAACCTAGAAACACTTAGATCAGATTGGCCTATGGGCATATCTGTGGGGATGGTGGGTGGAGTAAGATACACAACCCACTGTGAGCAACACTATTCCCTAGGTAGAAGGTCCCGAACAGGGTTAAGGAAGGCGAGAACTAGTGAGAGCAAACAAACAGACAAAGATGTGTATATTCTCTCTTTGTTCTTGACTGTTGACACAATGTGACAAGCTTGAGTCTCTGTCTTGACTTTGCAGAAATGATGGAGTATGATAGGGAACTATGAGGCAAATAAATGTTTCTCAACTTGGTCTTGGTATTTTTATCATAGTAACAGAAACAAAACTGGAACACCCTCTGTGTCCCCTTTCCCTGTGTTTGCTTGCTTTGCCAGAGCACTGTTGCTCAGTTGGGGTGGAGGCTCCTACCTAACAACTTACTTCTGAAAGCACAAATCTGTCAGAAGAATAAAAAGGGCTTGGCAGTTGGGGGAGAGAAAAAGGGAGAGGAGAGAGACACAGAGAGAGAGACAGAGACAGAGAGTTAGGCTCTTAGCAAGAAGCAAGGCATCTTGGCAGCATAGGGGCATGGATAAGGAAATGTTCTTCCCAGATCAAAAAGAGGAAGGGAAATCCCAGGTCAAACTGGAAGGGAAGGGAATGAGAACTGTCATTCAAAGACAAGGAACCCGCCTGCTTCTCTGGAAGGACTGCCAGGGTTAGGCAGGAGGATGCCGAGCTGAGCGCAGGTGATGAGGTCCATCAGCCTTCAGATGGTCCTGAGGAGGTACCTGTTAGACTTCAGAAACAGAACAAATGATTCATCCCATGGAACTAATGCATAGGCCCAGACTATAGCCCGAATAACAAGACAGGTCCTGGAAAGCAGTCAAGGAGTCCTGGGGAGGGACAATATGATGTACCCCCTATCCAGTTGCCTAATTTCTTCCAAGGTAGCCTACCCATGAAAACAGATGACATTTTATTATATTAGAGGGCCGGTTCCATGCACTTCTGGGCATGCTTCTTGCCAGAGAGCCATCTATGGACAGTGGCCATCAGAAGATCTCTAAGGAAATCCACAGGTCAAAGTTCAGGCCAAGGATTAGCCAGAAAGGCAGGAGGCAGGATCAAGATTTCTCTCACCCCAGAACTAGAGACAACATAGCAGGATAGCCATAACTTTCCTCAGAGATATCCAAGCCCTAGTTTTGCTTGTGTCCAACCTATCGGGGCAGGAGTGGAGGCGAGCAAATGTAGGGGGGTGGGACATCTGACATGAACTTGATTGGGGTGCACAGAAAAAGACTTTGCAAATGCTAGAATCAAATTGTTAACTGTCTAACCATAGACACCAATACACAGAAAAGGCAAGTGCCTGACCCAATATCACGCACACGAGCAAATCTAAAAACATGATTGTCTTAGGATTACTAATGTTGTGATGAAACACCATGACCAAAGCAACTTGGAGAGAAAGGGGCTTATTTCACTCACAGTTCTATATAACAATTCATCATCAAAAGCAGTGAGGACAGGAACTCTAGCAGGGTAGGGGCCTGGGCACAGAAGCTGATGCAGAAGCCATGGAAGAGTATTGCTTACTTCCTTGCTCCCCACAGCTTGCTCAAAGTGCTTTTTTTTTTATAGAACCCCAGGACCACTGGCTCAGGGATGGTGCCACCCACAGTGGCTAGATTCCCCCACCCCTGAATTGATCACTAATTAAGAAAATGCTACCGTGCTTGTTCACAGCCTGATCTTAGGGAGGCATCTTCTTACCGGAGATTTCCTCCTTTCAGATAACTACAGTTTGTGTCAAGTTGACATACATCTAGCCACACAATGACCATGCCTCTTGACTCACAGGAAGTTACTCCATCTAGTACCCCATAGTGTCTTGCAGGAAGTTATTTGTGCCTCCATGTAACTGGCAAACTGCCAGAGCCATACAGGTTACCTCAGCTAACATAACACCAAGGGGGAAATGGTTCCCTTGGGTGGGATGAGCATCACAGGACTGGGAATTAGGAACCCAGATTTCCTCTCGACTCCTTTACCTTCGACACTCAGAAATCTGTACTCCGAAGGAGGGAGGGGAGGAACAAAGCCAGGTATTTTGGGAAAGGAGATCCAGCAGCACAGTGGACCGCTTTGCTTTCAAATGCCTTTTATTTGGGGCCTTGGCTTAGAGTCATCTAAAACTGGGGTTCCACAATGAAATAATATGGCATGTATCCCAACCTTAGACTGATTCTTCAGGAGGCAGCTCCTTGGTGGCTCAGTGAAAGATGGTGTTTTGGGGAAGAGTCCCTGGGACACCTATTTTCCCAAGTACACCTTTAGCTCTGGAACCACCCAGTGACCCAAAATAAAGTTTTGAAAACACACCCAGCTCCACCACAAGTCTCTTGTGGGCTGGTTGATTGTTGTGAGCCACCTAAGGACATGTGCTCCCTAACCCCTGCTCTGCATGGCCACATACAGAACCACTCTCAGATGCTACAAGGCACGCTGGGAGCTGTTGTCATGGAGATCAGCAGAGACTATCATGGTAGGGGTATTCAGAGAATCCACAGGCAGCAGTTTTGAGGGTAAACAACTTAGCAACCCGACCCAGCCTTTCCTTAACCTTTAGGAGATGCAGGCCCAGATGGGCTAAAGTTTAAGGACTACAGGGCCAAGATAGAGGGCAATGGAAAGATTGAAATCTAACACAGTAGGTGCAGGCTCGTGGCACCCACAAGGTGAGAGCCCAAGGCACTGCCTCAGAAGGTGGGAAGAGCCTGAGGAGGGTGCCAAACAGATAGCTACAGACTTAAATTTCAGGAAAGTGAGTGTTTAGCAACAGAAGCTCCACAGCAGGGCTCCATGGCCAGCCTGGGCAAGTGAAAGACACTTTGGGGAAATAGCTAAAGCTCACAGGGATCAGAAAAAGGAAGCAGGTGGCCTGTAGGCAGGAAGGAAGAGCTGAAAGGAACTACTTGTTTTTCCATGGGGCCCCCAGTCTAGGCCACTCTCTGTGCTGCAGAGCTACCAGACGCCTAGGGAGGACACTCCAGCCACTAAGGTTTCCAGGGCTCCACTTACTCCCCATATGTGTGACTATTGCTGTCTTTACTCTGCAGTCTCCCTCTGCCCAAGCTCAGCCACTTTTTTTGCTGGGAAGTAAAGCTAGGGACTGAGCAGGCACTGATTAGGACAGGTGGCCCAGGTTAGGTCCCTAAATCTCATCCATGGACCCCCGAACTCCAGAACTCTGCACCCCATCTTCTCACAGAAAGGAGCCACTCCTCATTTGTCTGCCTTCTTGAACACCGAGTACATCCAGCATACTTTGTATGTCTGAGGAGTGATCTAATGGACTCCTTCCCACCTACCCGCGTTCTCCTTCCCAAACTTGCTAGTGAACCCCAAGGATCCCAGGCAACAAGGGTTGGAAACCAATGGGTTTATCCATTCTTCCCATTTTACAGCGAGAATGGAATTAAAAAGAGAAGAAAGACTTGTCCCAAGCCATACAACTGGTCAGAAGAAGCATTTGCAACCCGGGACACAGTGGGAAGAAAAACGGCTAGTCATTCTTTTACTATGATCAGAAAACCATGGTCCTTCCAAGTGTGGACAGAAGACTCATGACTCAAGAACTCCTCTTGTCCCTGAAGGGAAGACTTCCTTTGTCTTTCTTCT
Organism: Mastomys coucha; assembly: GCF_008632895.1. Taxonomy (NCBI): domain Eukaryota; kingdom Metazoa; phylum Chordata; class Mammalia; order Rodentia; family Muridae; genus Mastomys; species Mastomys coucha. The sequence goes on along the minus strand of NW_022196915.1, from coordinate 11,611,739 downwards.
CATCCCTTTAACAATTAAAGTAAATAGGGCCCCATTGCTTTCCCAGGCACAGAGCCCAAGCTTCACCCCTTGCTTGCAATTACCTTATGATAGATGCTGCTCTGGCCACTGAAGGCATCTGTGTGCGGGCTTTATGGTCATTTTCCAACAGCCTACACCTCTTAAACTCTCTTGTGGGAACAGGTGAAGGTGATTATGCAGATGGATGGACGCCCGTGTGATATTATACTGGTGACAGAGATATAAGAGCTATGGATGAAAGAGCTGCAGACAGGCTCGAGTACGACCGGGAGGAAGACTGGTGTAGAAAACAGAGACCTATGCAGGGACCTTGGGCTTCAAGAGCAGCACCTCATACAGACACACACACACACACACACACACACACACACACACACACTTCTCTACCTCTCTGCTTAGTTGTCTGGCTACAATCAGACTCTGTTCCCCTGGAAATGTGGCATGTCAGCCATTCTCTGTTGGTATGCTAGGGAGACTCTGGTCTGGTGGAAGGAGACGTACCTAGTATGCAAAGAGGTCCTGCTCTCAGGCTGACTCAGTGGGGATGGAAAATTCAGATTAAAGGCAAGGCTTCAAAGGAAAGTCCAAAGCATGGACAGCTGGACAGCATGCTCCAACCCACACTACACAAACCTAAGGTCAGCACATGACGTTGCTGACATGGTAATCTTGGGCTGCTCCTAGGGATGGGTTCTTTGTCTTGAGCTTCCCAGCAGATAGCATAGGAAGAAGAAAGAAGCTACCAAGCTGACTTCTAGCAGGGAAAGGAGGTGGGGATGGGGATGCTTAGGCAGTGGACCTCTTTCTCTGATTCTAAAGTAAGATCGATGACTCACAGCACCCTACAAGAGACCCCACTACCTCTTTCTCAGGACTGCCTGTCCTGACATCTTACTCTCAGCACAAGCCAAAGGTGCTACCAAAATAATCTTATCTATCAGCAACAAAGAACACAACACAGTAGGGACTGGCTGGATCCAAAGTGAAGACAGAGTACAGCTCTCCTGGGGAACAGAGAACCCCAGTACCCTGTACAATCTTCTTTCAGCTCAGAAAGGTTACAGTCAGTTTCTGGTGAACCAGCAGGGAAGTGTACTGAATCCCCACAGAGCAGAGCTGAGTACTCCAACACCAACCAGACAGAAAGTGTAGATAAAATGAATACAATGAGGCTAGGCCTGGGAAGTGGGAGACCTGCAGAAATGGGGGAAAGCCACCCAGGACAGGGATGCCATTACCTTTGTTACAAAGGTTCATGCCCCTCTATCTGACATAGGAACATACGAATCCTGGTACCTGCATCTCTTAAAGCCAGGACAGAATGCTGGGGATGTGGGCTCTTTTCTGGTACAGGGACAGAGGACTGAGCCACATGCATCCCCAGGCTTGGTGATTAGACACTGTTGTAAGCCACAGGATCAGACACTGTCCTGGGGAGCTCACCTTTGTCATCTCCAGACCTCTCAACAAACCTGCAGCAGGGAAAAGGATCTTCATTTTATGAGAGAAAAATCCAAGGCTCTGAGAAAGAGGGTGGCATAGTTCATGATATGCCCCCAGTATACTTCAGTCACAGTAAGCATCCCTGCCCCAGCACCCTCTCATCTGAGTGGTGAACTCCTATCCATCCCTCAGCATCCTATTCTATAAACCTATAAATTACCAAATGGGTGAATGGTGCCTGCTTCAGTCTACATATTCTAGACATCTATCTCACTACCCTGTTACCACATCCAGGTCATTTGTTCAAACAGGAACTCCTGGTGGCCTTTCAATGTGTCCTAAGGGATTCTTCAGAGAAAATAAAATGGCACCATCTTGTCTATCAATTCTGCAGAAAGGAAGCCGGAGGCTTGTTTCAGAACCCTAAATTTGTATAGTGAGGAGGAACCATATTTAGAGGGCTAGGAGTAAGGTGGGGAGCCACCAAACCTATCTATCCTACTCTTGCCCAGCTCTGAAGAGGACCCCAAGGCTGTATATACACAAGTCCAATGTCAGAGGATGGGTAAGAGGTCATGACCCAGATGATGAAATATGCCTGTCCAGCCTGGAAGATGAAAGCATGGACCACTGGTGCCAAGACAGGGTGCACATCTGGCCCTCCAGGGCACTGTCAGAGGTGAGGAGTAGGGTAGAGTAAAGCTGACCACTGGCCCAAGAATCAAGGCTCCCCTCTTCCTGAAAGACCCCAAAGAAAGTCTCTAGCAGGATGATGGAGCTGTGTCAGCCAGAGCAGTCAGCCATGGGGAATGAATGAAGCACAGAGTCTCACATCTGGGAGATGCAGAATGGAAGATGCCAATCTTCCCCAGACTTCTAGGAGACTGTTATGGCCTGGTGGTGAGACTACTTACACTAGGCATGAGAGCTTCCAGCTGCTGCAAGAGCCTTCACTGAACCAGTTAGTGAAGGAAGCAGAGGGAGTAGCTTAAAGTAGTGTAACAAGGGGAAAGAGATAGGCTTAGGCATAAGAAATCCAGACTTGGAGACAAGTCCCAAAGCCAACAGCCCTGTGTCCCCCTCCCACCAGCCACCAATAATGTACTCAGAGCTTCTGCATAATGACACTGAAGACCTTCTTTTAGGCCTAGCTGATATGAGAGCTACTGGAAGAATCTTTAAGAAAAATCTATCCTACAGGAAGGAGAGTCGTATTCCTCAATGGTTAGACACTGTTAAGTTATCCTTAGTCAAGTCAATAGCCACCCCCTGCCATGCTTATGCAAGAGACCCCCCATTTAATGCATCAGGGTACACAAAATGACATGAGGGTGAGAGTGTGGAACTTGTTGATAAGAAGTTCAACAGAGGTGTGTGTGTGTGTGTGTGTATGTGTGTGTGTGTGTGTGTGTGTGTGTGAGAGAGAGAGAGAGAGAGAGAGAGAGAGACAGACAGACAGACAGACAGACAGACAGACAGACAGACAGAGGATAATGAGGGATTATAATCAAAGTGAAGTGAAAAAAAATAATTAAAGAAATATACAGTCCAGACCCTGTTCCAGCCCAAAAGACCAGCATGAAGAGTGGACTGGAATCTGATGCTGCAAAGCTCCTTGTGACTTCCATATGTGAAGCAGACTAAGAAGCATGGCTCTTGTCCTGTTATCTTTGCAGTGACAGTGACAGCAATAGTAAGAGCAGCAGCAGCAGCAGCAGCAACAGGAGCTGTCAGAACTGCAGGATATCAGCCCCACCCCTTAGCCACAGAATCTGGTCCCAGGACACGGAGTGCAGGAACCTGTTTGAGGTGAGGTGGAATGTGAGAAGGAAGAAGATGATGATATGGTTGGTTGTAGGGCAAGGAAAATGAATGGGTGTGGAGCCACCAGAATCTCTCTAGACAAGTTCTGCGTCTTTACCACCCTGTCTACTCCATGACTCCTCTCCATAGTTCCTCAGCTCCTGGCAGTTCACCAGGCACGGAGCCATGCAGAGAGCTTGTTGTCCTTTGAGACACTGAGTTCTACACACAGTCTGTTTATTCACTCTTCGTTTCCAGAATCCATCAAGCTGAGTGAAGCTTCAAGTGCCCCCATTAACCAGCCCTGATTAAATCAGCTGGGATTCTCATAGGGCAGCACCATGCAAATGGAGACCTAAGATAATAACTTGTTTCCAGGCTGCAGTCACTCCAACTGCCCATGAACAGAAGACAGGTGCATATGGAATCTTGCAAATTCCAGAAGCCGAGGCTGCACCCCGTCCCATTCAGAAGGAAGTGAGTGGCAGGTACTCTCTGGGGACTAGGGGACCAAGACAGGGGACAGGTGAAGAGATAAAGGCTTTCTAGACCAAAGGATGGGTGATGTGAAAAGGCCCAGGAACTGGGGCAGGGAATACATGCTGAACAGGGTCCCTGCTCCTGGGAGGCTCAGAGAAATGCAGTTTGCAGCAGTTGAGCCAGGAGCCCTGGGTTTTACTCAGCAATACCTTGCTGTGCCACCCCTCCACGCTTCTATGAGAGAGAATGGGCTAAGTACAGAGCAATGGAGCTATACACTAGAAGAATCTATTCTGTACCCAGAAACCTTAACTGTATCTTACAGGCGGGAGATCTAGGGCTCTTGGGGGTAGTATGATTTGACTAAGGTCACCCAGGAGTTTGCAGAGACAACTGGGATGAAGCCACAGATCTGCGAACAGAAGCCTTTTTACTGAGGAGAAGCTATAAGGCACAGTGAGAAAGTGGTTGTTCTTTCTAAATGCTCTCTCTCCAAGTGTCATCTTTTCAACAATTTTAAGGTAATACATTGGTAGAGGAGTTGTCTGGACTGTGGTGAAAAATCATTCAAGGTGACAGTGTAGAAACAAGCCTGTAAGACATAGCTCATAGGCTAACAGAGCCGCTAAAGCTTTTTCCCTGATCATACCCCCTTGCGATGCTCAAGATCCACCCAGCTCCTCAAGCCCCACACCATGATGCCCCCTGCTGATGGATGTCTACAGTGCCAGTCTCTAGGAGCCCCCCTAATCTCCTATTATAGCTCCCAGACCCACTTCTGTGAGCCTTGACAGCTCCCTGTCTAGACTGCAGACTCCTAAAGTCTTAATTGCTCTTTCATCAACAGAAAAGGGCGGCTTCTTCTTCAAGCAGCCAGCCACTCAGCCAGTCCTTGTTGGGCTCCTGCTGGGTACCAGGCTGCGCCAGGATTCAGGATGTCTGAGGACTTGATGGATCACCTTGGGTCAGAGGAGGGTAGCCTCACTCCCTGAGATGTTGCTGGGCTGGGCCTCCCACCAGATGTTAGGCTTCCAGAAAGGATGAGACCCAAACCCAGGGCATCGGCTCATGTCTATGATCCTAGCACTCACACTGAAGATGCTAGGGCAGAAGGAGTGCCATGAATTACAACCTAGCCTAGTCTATATGGTGAGACCCCCATCTCCATACACACAAAAAAAGTGAGACTCAAGTTCTCAGAGTGCTATAGCAGCGCAGAAAGAGAAAATGGGAAGGATCTGGATGCACAGAGCTTCCTCATATTCCTGAGGTAACAAGCAACTTCACAGTACTGTAGATTGACACCTTCTCCTCTCAATATTCCTGGGTCCTATAGAATGAGGCTGTTTCTACTCTTAACTCTCTGAAGGAGTGGACAAAATATTGCATAGTCCCTGTCCTTGGGGAGTTTCCTTCCTTGAGTTACAATGATTAGCTAATTAAGGGTCAAGTTTAGCTTATGAATCATAGATCCGGCACCCAGGTGGCTGGCTATGTCTCCTTGACTCACCCTGTAGTCCACCCCCACATTGAATCTTAACTCATTAGGTAGTACTAGGTGCTGAGCAGTGGAATCAACACTATCTACTCCCCCACTTACCTCCCCCCTCCAGAATGATTTAGTTATCAAAGTCTGCCTCTATGACTTCTAACTACAGCCCATTGTATAACTATTCCCATGTCCCCTAGGTGACAAGGACAGGGATCCAAAAGCATCTGCATGCCCTGTCCCCAAAAGACAGTTTTCTGAGACTCAGTGAGACCACACACACCCCCCCTTTGCATTCCATGCTGTGGAGAAGAGCTCTCCTTTGTCATCATTCTGGAAGGATGACTCTCTTGGGGCAAGGCTCTGAGTTGTCGCAAACAAGATTGGCAACCCTAGGAGCCATTTATTTATCTCACAATTGCCTAAGCGCCTCTGGTTTAAAAAAAAAAAAATGATTGTGTGCCAAACTTATCACCGGCTTCTACTTAACGCCACCACCTTTTATGGAAGAAGAAACAGCTTAGAGAAGAAAGGGGTCCTACCTAAATACTCCAGCAAACCTGAGAATGCTGAATTCATTCTAGCCCCAGTCTGGTTGCTGTCTGGCCCCTGCCACCAGCCCCTGCTATCTTCCCCGACTGGAGACACATGAGCTCTGCAGCAGACACCCAGAAGTGGATTAACTAGCTGAGGCCCAGCACCGCTGCGGCAGCACTGCAGTCAGGATGAAATAGAGCCTTGGAAAGCCAGCAGAGCTGAGCCCATAAAGCATTTCTCTCAGCCCAGAATTGCCTGGTACCTGTCACAGGAGGAAATGACTGCCTAGGATCCAGCAGACAGAATGGGAGACAAGAAACTGTGGCTTCTCTTGGTCCCTACTGGAGGGTTGGGGGGCTGGGGGGAGGGGAGGAAGGATGTTAGGCTAGACAGAAGCCAGATGTAGTTTTGTAGATTGCAAGGTCCAGAGAGAGTAACACAGGTCCTATTTGCAGCTGTCTCCGTTAGGGACCTCAGGCACTGGCCACATTTCTGTAGGAGAGCCCCATGGTGCTCTCCTAACAGAATAGTTAAGGCTCTGCTGTACTGATATGTCCATCAAACCTGCCTCCTTGGGGAGATGTGGTGCCTTCCAGAGAGAACAATGGGCACTCAGAGGAGGGGGGGGGTTGTGCGCGTGCGTGCATCTGTACACATGTGCGTGGTCTCCCAGACACCGCCAAAGGAAGAGATCAATTTAGAGAATTAGAGGCCAGCCCACTTTGCATGGCTTCTAGGAAGCATGTTCGGTAAATAAGGATTCAAGAGATGAGATGTTTCATCGTTCAATTAATTTTAGCCTTGGATCTCAGGCGGTGAGGTTGGGGGGAGGGTGCAGAGAGAGTAATCAATACCAAGCATTCAGCTTGCTAACACGAAGCACATTTCATACAAAGCTGGACATTTTTCTCCTTGTCATACAGAATTATCTTAATTATCGTTTCAAGGAAGAGCCTTATATAGCATCATCTAGTAGTCCAGGAGGCGGCTCGGAAACTCGTCACAGGAATAATTTATGATTTTTCTTTCTAACATCTTGGTCTTGTTTGATATGCTTGCCATTTCTCCCTGACAGGGAGGTCGATTAAATCACATTTATATTGTAAACGTATGCATTGCTTTTTACCCAAGGCGCTGGATGAAGAGATACAGGGGCCCCAAGGGAGGGAGAAGCCAATCCACTTTCATATTGCAAATTTCTGCTGTTTGGAAGAAATGAATGGTTGCCAGGGAGAGCTGGGAATTACTTGGGGATGCAAATGTTATTTTAGAACCCTTTGGAGAGGGTTTTTTTCCTCCCTCCCCCACCTCCTCCAGCGTTTTCTCTTCTCAGGCTGTTAATAGAGGCCAGTCTCTAAGCAAAAGCTAACGGAATGCACTTCACGGCAGGCATTCTTGGGGGATTGGCCTGCACCAGATTTCTAGCTGGCTGACCTCAAGCAGGCTGCCTCTTGGCCTGGAGGCGGGGTGGCAGATGCAGAGAGAGAGAGAGAGAGAGAGAGAGAGAGAGAGAGAGAGAGAGAGAGAGAGAGAGAGAGAGAGAGAGAGAGAGAGAGAGAGAGAGAGAGAGAGAGAGAGAGAGAGAGAGAGAGAGGAAGAAGCTATTCATATTTTGCAAAGGCATTGCTTCCTCCCACCTGATGGAGGAGGCCGCTCTGGAAGCTGGTGGCTGGGGACATGGGGGTGGGGCTGGGGGTGGGGAGGGAAAGACATCGAGAAGAGGGGAAAGGTCATTAGCAGAGACCAGGAAGGAGTGACGCCCGGCACCATCATTAACCTAACCGAACTAATTAGGAAACATTCAAGTTTTATAAATTATGCAAGACGCTCAATTTATACTTTTTCAAATTCCTACCATAACATAGATAATGAGGGAACATTTACAGTAACAGCATAACCTAATCAAGAAACCCTTTCATTAGCATGAAATCTTCCAACACGGTGTTTGCGAGCACAACAAACGGAATTATAGATGCCAGGGGAGGCTGGGGCTGGGGGCGGGGAGCTGGATTGTGGGGAGGAGGGGTAGGGGATGTCTTTTGCTTATGTAGCATGGCCCCCAGCTCTTAGAAATCACTCCCTCCCATCCACAACATGAAATGGGGCTCTCTTTGGATTCAGTCTCGCCAAAGGAATGGAAAGGTCTGGAAGGATCTTCTGACTTACCACACTCTAGATGGTTTACAACTACCTCCTCTGTCTTGGCCTCCTCCTCTAATCCTGGGAGACAGATAACTACAGCCTAGACCTGCCTTTTTCACAGGCCTGGCTTTTCCCTGCAGAGGTCAGAGGTCATGTCTCTGCTGAAGCTCAGGCTCCATGAATACAGATAAATGCCATCCACTGCTATAACTTTGCCTGATGGCTCCAAGTTCACCACTGGTAGATGGAGTACAGTGAGCATGGTCCAAAAGCTATTGGGAAATCCCAAGGACTCAAAGAGATTCTGACATATCACCCTAGATTTCCAGATCAGTAAAACCAGCTGGAACCCACAAGAGAAATCCATACCAATAGGGCATGGTGGTAAGTGCCTCTTATCATACCAATGGGAAGATAGAAGTAGGAAGGCCAGGAGTTCAGGATCAGCCTTGTCTACATTGCATGGTTGAGATCAGCCTGGGCTACATGAGATCCCATCCTGAGGGAAACTCCTTGCCTGCTAAGAAATGAAGAACCCTTTTGAGGGCTCCTCCCTGAGGAAGGGGTAGAACCTTTGATCTCTTCTGTTGCTGGCTTCTCTGTACCAGTGGTTGAGCAGTGGTCCGTACTATTTAGTGTAGTCTGCTATTAAAACACAACCATAGACTGTATTTCAAGAGTACGATTTATTTCCCACACTGCCAGTGACCAGAAGTCTAACATCAAGGAGATGCTGAATAGACTTTGTTCCCAGGATAATATACTTGTCTCAGGCCGTGTACTGACTGTGTAGTCACAGAAACGCTTCTTTGCAGAACCTTTTGTTAGGAAATCACCAGTCCATCCAGAGGTCTCCCCTGTGACCTCACCTAACCCAAATTACCTTATGAAAGCCTCACATTCAAATATGATCCCAGCAGGTATTAAGGCTTTAATATATAAATTTGAGGGGGTACAAACATTCAGTCACTGATACTCCCCGAAATCAATGTCTACCTAAGATATGTGGATATGACGTGGCTTGGAATAGAGAGATACAGGTCTTTGGGGATGTCAATCACTTATGGATCCTGAGACCAGGTCATGCTAGAGTGCCAGAATGGCTCTATATTCAGATCCAGTCATGGTGGAGCCAGCACTGAGAAGACAGAGGCAGCAACTTCAAGCCAAGGGCAGCCAAGGACAGCCAAGGACAGGCAAAGACTGCAGTAAGCCACTAGAAGTTGGGAGAACAAGGAAAGATTCCCCTTCCAAGTTCTCAAAGATATTGCTGTCCAATGCCCAAAAAGGTCATGAGTTGTTAAAGCTTGGTCCCTAAAGCAATAATCAGAGGTAGAGCTTTGAGGAACCGACTGCCCCATGGGGACCTTGACCCCATCAGTGGATGAATCCATGGATGGATGACTCCTAATTTGATGACATTATTGACAAATTGGGGAAACTGAGAGGCAGTCCCTCAGTTGGGAAAGTAGGTCATTGGGAGTATGCGTTTGTCTTTGTCCCTGGTCCTTTCTCTGACCTCTGTCTCTTTGTTTCCCAGTTGCCATGAGACAGAGCAGCTTTCTCCCACCACATGTTTCTACCACAAAGATTCATCGTAGTCTTTGGCCCATGACAATAGAGCCAGCCACCCATGGTAGTACAAGCTCAATCCACAGTAAACCAAACCCCCCTTTAAGTTGGTTTTTTCATGTATTTGGTCACAGCAGTAAAATACTAATACCAAACTTGAGTTGGGACTTTGGTGCTATGAGAGAAGACACTCTGTCATTTTTATACAACTAAATTTGTGGTCATTTGTGGAAGCCTTGAGAATGAGCCTCCGTGTCTGCAGTTGTAATGACAGCATCCTCTGCAGCAATCATGACAGTGCCCAGTAAAGAGTAAATATTAAAGGATGTACATAGCTGTCAGGAGGTAGATGCCACAAGTGTCCATGGATTCTACCCCTTGGATCTAACTCTCCCTTCAAGGGCTAGGATGCTCTCCTTCCACCTTTAGGAACCTGAAGGTAAGACCCAAATGCTCATCTAAGCACCCCCAGTTCCATTCCCTGCCTCTTCTCCCGTAGGCTTAGCCTGCACTGCTCCCATAGCTGCCTTCTGAGCCACAAAGCCATGTGATGGATACAGGCGAAATGGCAGAACCTCCCTCACTTGCCCTAGAACCTTTCATGAATAACCCCCCCCCATCATTCTCTAACTCATTGATTAAAAATAAATGCAAGGATCTCCTGAGTATCTGAGGCCATACTTGTAGCTAGAGATAAAGCGATGTTTTAAAGATGGTGTATCCTTACTGCTCAGACTTCAGACCAGCATCTCCCCTTCAGACTACCATTTGTTTGCCACACTCCAACCACCAATCAGGACTGCATTTTGTGGAAAGGGAATGTTGAGGACAAACTCTGTCTTCCTTGTGGATTTAATTTTTGAGACCCTGGGTTCTTGTAGAAGTCCAAGCTCCTAGTCCAATGGGTCTGCCTTTCCCCAAGCTCTGACTCCTGCCTCCACATTCCCCTAGAGCTGAAGGGAGATTTGAGGTACCGTACTGTCACGAAGATTGTGGTTGCTATAACCATTCAGAGTGCATGCTTCAATTATCCACTCTTCAGGTCTCTGGTGCAGAGAAGGCCACGTCAGCACTGGGGAATGTTCTCTCCCACATCATTACCCAGCTTTCCATATTCTCCCCAGTAATCTGCAAGCTGTGGGCTGTAAATCCTGCCAGGAGGAGGCAGGGGCAGTGGAGCCTGCTCTACCTTCCCAGATGCGTGGGAGGGATGGCTCTGGAGCTCCTCTCTGACTGCTCTGGCTTCACCAGCTAGCTCATAAAGGACAGGGAAACAGTAACACTTCCCAAATCACTCCCAAATGTTCCTCTAAAAACCTCCCGCTGACTCTGAATGCCAAGGAATTGTTCACAGGGTGACAATTTCATAGATCTTGGTCAGGGAGCAGAAATCTCTGGTTTGGAGGTGGGGTGATTACAGGCCCAGTTCTGGCAAGCACTTAAGCAGTTATTCCCAAATGTGTAGCTGCTTGGCACCAAAGCCACACACATCTGGATTGTGACTAGAGGTTTGATATCCAGAGGATGGAGTTCAGGTCCAGCCAGTATGCACGAGAGGCTGCAACAAGTACCCTTGAGGCAGTTCTCCTGGCAGAGCACCTGAGACCCCCCCCTATATCCAGCCCCAATTCCCAGAAGCCGGTGGAGCCCTCTACCTTAGAGATGAAACTCAAGGCCCCAGAGGCCAGAGAAGGAAAAGGCTGAGAACACTCAGTAAGATTGGACTTGAAGATATGGAAAGATGTCACACAGTTTGAATATGATATATCCTCCATAGGCTCATGTGTTTGAATGCTTGTTCCCCAGCGGGGACATTTTAGGATAGGAGGCATAGCTAGAAGAGATGATCACTAGATATGTGACTCTTTGAGGGGTGTAGCTAGGCTCCACTTCTGGTCTGACTCATCAAGATGTAAACGGGTATGCTCTGCCTTGCTGCGGTAGCCACCATGACTTCCCACCACAAGGAACTGTAGTCTCTGTAACTGCGAGCCAACATAAACCTCTCTCTCAAGTCATTCCTTCTGGGTATTTTGTTACAGCCATGTAAAAAAGTTACAGATACAGATGCCAAAGTGGTATGTCAGTCCAAGGTTGGGTGTGGGTCAGCAGGATGTGATGGTCCTTCTTGTCCATAGCAGAGTGTGAGGCCAGAAGGGTAAGTGGTTTGTGATGTGTCATTAGATTTTTAACTTGATGGAATTTAGAATCACCATGGAAACATGCTCCTGGGTATGTTTATAGGAGTGTTTCTAGGGAGCTTAAACTGAGGAGGGAAGACCCACTCTGAATGTGGTAGCACTGGCCAATGATCTGATGGGGAGCATGAGCTGGGTGATAGCTTTTATTTCTTTCTTTCTGTTTCCTGACTGTGAACATAATATACCTAGAGACCTCACTCTTCTGCTACATGTCCATCATGCTGGACCGCATCCTTACAAACTGTGAGTCCAAATAAACCCTGCATTTCTCAAGTAGCTTCTTGTTAACTAATACAGCCTGAGTCAGCCACTGCAGACCAGGCTGCTAGACCCAACCATGGTTTCTGTTTCCACAACAGCAGCCTCTGCATGGACTGGGCTTTATTCAGCTTTGATGGACGTGTGCCCAACTCTGGAGAAGACCAAGAAACACCCATGTCTCTATCCTATGAAATATCACAGCTTCATATTTCATGGACAGAAGTAAAACATTAAGAAAATCAAGATAATAGAGATAAAAATATGGATGTTTTGATCTTACCATTTTGGAGACTGAAACTTCAAAGAAGTAAGAAGGTGTGGAATGGGAGGAGGGCTTCATGAAACTGCAGGTGCGGAAGGAGCCAAGACTGAACATGGACAAAAGCTGGCATCAAATAGGCTCAACCCCTTATTATGTATTTCTTACCATTGCTTAAGCCTCTTGGCCTCAGTTTTCATATCTGTAAAATGGACAGACTAACCACTACTCCATGGAGAGATTGTTAACCCTCACTTCTACAACACAAGAAAGCAGAACGCCTGGCTCCCAGAGCAGTTTAAGGACTCAACCCACAGCAACCAGTGTTTAAGTCTTGCATTGGCTTTGTGTTGCTGCAACAAAACATCCAAGGTAGGCTAAATTAACAAAGAAAAGAGGTTAAAAATAATAAATAAACGTGGGGGTGGGGGGTAGGCCAGCACAGTGGCTCAGCAACTATAGGCACATGCTACCAAGCATGACCACCTGAGTTTGATCCCCTAAATCCACATGGTGGAAGGAGATAACAGGCCTCCACACGTTGCCATCTGACTACATACACACTGAGACACAGGCATATGCACACAAGAACTCACACCAGGAGACCAGCACTCCTCCCCAGTGGAGCCTCCAGCTACCTAAGAACCTCTGACCAGATTCCTCTTCCCGACTCTGATGCCAATCCCTGGCTGATCCCATGGTGGAAAGGGCTTGTAGGTAGTAGAGACAGCTTAGTTAAGTGTATTGAACATGAATAGAGCTCACCTGAGCATGCTGGCGTATCTCATTGCCCTCATCTGGCCTCCTCAGCTGTCAGCTGTGTTCACTATACCTTAGGGGATGTGGGTGATAGAGCAGGGAAGGCCTTCAGACAGCATCCTTTTCCAAACTCTTGCTTTGGTCCTGCCAATGAAAGGTCAGTGGTGTCACCGGGTGTTATTGGTGTATCAAATCAGAGCCTAGGAATAGGCCAACTCTGAGTTTTACATGTAAGGTCCATGTGGCCCAGAAAGGTGAAGTGATTTCCATGAGGTCACTCAGCAAGATAATGAAACAGCCATGACAGATCCATCTTGCTGACTCCAGATTCCTCGCATTGTCCACTAGACCCTTCCCAGGGTAACCAACTGTGAGCATCTTTTAATTCCCTCCCTGGTGTACCCTTTAGCTATTAAGGTCTTCCAGGGCCCCACCATTCGTTAACTTTCATGCTGTCTACATATGAGAGAGATGAGATGCAGAAGGCAGTCCTCATGGAAGGCAGAGAATGGTACAATGTCAAATGTAAAATAAAGCCCCTGGGGACCTGGGTTCACATTCATCCTCCTCTACCTCTTCCCCAAACGCCTATGATTGTTGGAAGACTAATGAAGGCCGCCATCTGACTATCGTCTGAGGGCTGGGCTGGGTCAGGAGATTGTAGGCCTCCCCTGGCAGTGATGGAGGGGATAGAAGCAGCAAAGGTTAGAAATGCAATTTTACAGAAGACTTTAAGATACGATGGGGGAGGGGATGCTGAGCAGAGGGAGGGGAGGCCTTTGTTGTAAGAGGAAGGAAGGATGATTGTGGACCCTGCTGAAGGACCAGGCACTCCTCAGAGGGGAAATGGAATCTCAGGCCAGCTGCTCACTCCAGGGTTCCTGGTGAAGGGAATCATTTTCCTTCTATTCAGATCACCACCCCAGAGAGACAGTTGACCTCCTTCCAGGCATAGACGTGAACCCCTTTACCCCTGTGTGCACGTGTTTGTGCCTTTGTCTTTCTGTCCATATGTACATGAATGTGTACAGGCACTTTTATGAGCGCACTTGCTATATGCATATGTTGACTGCTGTGCATATGTGCACTGAAGTCTGTGTTGTGAGAGTCTATGTGTCTATACAGGTGTGTGTTTATGTCTCAGTTGGTATGTGTGCCTTCTTGTGTATGCTGGTGTGTGAGTCTGTGTGCATCCTAGTGTATGTGTGTATAGGTGTATCTGTATGCATATGTTGGTGTATGTGTGTTTGCATATATGTGTGTACATGTGTATCCTGAGGGATGCATATCTGCATGGATGTATAAGTGTATCTATATGTATGTTGGTGTGTGTGTGTGTGTGTGTGTGTGTGTGTGTGTGTGTGTGTGTGTTTTATGTCCCATTGGACACAGGGTACTGGAATGGGAAGCACCTTACCTAGGTAATTCCTGTGTCCTCACTGCCTGGCCGTTGGCCTGGCATATAATCAGGTCTCAATATATGAAGGGTGATGACATGAACAGAGCTAGTAAATTGGATGAGTCAACTAACTGTTGAACCATCTTCAGAACACAACAGTCCTTGCTAGGTTGACTTGAGTCTACTGAAGGTGGGGACTGAGAGAGACCAAGGCCATCTGGGAGTTTCTGAGCAGAACAGGCTTTCTGAGCCTGCTCACTGCAATATACAGGCCTACTATGGACTAAGATAGAATCTATTATATATATAATTTTATATATTTAATATATATTAAATATATATAATATTTCATGGGATAGTTAGGAGAATTCTTGGCCTAACCAGGATGCCACTAGCAGCCCCACCTTCCAGTTGTGACCATCATAAGTGTCTCCACACATTGTTAGGTGTTCTCTGAGGTGTGGCAAAAGATCCCAGAGCTAAGACCCATAGGTCTAGAATGACAAGTGATGCCTAGAACAGAGTACTAGGTGCCATTCCTGGCTTGTCCATGGAGACTTCCAGCTCAGGAACTGACACTTGAGGCACATATGAAAATGCAGGAAAGTGTAAGTCCCCCTCTATGCCTTATTCCTGGTGTGAGGTACCAGAACAACAAAGGACAGGCTATGGAATCTAACTGGCTGCTCAGGAAGCCACCATTTCCCATCAACCAACTACTGTGCTCCCTCTCCCTCTCCCTCTCTCTCTCATTTACACACACACACACACACACACACACAAACATACACACACACTTAGAAGCAGGAGCCATCTTTAATATTTCTCATCCCAGGCTTACAATGATGATGCTACTTCTGGCTCCATGGTTCTGCATCCTTGTAACCTTGTAGACCCTGAGCTCCAGTTTCTAAGAGAGCAATGTCCAATAAGTTCCCATGTGGAGTTTGCTTCCCCAGCAATACCCAAGGAAACACCCAGCTCTGTGATGTGATTTCAAACTAGGTCAAATCTCTTGGCTTTTTTTTTTCTAAAATACCCCCCTCTAAAGCCAGTGTATAAAATGCAACCTCACAAAGAGAAAAGAGGCTACCAAACTCCCACAAGTAGGTACGTGTGTGTGTGTGTGTGTGTGTGTGTGTATGCTTTGATCTTCCCCAAGAGGGTTGTGAGCTGAGGCCAGGGGCTGCCAAATGCCAGGACTTTGTCCCAAGGCCCTTGGATGTAGAGATATTAGGGGTGGGGTGGGGAGGATACATTCCAATTCCCTGGGACCAACCATGCAGAATTGTGAGGTCCAAGCAGGACATACATTCAGAAACTAGACCACCCATGAAGAAAAGTGGAAAATAAGAGCAACCCAGAGGGCCCAAGGGCCTTCTCAGGCAGTCCAGGCACCCAATCAACATCAGCATGCCAGCCTTTCTTCTTGGAACTGCCTAGACAAGAACAACAATGGGAATCGCCCTTAGGCTGCAGCAAGAAGCTGTCTCCAGTCCCATAGGCGCATTCACTAGGTTTTTTTCATCAACTTCATTAGTATGTCTAAGGCAGATACCAAGGACTGCCTGCCTGTTTGTTTTCTTCCATAAACCCTTGCCTATGATACAGAGTGCAAGTAAATATTCATGTGTCTTTGGTTGATGTGGAAGACTTCTGAGGCACATGGAATAAAAAAAACAAAAACAAAAACAAAAAACAAAAAAAAAATTTTAGACGAAGCATTTCAACTCCTTTGGTTTTCTGGCTTTGGTCTGGTCCCCCTGATGGCTATTACCAACCAAGAGCCAATTCTGACCATTGCTCCGTTCCAAAGATAATGCTGAGAACTCCCTGAACTATCCAGAGCCTCTGTCATAAGCATGCATACCCTACAAAACAAGAGGAATGTATAGCAACAAGATGGAGAGTGGACATGCAGCTGACTGTGACCCAGAGCACCAGAGATAAAGGATGCAGTCTTTGGTCACAATCATTTCACACAAAATCAGAATGTATTCCACTCCCTCCCTTTTACTTCCTAAAAATCCTAGCCCTCCTTTCTCATCATTCCTGCTATACTCAGAATGCAAGCCCATCTACAGGGTTTTCTTCAGTCTCCTTTGGATTATGATGGCCAAGTTACAGGATGTCTTCAGCATGAACCACATTAGCATCAGATTGGTATTGGGAATAGAGATCAGTGGTACAGAACTTGCCCATCATGCCCTGCTTTATGTCCCCCAGTGCTAAAAGAATGAAGAGGAGGAGGAGCAAGAGGAAGAAGGGAAGGAGGATCCTTTCACATGGGAAAAGTATATAATACACAACAAAACAGCATCACTGTGATAGGTACTCTAAGTACATAGTGAAAAAACTATCCAGCAAATACTAGCAAAATAAATCCTGCAACATCTAAAAGGAGTTGGATACCGTGACTGTCTTAGTTAGGGTTTAACTGTTGTGAACAGAAACCATGTCCAAGGCAACTCTCATAAGGACAACATTTAATTGGGGCTGGCTTACAAGTTCAGAGGTTCAGTCCATTATCATCAAGGTAGAAGCATGGTAGCATCCAGGCAGAAGGAGTTGAGAGTTCTATATCTTCATCTAAGGGCCACTAAGAAAAGACTTGCTCTCATGTGGTTAGGAAGAGGGTCTCATTACCCACACTCACAATGACACAGTTCATCCAACAAGGCCACACCTAATAATGCCACTCCCTGGAACAAACATATTCAAACCGCCACATTCCACTCTCTGGTCCTTATAGGCTTGTTCAAACATGAGTCTATGGGGGCCATACCTAGCCTAGCATAACAAAAAACATGCATTTAGTCCAACTTCCAAAGTCCCTATCATCTACAAAAGTCCAAAGTTCAAAATCTCCTCTGAGATTCATCCAATCACTTAACTGTAATCCCCTAAAATATCAAAATCAAAAAGCAGATCATGTACCTCCAATATCATAGGATACATAATACCATTCCAAAATGTCACAGTGAGGAAATTCTGGACCAAAGAAAAACCAAAATCCAGTTGGACAAACTCCATACTCGGTCATCTCCAAGTCTAATGTCCAACTCCTATCTACTTTGTTGACTGAAACACAATTCTCTTTGGCTGGCTCCACTCCCTGTTAGCAGCTTTCTTCAGCAGGTATTCCACAGCACTGGAATCTCAAATATCTTGGGGTCTCCAAGGCAACTTCAATGTTACAATTTCTTGTTCCAGTGTATAGGATCCACACATGATCTTCATGACTCCTCCAAGAGGCTTGGGTCACATCTACAGCTCTGTATTCTGTAGAACTCTAGGCTCTGGTTGACTCCACTGCACTGCTGCTGCTGCTCTTGGTGAGCATCCATCTCATGGTACTGGCATACCCAATACACTGGAATCTTCTGCTGCAACTAGGCTTCACCAATAGCCTCTCATAGGCTTCCTTCATTGTGCCAAGCCTCACCATTTTTACACAACCCCTTCAGTCCTGGGCTGTCAACTACAACTGGGACTGTATCTTCACCAGTGGCATTCCTGGCCTCTTACGGAGCCATGCGTCAACTGTTCTCCATGACCCTTTTATGCCTTTAAAACCAGTACCACTTGGGCAATTCTTACGCATTACCAAAGTTAGTTGCAACACAAAACTTGGCTGTCTTTAGAACAGAGCTTCTTTGTGCTCTCCAGGAAGATATCATCTCAGTGATGCTGGTCTTTTCTTAATTGCTACTAGTTTCTTAGCTCCAGCTAACCAACATCAATTGTCCCAGTAGTCCCTTCTATTCTTGACTCTAAAGCCAGAGCCACGTGGCCAAAGCTGCTGAGTTCTGCTGCTTGCTGGGGCTATAACATAGTTCCCTTGGTGTGTGTGTGTGTGTGTGTGTGTGTGTGTGTGTGTGTGTGTGTGTGTAAATGCATCTTTTTTATTAGATATTTTCTTTATTTACATATCAAATGTTATCCCATTTCCTGGTTTCCCTTCTGAAAACCCCCTATCCCTTCCCCCCTCCCCCTGATCACCAACCCACCTACTTCCCCTTCCATGTCCTGGCATTGTCCTACAATGGGGCATTGAGCCTTCACAGGACCAAAGGCCTCTCCTCCCATTGATGTCCAACAAGGCCATCATCTGCTACATATGCAGCTGAAGCCATGGGTCCCTGCATGTGTACTCTTTGGTTGGTGGTTTAGTCCCTGGGAGCTCTGAGTGTACTGGTTGGTTCATATTGTTGTTCCTCCTATGGGGTTGCAAACCCCTTCAACTCCTTAGGTCTTTTCTCTAGCTCCTCCATTAGGGACCTTGTGCTCAGTCCAATGGTTAGCTGAGAGCATTTACCTCTGTATTTGTCAGGCACTGGCAGAGCCTCTCAGGAGACAGCTATATTAGGCTCCTGTCAGCAAGCACTTGTTGGCATCCACAATAGTGTCTGGGTTTGGTAAATGTATATGGGATGGATTTCCAGGTGGGGAAGGGAAGTTTCTGGATGGTGTTTCCTTCACTCTTTGCTCCACACTTTTTCTCTGTAACTCCTCCCATGGGTATTTTGTTGGGTTCTAAGAAGGACTGAAGTGTCCATACTTTGGTCTTCTTTCTTCTTGAGCTTCATGTGGTCTATGAATTGTATCTTGGGTATTCCAAGCTTCTGGGCTAATATCCACAGCTGGGTCATCAGGTAGTACTATGTCCAATTTTCTGAGGAACAGCCAAACTGATTTCCAGATTGGTTATACCAGATTGCAATCCTACCAGCAATGAAGGAGTGTTCCTCTTTCTCCACATCCTCACCAGCATCTGCTGTCACCTGAGTTTTTTATCTTAGACATTCTGACTCATGTAAGGTAGAATCTCAGGGTTGTTTTGATTTGTATTTCCCTGATGACTAAGGATGTTGAATATATCTTTAGGTGCTTCTCAGCCATTCAGTATTCCTCAGTTGAGAATTCTTTGTTTAGCTCTGTATCCCATTTTTAATAGTGTTATTTGGCTCTCTGGAATCTAACTTCTTGAGTCCTTTGTATATAATTGGATACTAGCCCTCTATTAGATGTAAGGTTGGTAAAGATCTTTTCCAATCTGTTGGTTGCCCTTTTGTCCTAATAGCCTTATAGAAGCTTTGCAATTTTATGATGTCCCATTTGTCAATTCTTGATCTTAGAGCATAAGCTATAAGAGAACTTCTGGCAGAATCACCATCCCTGACCTCAAGCTGTACTGTAGAGCAATCGTGATAAAAACTGCATGGTATTGGTACAGTGACAAGCAGGTAGATCAATGGAATTGAATTGAAGACCCAGAAACAAACCCACACACCTATGGCCACTTGATCTTTTACAAAGGAGCTAAAAACCATCCAGTGGGGGAAAAAAAGACAGCATTTTCAACAAATGGTGCTGGTTCAACTGGTGGTTAGCATGTAGAAGAATGCAAATTGATCCATTCTTACCTCCTTGTACAAAGCTCAATCCAAGTGGATCAAGGACCTCCACATAAAACCAGATACACTGAGACTAATAGAAAAGAAAGTGAGAAAGAGCCTCGAGAACATGGGCACAGGGGAAATTGTCCTGAACATAACACCAATAGCTTATGCTCTAAGTTCCCTTGTTCTATTACCAGCTTTCTGTTCTCCAGCTCCATCACTGACAGAGCTTGGCTGTCTTGAACCTTGCTCTGTAGATAGACCTTGAACTCAGAGACCTGCATGGCTCTGTCTCCTGAATGCTGGAATTAAAGGCACCATGACTTAAGCTTTTCTTCACCTAAACTTGCTGTGTCCCATGCTGGCCTTGAACCCAGAGATCTGCTTGCCTTTGTCTCTTGGCATTAAAGGTGTGTACCATCATGCCTGGGCCTAAGTTTTTCATGGCCATTGTTCCTCAAGATCCAGATCAGAAGCCTGTTTGTTCCAGCCTCAAGAGCTGGATCACAAGTGTGCCCTCCATTTATGGATTGTAGTTCATTCCAGATTAAAAGTCCAAACTATTCCTTGTTCAACTGCAAATGAACAATAAGCTTAGCTGGGTGGGATCTTGCCCTGATATCACCACTCCCTTAATCCCTTTATCTCTTTGAACACAGGATTCAACTCCATTTCACTTCTTGGTCCCCCTTTATGATTACTTAAATGATACATTTTGCATTTTTTCTTTTCAAGCTTGCTGTGCTTGATCAGAATGCTTTTCATGAGACTAAATCAGAGAACAAAGTCTCTGATGAGCTATGATGTAGGAGGAGCCGAGAGTTCTACGTCTTCATCTGAAGTCCACTAGGAATAGACTTACTCTCATGTGGTTAGGAGGAGAGTTTCATTGCCCACATGCACAGTGACACATTTCTTCCAACAAAGGCCATGCTTCCTAATAGTGCCACTTCCTAGGCCAAGCACATTCAAACCACCACAATGACCAAGTAAGATTTATCCCATGGATGCAAGGTCAGCTTAACATTTGAATGTCAATCAATACATCAAGAGAACAAACACAAGCATCATATGACCATAACTCCACAAATGAAGAAAAATCATCTGAAACATTTCAAAGTTCATGATAAGCATATTAGACAAACATAATAAAAGAGGAATCAGTCTTATGAAGAGCATCATTACAAAATTCATAACTAGCTTCATACTCAGTGGTCAAAAATATGGTGCATCCCCTTAACTCGGGGGATGTGATTAAACATGGCTATTCTTACCACTCTTATTGACATACTGTGCTTATGAGTGTGGCCAGGACAATTAGATATACAGAGAAAGAAAGAAAGAAAGAAAGAAAGAAAGAAAGAAAGAAAGAAAGAAAGAAAGAGAGAGAGAAAGAAAGAGAAAGAAAGAAAGAAAGAAAGAGAAAGAAAGAAAGAAAAAGAAAGGAAGAAAGAAAGAAAAAGAAAGGAAGAAAGAAAGAAAAAGAAAGGAAGGAAGAAAGGAAGAAAGGAAGAGAAAAGAGATGCTATTTTAGTGGGAAAAGAATGACAACTACTCTTCATAGATGATCTGACATTATTAGATAATAATAGCTCTAAGAACTTTGTTAAAATTATTTAGAATTACAAAGTTGCAAGATATAAGGTCAATACATAAAAACAAATTGTTCTCTCAATGAACAAATCCAAAATGAAATTATAAAAACAATCCCATTTACAAGAGCATCAAAAAAGACCAAAATACTTAGAAATAAAGTTATCAAAGTAATATAAAATTTATATTCTGAAAACTAAAAACTGCATGTTCAAATAAATTAAAGACTGCGTGCATAAATATGTTTTAAAAGTCCCACATTTGTGCGTTGAGAGACAATATTAAGACTTAATAAGATCCCAAACTGATCTGTATCCTTAAAACAATCTTTTTTGGATTCTCAGCCAAACTCCTTAGAAATGAGACATAGGATTCCTGTGAAATTTCTCCAGATCCTAGAGAGACAAAAATGATCTTGAAAAACTAGAACAAAGCCTATTTCAAGCTTATCAAGAATTGATGATAAGGGAAAGCATTACATAACATGGTATAATTAGAATCCAGGACAAACCCATGCACTTGGGTTCAACTGACTTTGGACCAAGATCCTACCTTAGTTTCTTTCCTATTGCTATCATAAAATACTCTGACTAAACAACTTAGGGGAGAAGGGTTTATTCTTATTCACAGTTATAGACAGTCTGTCACCATGGGAAGTAAGGGCAGCAGGAATGGGGAAGTCCTGGTTGAATCATATTCACAGTCAAGAAGCAGCCTATAATCCCAGCTAAAGAATGGTGACACCCAGAGTGGGCAGGTCCTCCCACCTCAATTAAACTAGTCAAGATAAACATGCCCACAGGCATGCCCAGAGGCCCATCTCTCAGGTGATTCTAGATCTCATCAAACTGATAGATTAACCATCAAGGGTACTTAGACCATTCAATGGGAAAAGATTAATGTCCTCAAGAACAACAACAGAAAACCCTAGGTAACTGAATACCCAAATCAAGGGGATGAACTCAGAGCCTTGCCTAATACCACAAACAAAAATTCAAAAGAGTCCCAAAGGAACCACAGACCTAGAGACAAGAACAGAATCTCTCTCCTTTGGCTGGAGTATATACTTGGGGGAGTGGTATATCCTGGACATGTTTATATTGTTTCAGGTGCTAAAAGTGCTCTAAAAATCGATTATAATGATGGTTATCCATATCTATAAATATTTTTAAAATCATTGCATTGTACACTTGAAATGTGTAAACTAGATTTCATGAGTTACATGTCAAATATATTTTTAAAATGTTTCAGATTAAATGGAAAAGGCCTGCATATCCTCTAAGGCAGTGGCTCTCAACCTTCCTGACTCTGTGACTCTTTAATACAGTTCTTCACGTTGTGGTACCTTCCCCCCACCAACCATAAAACTATTTTTGCTGCTACTTCATAATTGTAAGTTTGCTACTAGGCAGTTTCTCAGTTCCTAAGACCATCAGAAACATGTGTTTTCTGATGGTCATGACCTATACATTGAAAACTGCTGCTCTTGATCATTGATAACTGGGGAACCTAGAAGAGGCATTTTCCATTTTAACTCTGTCATTTTGCAAATATAAAAACTCTGGCCCAGGGAGAGGTGTCAAGCAAACCCAAATTGTACAGCACATAAGGACTCCAACTTAGAATTGGTCTCTGAGTACCACACAGAGAATTGAGCTTTTAGAGTCTTTAACTCAGTTAAAGTACATCATAATATGAAGACTCCCCTTGTCCATCAAACTCTTGATCTATAACCAAGGTATGGGAAGCCCAGGGAAGGGAGATTGCTGTGCCCATGGCAGAGTTCGGGGTATTCTCTTCTCCCCAGTGTATCTGAGAGCTCGACCAGTGGGTCTTCTACTTTGGGTTCCTGCTTCCTGCAATCTCTGCTCAGGGCACCCATGGCATTTCACAGAATCTCTGACGTCTCCCTTTCATCATGACTGTGGAGGATTGGTGGAGCCTGGAAGCACTTTACAATGGGTAACAAATCATCTTTAATTCCTTCTGTGTTCATTAGGGGCATTCATCCTGATGGACTCATCTTGGGCAGAAGGTGCATGCTCCTTCTCCCAAATATACTACTCATACTGCTTGTGCTCATACAAAATAACTGACCTGTCCTTTTGGAGAAGCCCCAGGAGTTCTGCAGATAATGGTCTTTGCAGTAGCTGGAGGTATGAGTGGGGTGTTAGTATCTCAGCATCCCACTGATGGCATAGCTTCCCTCCTCCCACTGTGTGGCTTCATGGAAGCCATGGGATGCTATGACAAGCCAGTGGCTGCTCTAGCCACACTCTGAGACATACAGCCATGGCTTCTTTTCACATGATGCTCAGGTCCCCAGACTTCCCTAGCCTGATCTGCAGTCTACAAGAGTTTCCGGCCAATCTCCAAATCCTGAATCTACCTTTTCTAGGGGTCTCACTTGACTACCTGGAAAGGGAATTATAGGGCACCTGCGTGCAACCAGAGCCAACGATTTCCCTCTTTCTTAAAATGTAAGGAAAGACTTTATTGAGAAGAAGACCACATTGGAGAAGAAGTAGAATGGAGTAGACAAACTGAAGGGCCCCAAAAGCACAGGCTGGACCTAAAAGGTCTTTAAAGTTAGCAGAAGTGACAATAATATTTAATGACATTATATGTCTGATAAGATGTGTCACTTGTAGATTACCAGGCTAGGGCCTTCAGCAGATGAACTCCCTCTCCATCACTCCCCAATGTCCTTATAACCTCAATATTCCTGAAAAAAAAAAAAAAAAAAAAAGACAAGCTCAGTCATCTCTACAGCTTTCACTTCTGAGCCATGCTTGCTCACTGTCATCCTCTGCTGTAAGTTTGTCACCAACTTTGTGCTCATGAGCACACTGCACACACCCTCTCCTTCTAGTTCCTTCTCCCAGTCTTCATGTAGTCTCACCAACATGACATTGGGGCCACATGTTGAGCTCTGGTTACACACCAACGGTGGCAGAGAGGACCAAGTTTCCACTTGTCACAGCAGCCAGTCAACTCTCTGCCCGTGTTAGATGAGGGCCTGTGTGTTCTGGATCCCTATCACCATCACAAGAAGCCCACTACCTACCGATGAGAAGTCCGGAGTTGTAAGAGAAACTAAGAAGAGTAAAAGAAAGGACTGGGGATGCAATTTAGGTGATAGTGTGCTTGCCTAGCATGCACGAAGCGCTGGGTACAGTCCCAGCACTACACAAATGGTGTGTGGTGGGGTAAATCTGCAATCTCAGCACCCAGAAGGCAGAAGCAATAGATCCAGATGTTATCAGCTACATAGGGCATTTAAGACCTACACAAGAGAGACCCTGTATCAAGAAAAGGGGGGAAGAAAAAAGAACCCCAAAATACAGAATTACTTTCTGCCTTTGTTTTTAGATCAAAATAGCTATACTGTCCTCTTCTGTGCCAAAGAAGAGAAGGAGACAGCAGTGCTGGGAGGTCAAAGCCTGTACTAGGATATGTATGGTTAAACAATGTGACATGAACAGACAGGAATGGGGCAAGCAACTCGATATCATTGGTTCCCTCTTCCCTATAGCATCCCACTGCCGTGGCGCATTCAAGGCTAAGGCAGGAGACAGCCCCTGGCCTCTAATTGCTCTCAGTCAAAGACTGTAGCTAACACGTTATTAAATATGTAAATAATATGAAAGCCAGAAGAGAATTAATATTTCATATATAATGAAGTTAAGATGAATTCTCCTGTGCCTAATTTTCTGTTTTTAAACACATAATGCACTGTGGAGTCCAAAGTGATTCATGGTATTTTATATTGGTTAAAGACATTCAGGGTGTGTGTGTGGAGTGGGGAGGGGGGTGTTCTCTGAGGCAGTTTCCAAAATGATTAACTTGAATGTTATTATTACAAATAGGATTTGTTTTTTAAAAAATTAATTCTGTAGTTAATCAGAATGAAAAGCATGAAATTTCTTTGCTGGTGGGCCAATATTAAATGGAGAAAAAGAGTGGAGAGGTACAGGTTAGCAGAGTCTAGAGTCTATGCGACAGGCCAGGAAATAAATGACTGCAGTAAGGCCAGGTGACGACAAGGAGAGGCAGTGACTGTGGCTAACTGTGAGAATACTTGCCCGGGTAGAGGGCATGTGAGTATCATGCCACCCCGTAAAGCTCAGGTTTGCCTATGAAAAATGAACCCACATTTGAAACTGGCTCCCGAGTCAAACATTTTAAAACACTTGTAGGTTTAAAAGAAGGTATCGGTGGCTCGCCAGTTCGTCACCTCCAGACTGAGGTGTGTGGCTTGGGAAAAGCTGCTGACCAGAGAAGGTCATTCCCTTCTGGTGGCTGGCAAGAGCTGACCTTACATCCCAGATGATCAGAGAAAGAACATAACATCTGCTTGGTCAGCGTTTGGGGGATGTAATTTGGCAAGATGAGACAAAAAGCACAAACCTTCAACCCCAGCCCCTGTAAGGATCCATCAGAAAGAAAGAATTAAGGACTAGAAAAATACGTTGCTGTAATGATGTTCTCTACAGCACTGTTTGCAATGTGGGAAAATATGAGTGCAGACACACAGACAGCCGCTAATCACCCAATCCCGCTGTGGAGGGCCTAAGAACAGGACAGCCACATCATCTTTGAAAAATATGACTAGATTTATACATACATTTCTGTTCTTTTTCTTGAACTTTTCAGATCTTTTTATTAGTGAGAAGTGGGGCATATGCCACAGTGTTCTTGTGGAGATCAGAGAAGAGCTTTGTGGGGTCTACACTCTCTTTCTACCTTTTTGTTGGTTCTGGAAATCAAACTCATGTTGTCAGGCTTGGGCAGCAAGCATCTTTCCCTACTGGCCAATACAGGATTTTTTTTGTATGTGTGTGTGCACGTTGTGCTTTGTTTTGATATTTATCTGAGATTTCACTTAGCATTATAAGAATAAATCCATTAAACAGTAATGTAAATCACATTTACTTTCTATAACAAGTTATAGAAACATAAGCTTCGATATTAAGTAGTTATATTTTCTATAACTACATATAGTTATATGTATACATATATATGCATTTTCCCCAGATCAACAGGGAGAGTATCATTGTTACAAATGTTATTTTTACAAGAGTGAGTAAAATGTATTTATGCTGCAATTGTGATGTTTCTATAAGAGATAGACATGCATTTATCTGTCAGGGGAAAAGGGAAACTGGTATGCCAAACTGTGAGTGAGGATTATTTCTAGACTAGATGGCTGCTGGGTCAACAGCTGGAGATAAGCCCCATCATTTTTCTTTTGTCTATATTTTATGAATTGCTTTGTTTCTGAGACATGGTCTCATGTAGCCCAGACTAACCTCAAACTCATTATGTAGCTGAGGATGACTCTGAACTTTGGATCTTCTGCTTCCACCTCCAGAATGTTCTGGTTACAGGCAAGTACCATCATGCCTGGCCTGGCTTCAGAGGTGCTAGGGATTGAATGCCTCTTGCATTCTTTTTTTTTCTATATTTCTTTTCTTTTCTTTTTATTAGATATTTTCTTTATTTACATGTCATATGATTTTTCTTTTCCCAGTTTCCCCTCCCAGGAACAAACAAGCACACAAACAAGCAAAAACAACAAGAACAAACCCCTGCTGCCTCCCCCTCCCCATGCTTGACACCCCACCCTCTCCCACTTATTGGCCCTGGCATTCCCCTATACTGGGGCACAGAACCTTCACAGGGCCAAGGGCCTCTCCTCCAATTGATGATTGATTTTGCAATCCTCTACTATACACATGCTGCCAGAACAATCAGTCCTACCATGTATACTCCTTGGTTGGTGGTTGAGTCCCTAGGAGCTCTGAGGGTACTCGTTAAAAGATGCTCCAACATGTAATAAGGACACATGCTCCACAATGTTCATAGCAGGATTACTTATAATAGCCAGAAACTGGAAACAACCCAGATGTCCCTCAACAGAAGAATGGATACAGAAATTGTGGTACATCTATACAATGGAGTACTACTCAGCTATTAAAAGCAATGAATTTATGAAATTCTTAGGGAAATGGATGGATCTGGAGAATATCATCCTGAGTGAGGTAACCCAATCACAAAAGAACAAACACGGTATGCACTCTCTGATAAGTGGTTATTAACCCAGAAGCTCGGAATACTGGAAGAACAACCCACAAACCACAAGAAACTCAAGAAAAAGGAAGACCAAATTGTGGACATTTCATTCC
Organism: Mastomys coucha; assembly: GCF_008632895.1. Taxonomy (NCBI): domain Eukaryota; kingdom Metazoa; phylum Chordata; class Mammalia; order Rodentia; family Muridae; genus Mastomys; species Mastomys coucha. Next base: position 11,584,190 of record NW_022196915.1, on the reverse strand, counting down.
TTCTTAAAAAGGGGAACAAAATACCCACGGTAGGAATTGCAGAGACTAACTATGGAGTAGAGACTGAAGGAAGGACAAGCCAGCCTGATATAGCTATCTCCTGAGAGGTTCTGACAGTACCTGACTAATACAGATGTAGAGGCTCACAGCCATCCATTGACCTGAGTACAGGGTCCCCAATGAAGGATTAGAGAAAGGACCAATGGAGCTGAAGGGTTTGCAGCCCCCCAGGACAAACAACAATATGGCCTCTTGCATTCTAAGCCAGTGTTCTACGAGTTCCACCCCCAGCCCTAGATTGCAAATGAACTTTCATGGCTTCCACACAAAAACCATGGCCTTAGAGGAGCCATTTAGATCTAATCTTTGCTTTCCCCCTTAGTCTTTCACCTCCTCTCAGGGTCTCTCAGTGTGCATTGTGGAATGACTAAGAAGGCTACATCATCCCCAGGGTCCCCTACACTTGAGACCGTAGTCAAGGATCTCAGATTTGATTCAAAGTTGGAGCCAGACAAACAACTCCAAGAAAGGATCCCACCAAGGCCTCTCTCCTCTCCTTCCTGATGGCCAGTGATGCCTTATAGAAGTGCTAGCTCTGAGAGCTGGGATCTCAGAGTGAGGAGAAACAGGAGTGGAGTGAGAGCTGAGCAACATGATTGGGAGCTGAGCCTTCCTTGAGTTGACACACTGCACTATCTACAAGTTGCTCCAGTGGTAAATCCCAGTCTGATGGGTTAGACATGGCTGGGCCTGGGTAGTGGCTTGATTCTCTGAGGCCAGCATCTCACCACAGGTCTGGGATGTAACAGCCTCTATGCTAAGAGCTTGGTAAGAAGGAGAGGGACAGTGTATGAACACAGGTGGGACCTCCAACACAGGAATACACAAGGGAGCACAGGACACACCACTACCAGACCAGATCACACCTGCCCCACTGCCTGTCACATTATGACACAGTGTGTCCCCCGCTACTCCTTTTAGCCCTTCACAAACACTTTCAAGCCCTCCTTCCTGTGACAGTCATTCAGAAACACAAGGAAACACAGGGTGCGTGTACATGTGAGAGAGAAAGAAAGGGACTCTAATTGCCAAGGTCAGCACCCCATGCAGGCTGGCATTGAAACCTCCAAAGACTTATCAATCATCTCTTTGAGCATGCCTGTCTATGTAGTGGACAGGCAGACGTGTTCTGGCTACTGTCTGACCTCCCCGGTTGCTTCCCTTCCCCCTTTTTATCCCGACAGCTGTTCCAGGGTTAGGGGTAGAGAGAAGGGACATTTCTTTCCCTTATGCTTTTGCTCATTCTCCTCCCAGGCAGGGACTGAAGGTGGCCTCCTCTGAGTGTCCAGCCCTTGTGGGGCTCTACTTGATCTACCCTACCTCCATCTTTCCCTCCAGTCCCATCAGTGTTCAGGACTGTCACGACACCCTATGGGCATCAGTTCGAGGACACCACCATCTTCATAGTATGGCCAGGACCCTAGTCTTACATTGGTGTTCTCTCTCCATTGGAACCATCTGGGTAAGCTGTGTTTTCTGTCAGAGCTCCAGATACAGGCTCTGCCTTGGTGACCCATCTTCCATCTGGGTGACCTGGGTCTTTTTTCCTCAGGTACTTCTTTGTGGAACATAGCCTAGATCCCTGGCACTCACCTCTACTCAGCTCACCAGAAGGGAAGGTTGGAGACAGCAGGGGTGCAGGCCCCTTCTCTAGTCCTACAAATCTGTCCCTTCACACTCCTTCTCTGTTTTTCCCTGGCTCATGCCAACCCTGGCTCACACCTTGGGAGCACTTCCTTGATTCTGGCTAACCCCAGAGCTCCAGGGCACCAGGACCCTGGCCAGGAATCAGAGCCACAGCTTTCTGGGAACCAACCAGACCAGAGCGGCTGGGAGCAGAGGAGGGCAGGCTTGTTCCCACTTGGCCTCCCTTTCTTTTGTTCTGGTTTCTTCCACAGCTCAGTGTGTCAGAACTTTGTGGTCCTTAAACCAACAATGCATGTGGAGCAACAGCCCCCAGTGACCATCCATCACCTCAGACACCGGTGTCACCTTTGAAAGCCAGTCAGCCGGCACTCAGCGCCAGCTCCTGCCACCTGCACTCTGCAGCTGAGCAAACACGAGTGACCAGTGCTAACCAGGGTCAGCCCACAACGCCTTCATCTTCCTCCCCTTTGCCTCCCAGGAGGACAAAGGCCCTAAGCACCACAGGAAGTACGTCTCTGTTTAGCTTATTAGCTTTGGAAGCTTGGACACTTTGTGCCTGCTCCTGAACTTCTTCTCAGCCCTCTTTGGACAGAAAGGAAGCACATCTTCCCTTGGGCTTCTGAAAGGCACCTAGAAAGTGGCTATGTGAAGTGAATATTCCAGTATGCCTACTATGTGCCTGCCCACCTCCCCTGTAGGTACACACTAACTCCACCAGTTCATGGGGGCTGACTGAGCGAGCTTGCATTGAACAGAGGAAGCCAAGGCTCATAGGAGTCAAGAGACTTCTCCAAAGTCACCCCCCACATAAGAATAATCAGAGACTTGAGTTCCAATCTTCCTTTGATATTTATTATTATTATTATTATTATTATTATTATTATTATTATTATTATTATTATTATTTTGTAAATCTAGGATCTGTGGTTTGTGTTTACTATGGAGATTTTAAAAACATGTAAATAGACCCGATTTCCAGTACCTGTTATTTGTATTTTGCCAACCCCTAGCCTAAAAATGTTGAGATTTAAATAAACACTAGCTCTGGAATTTCAACAGAAAAAGTTGATGTCACAATGCGTCTGCAAAGCCCCTGTTCCTTGCTGCAGTTTGTCACCTTTATCCTATACCCTCAAGGTCATAAGCTTTGTTCCTCTTTGCAGAGAGGCATTGAAAAGCAGAGGTCAGGGGCTAAGGAAATGGCTCAATCAGTAAAGTACTATCTGAAAAAGGCATGAGGACCCAGATCCTCTTGCAAAAAGCTGGGATCCCAGCATAAGTCTGCAAATCCAGCACTGGGGACAGAGACAGAGACAGGACAATTCCTGAGGCCCAGCTGCACGGGCCAACCTAGCTGAATCAGCAAGATCTTAGTTCACTGAGAGACACTTCTGGCCTCCATGCACATGTGTGTGCACTCATGTGTGCACATGCAATGTGTGCTCATACACACACACACACACACACACACACATACACACACACACATACACACACACA
>NW_022196915.1:11565076-11580370 GCF_008632895.1 Mastomys coucha | reverse complement strand
CACACACACATACACACACACACACACATACACACACACACACACACACACACACACACACACACACCAGTTCACCCCTGGGGACACTTTGTTGTCTCTGTGGCCTTGGAAGATCATTGCACTTCTATATAAAAAAAGCCATGGAGATGGGTTAGATATACTGGGTCCTCTTCCTTGGTTAAATGTTTGTTTCCTGGGGCTACAGGAACCATAGACCTAATACAAGGCAGATTCTGTCACAGTTCTCAGGGCTACAGGTCTAGCCTGGAGGCCAGCAGGGCCATGGAGCTTTAGGAAGACTTACTGCAGCTTCTCTCCAGATGATGATGGTCACTCACCACCCTTACTGCAGCTTCTCTCCCCGATGATGATGGTCACTCACCACCCTTACTGCAGCTTCTCTCCCAGATGATGATGGTCACTCACCACCCTTACTGCAGCTTCTCTCCCAGATGATGATGGTCACTCACCACCCTTACTGCAGCTTCTCTCCAGATGATGATGGTCACTCACCACCCTTACTGCAGCTTCTCTCCCAGATGATGATGGTCACTCACCACCCTTACTCCAGCTTCTCTCCAGATGATGATGGTCACTCACCACCCTTACTGCAGCTTCTCTCCAGATGATGATGGTCACTCACCACCCTTAGCACTGTTTGGCTGTGGTATCCTCAAGCCAACCTCTGTGTCCATTGTTACATGGCTCTCTCCTGTGAATGTCTAAGCCCATGGCTTCCCCCCGTGTCTCTGGCCCTTCATTGCCCTTTTCTAACAAGGATACCAGTCACTGGATTCTAGTCCACAGTGACCTAGTTCAGTCTCATCTTAAATTGAAGGCCTGTGCAAAGCAAGGTACAGGTCCGGGTGGCCATGAGCACACCCGATGTGGCTGTCCATGCTAGCCAGTGTTGAGGACAAATTAAAAAGGTGCTTTGAGAAGGAAAGGTAGTTCATGGTTTAGGAAAGTTTGGTTCACAGCCCCTTCTTCCCATTGCTTCAGGCCTGTGATGAAGCAGGATGGACACAGAGAGTAGGGCATTATGGCGTAAAGCTCTCTTTACCCACAGCAAACTAAAGAGAGGAGGATGTGTTAGGGGATAGACTACTCCCTTCAAAGCACCTTCCCGAACAATCTAATCAACTAGGTCATGCTTCCTAACATTTCCATAGCATTTGAATATCACCACCAGCTGGGGATCATGCTATCAATACACGGGCCCTTGATGGGGACTTTTCATAGTGGACAGTTTCCCTGGATGGATCCAAGGGTCTCCCCAAGGATGAGAAGGAAGGTGGGTCTTTGGTGTCATGGGGCTACACAAATTCCTCCTAGGTCCTGGAGGTCAGAAAGCAGGCCTAGGCTCTAGCCCTTTGTTTGTTTAATGACTTTTCAAATTTTGTGTGTGTGTGCACGCCACATATGTGCAGGTCTCTGTGGAGACCAGAAGGTTATAGGTCTTTGTAAACTGATATAAGTGCTAGGAACCGAATTCTGGTCCTCTGAAAGAGCAGCAAGCTCCCTGAACCACTGTGCCATCTCTCCAATCACCTCTGGCACTTTGGAAAAAGAAATCCATTCCAAAGGTGCCTCTATGCTTTCTGTTTCATATTCACTAAGGGCAGAACCTCCCCATCTTGACCCAATCATCCTGCTACTCAGACATCAAGATTTCTCATGTTCTCCAGTGCATAGAGCCATGTGTTCCACACCCTTCTATGTGTGTTCTGCTCCATGACCCTTGCCTTGAGTAATTCCCAGCATCCTGTGAGTCTCAGCTCTTACACACACACACACACACACACACACACACACACACACACACACTCGCTTGCGTGCATGTGTGCGTGCGCTCACAGTCTTCCTAACTCCACAGAAGTGTCCCCCACAATATTCTTTCTTGAGTGTCCTGGTCTCTCCAGCAATCACCACAGTGTGTCTATTTAACTGTCTATGTCTGCAGCGTCTGGCTTGCCATCCCACTGTGAGCTTCATAATGTGTAGTTTATTTGCCTCGGTATCCCTAATTCCTAACCCCCAGTGCCTGACAAATAACAGATACTCTATAGGCACAGGGTGAGTGAATCAGTAATGAACAAGCTCTGAAGTATTGTCTTGTTGCACAAGAGAGAAGGAGCAGATCGGTGAGGGGTTCATTCTTCTTGAATAGTCAGAGCCTCCAACTGAGGCACCAAGGATCCCCCTGATCTGGGAACTATCTGGGCCAGTTTCTCAAGAAGTCATGTGAGCACTGGCCTGGTAAGCTCAGAGCAGTTATTTTCCACTGCTGTTGCTGGGGGAGAGAGGAGGAAAAACCCTCACCAAAGGAGAAAGTGGGGACCATGGGAGGAGCCAGCTACACCCTGCCTGCTGTTTCTCTACCAGTCTCCCATTCCATGCCCAGAATTATACAGCACCCATCCTCCGGCTACACAGCTTCAATTCACTGTGCCAGAAAAGTACTCCCTCACCCCTCTCAGGAAGGCCAAGTGTTTACCACACAAGTAACAGAACCTGAGTTTGGATCAGCAGAGCCAAGTAAAAAGCCAGGTGTGACCGTGTGTGTGCCTGTGGCCAGGTGTGGCAGTGTGTGCCTGTAATTCAAGCAGAAAGGCGTGGTGGGGACAGGAGAGTCTCTGTGGCTTGCTGGGCTCCAGCCAGTCTAGCTCAGTTACTGAGCTCAATGAGAGAGCCTGTCTCAAAAAACAAGACAGAAGGCAATTAGGGAAGATATCCAGCATTGTCTTCTAGCCTCCACAGGCACACATGCAGGCATGCATGTGCACACACAAACATAAACGTGTGCACGTACAAATGCACACATACACAAGCAGCACATGCAAAAAGATGAAAGAGTGAACTATAAAACCAAAGACGGTACATAGGGATGAGGATTTGGGGCAGATTCTGAGCAAACAGGAAGTCCTGGCAACCCAGCCGATGCTGTGTCCTTCACACTCTGCTGACATTTGCAGCCCAGCCTTCCCACCCTGAAGACCTCCTGGGTATCACTGGGAAACCTGGACTGTTTTGGGGAAAATACTATCCCTCCCAGTTGCACCCCAGTGGGCAGATGTGACAGAATTTTCCAGGAGGGTCATGGAAATATTATGGACTATCCTTGCCCATCCTTCCCTGTCTCTCCACAGCAGCAGGTCCCTTCTCCAGAGTGTAAACCTGCTGCCCGAGATGGGAAATCAGCCCTGGAACTTTTCACCCAGTCAGAATTCCTGTGGCCCTGGTTATGGCTCCCCAGCATTAGTAATAACTGGCTCTGATCCCCGGACAGACGAGTCAGTCTTGCTGGAGGGCCAGTTAGCTCACCCACATGTAGGCCATGAACTCCTCCCCAGAACCCTGCAAGTAGGGCAGTGGGGTCTTATCTCATAGAGTCAGATGCCCAGTGCATTCAGGGTCCTGATCCTTAGATTCAGATCTCATTGACTCCTTTTGATTTGACCCCTACTTCCCCACAGGTGTCCCTGCCTCTGAGATCACCTCCTCCATAGCTACTCACATAGCAATGTTCTAATACCAGACCTCCTCATGTCCTTCCAGCTCAAGCATCCTCTCTGGTTCCCCATTACCCATCACATTCCCTGCCGTCTGACTGGTACCTGCTGTCCTCCATAGGAGCAATAATCCTCTTCCCTCCAACCCTTTCTGGAGCTGCTCCTTTGTATGAACTCTTCCTATAACCAAGACACCCACTGTCCCAGCCTGGACATCTTCAGGGCTGTGTGCTTCCTACTGCAGATACACTCAGTCACCTGGTCCAAGCTCTCTCTGAAGACCTGGCTCCAACCCCAGTTATTTCTTTAAGTTCCACCCACCACCCTCACCTTCAAAATGCATTTTCACCATTCAATGGGCAATGGAGCATATTCTAACTTCAGTTTTCTGTAACTACTCTATTTTCCTTTTGAGATCAAGTCTCATGTAACCCAGGCTAGCCTCTGACTCTCCAGATAGTGACCATGGACTCCTCATGCTCCGGGCTCCCTGTTCTGGGTGCTAGTAGTATATGTGAGCATCACCACACCTAACTTATGCCATGCTGGAGGGCCAACCCAGGGCCTCCTGCATGCTAGGCAAGTGCCTCCCAGCGGACCTGCATCTGTGGCTCCTGTAACTACTTTTCATAGATACAGTGGCATGTTCTTAAGGTTAACCTAAGTACCCAACCTTAGGGGATTGTAGTATTCTTAACACATGACTATTAGAGTAAGGGGGAAAATCTTTCTGGTCAAGAAAATAGGATCTCTGGCCTGAGTTGAGACCTAACATTCCAGTTGGATCATTGTGATCATTTGGCCGAAGGACCACTTCTTAGGAAAATAGACTCACGTTAAGCCATGCTAAAGAGATGTGCAGGATATGGAGATCCTGTGGTGAGTCCTTTAATGAGCTATCATGCTCTCCTGCCTGGAATCCCAGCCCCTAGTGTTTCACAGATCTATACCCAGCACTTTGCTAAACCACTCAGAAAGGCATTTCTTCTCCTTTCCTTATTGCTATCTGGACTCTAAGCATCCTTTCCCTAACACTTCTGGTTTTTACTCTTTCTCTAAGCCCTCTCTCCCTGCTGCACAGTTCTACTGCATGGCTAACTTCCATGCTCAAATGGCATGATGTTTTCCCCTCTCCTCTCTATTCTCTTCTGGGCAACTACAAAGGTGGCCCACTCATTTGTTCTTTATTTATTTGTTTTTTTAAACTCTAATAAAATCGCCTTTGAGTTTCCATTTTCATTTTTAAAAATTCTTTTATTAATAAAACTAAGAATCCCAAAAAGGGACTTTGATTTCCCTTACATCATCTAGTAACCATGAAGAGATCCCCAAATTCTAGTAGCACTATGTCACCATAAAAAAGTAAATGGTGGACTGCTTATAAAGCATGTACATAATATATTAATCTGAGAGGAGAAAAATAAGACATAAAATAAGACACATCCCAAGAGTCCATATGTATTTATGACATATTTGTACACTAAAACAAAAAATCTGGAAAAGTCTACGAGAAAGTGTTGATTGGCATGTTTAAAAACCAAGGTATTATGACTATTTTTAATTTCTTCTTTTTTTCTTCTTGCCTATATTTTCAAAAGCAAATGATATAATAAAAGTGATAAGTGAATATTTTGAAGATTGGTTGATAAATATTTTTCTGGGCTTTGGAACTAGGCCAATGAATCCCTTAGGCTTTGTACTGAGCATAGGCCTAGACAGTCAGGGGGTGTCACACTGTGCGTTTAAGATGGAAGAACAGAGGAACAGAAGGATCTAGACTGCTCAGGTCATCAGTCCCAAACCATCCTACCTTTCACAGTCAAGGAAGCCAATGGTCATTTCCTCTGACTGTGCATGTTTCTCTGGGACAGGCCCCTGGGTGGGCCTTCAGCTCCTGCCCCCAATCCACCACTCAGGAGCTACCTCATGGCTTTAGAAATCCTCTTTTCCTTCCCCACATACTTTCTCTTGCACATCTGTCAAAGAGGGGGATGACTGCACCAGCCACTTACAAAGACAGAAAGCAGCAGAAGCACAGAGCAGGCAGGAGCATGGTATTTCTAAAGGATCATTATTGTTGCTGTAATGGACACATGGGGTCCTGAGAGTCTTGGGCATAGCCACTACTACCACTGCTACTAAGGAAACCTGGTAGAGTCCAGAAATTAAAGCATACTTAAAACACAAGCGAGTAACCTCTGTTCAAGTCCTTGCAGCTAGGTGATGGATAAAGCAGGATTCCGCACATCTTTGTTGACATCTTTGTTGGAAGCCAGGCTTCTCACTCTAATCTGCTATGATATTACTGGTTGAGAATCACACAGCGAGTGACTTACCCAAAACCGCACAGTTAGCGAAGAGCTGGGATTGATCCAGCATCTCCTTCAGAAAGGCTTTTACCCCTACACTTCCCTCAAAGCATAAGTAAAACAATTAAAGCTGTTGTCTCCCTGGAAAACTCATCTTTAAACTGGATGATTCTGGGTTTCAGACAGATGTGTCTGAACTCTTGGAACTGGGACTTGTATGTAAGAAGCTGATGCGTCCTGTGCCTCCAGAGCTTGGGGGACAAGGGGAGCTTTCACAGGCCCGAGGACAGTGAGGAGGCACTGTGGTGCAGGAGTCATGTAGCAGCTGAGCATCAATCTTGTACTTGGGAATTGTGAGCAAAGTCCAGTAGTCCAAGTAGCTGGAGATAAAAGAGGCTGCCCAGTGAGAGGAGCTTGGATGCCAGCTGTCTGTTATGTTGTCAGATTGGGGAGGGGCCAAACCTATACTCAAAGGCCCATCAATTGCCATCTCAGATTTTACTCCCGGGATTTACCATCTCAACCTCAGTCAATGAACACCCAGGTGAGCTATGACTTCAGGGAGGCTCTAATGTTGATAAACTAGTTTTCTATTATTTTTTATTTTCCCCAGACACCCACCTCTGACATCATCAGTTACTGTGGATGTAGGAAACTCAACATGAGACAACCTTAAAGATGCTCTAATCCAAAGACGGGCAAGTCGCCAGCATCTCCTGACATCTGGAACTCACAGTTCAAGCTCTGTAGTGGGTTTGATAGGAACACAATCAGACCACTCATCTTCTATCTACAACAGCCACTGAAGAGTACAAGAGAGAAATCAAGACCCACAAGCCAAAAGCATTTTCTATACTGTCTTGATTCGAGTTTTTATTTTTGTGATGAAACACCACAACCAAAGCAAGTTATAAAGAAAAAGGTTTATCTGGCTTACACTTCCACATTCTGTCCATCATTGAAGAAATGTCAGGACAGGAACCCAGAAGCCGGAGCAAACACAGATCATAGAGGACTTACTGGGTTGCTTCCTATGCCTTATTCAGCCTTCTTTCTTACAGAACTCAGGACCACCAGCCCAGGGATGGTACCACCCACAATGGGTTTGGATCTGCCCCATTAATTACTAATTAAGAAAATGCTTTACAGGCTTCCCTACAGTCTGATCTTATAGAGTCATTTTCTTAATTGAAATTCCCTCCTCTCAGATGACTATGTCAAGTTGACATAAAACTAGCCAGCACATATACATTCAAAGGTGGCTCATTCCTGCTTCTTACCTATTCACCTCCATCTTCTTCCAAAACGCCAAGGCACTGCCAAGGCCCAAAGGTGCCTGCCATAGGAAGGCAGCACCTTCTGCACATAGGGTGTATGCAGACTTCCATGAAGCTCAAGTATGTCCTTCTCAAACTTGCCCAAGACTTTGTGATTCCGCCAGACCCTTTTGTCTAGGATCAGGGCTGCTCTCTTTCTAGGCTTCTCTGGACCCCTAGAATTATAGTTCTAGCCCCAAACTGTAGCTCAGTAGGTATATGCTGGATTGTTGTAGCCTTCGGTTCACTCTCAACCCTATCTCCTATCTGACTCCCACAACCTCAAACCAAAAGAAAAATCTCCTCTCCCAGTGGCTCACCTTGTGGGTCACCTTGTTCAGACTGAAAAGTACTTGGAGGTTAGTAGAGCGCACACTCATTGGGGTGTGCCTAGAGAACATTTCTGAAGACATGCAGATCATAAAGACTCCATGGCTTGATGGTTTGATTTGTTGGGTTTGAATGGATTGTTGGGAGATGTTAGAACCGTGGGAGATGCAGCATTCTTGGAAGGAGTAGGTCAGTGGAGGTGTATCCTGGAGCTTTGGCCCCTGCTCATGGCTGTTTCACTCTTCTTCCCGGAGGCTGTGAATGACACAGCTCTGCTCTACCATCCTCACACCTGTGGATGAGATACCATGAATCTTTCCTGCTCTTACATTGTTTTGCCAGGCATTTCATCACAACAAGAAGAAAGCTAACCAATACATCTCTGTGCTGTTTTCTCTGTAAAAGCTTTCAAACCTCCAGCTTCCTACCACTAAAGAAAGGAAGCCAGGCCTATAAGGCCAAAGAAATCATGCTTCTTCTGAATTCCCAGATGGGCTACTGTACATGACTTTCCAGCATCCCCATGGGGCTTCCCCACTGCCCCTTCCCTTGTGACATCACAACCAGGTGTAGAAGCAGGAAGAGGGATGTGATATTCTCCATGCACATTTCTGGAGCCCAGGGAGGCCTGCTTTCCTGTGTGGTGCCTTTCTTCCTGCTATCTGCCCTTATCCTGACCTCTCTAAGTGGTACGATGAGCCTATGTTGGAGCCTAACTGCCTTCTCCCTGTCACTGGAGGTCACTCTTTGCCTGAGTACCTTCTTTCTGGTATATAATCACAGCAAGAAACAAAGGCTAAGTTTGTAAAGAACTTTCCAGACAATATGTCAGGATACCCCCCAAAAAAGGGGGAAATGTTCTAATCTCAGCTATTAGAGAAACAGCCCATGTTCTCCCAAACACACCAGCCTAGTGTTAATGGGACCTATGGGTAAGACTTAAAGCATGTACACTCTACATTGCTTCTCATGATGCTCCAAAGCCTACAGTGTTATCTCTCACAGCTTAGGGGAAGCTGAGGTACAAGAATGAGACATTTACCTGTACTGGGTGTGAGTTCATACAATAATTCATAAAGACAGAGAGAGCTATATGCATCAGACAGACACATCAACTCCACCCTAAGCCCCCAAATATGGATGTGCATAACACTGGTGACAGTAGGAACAGGAGGTATCATAAAGTCAAGGAAACAGCCCAAGCTCATACATAGAGCTAGTACATGGCAGGGCTAGGAGTTGAACCTGACATGATGGCCTGTGCTTTGATCTACTTATAGGGTAGACATAAATGAAATGGATAACTATAGTGATTTGAATAAAATGGTCCCTATTGGCTTCCTGTTAGTCACCAGGAAGTGGCACCATTTGAAAGGATTAAAAGGATCAGGAGGTATGGTCTTATGGGAAGAAATCGATCATGGGTGTGGGCCTTGAGGTTTCAAAAGTCCATAATACACAGCCCAGAACCTGCCTCCTGCCTCCCTCCCTCTCTCTCTCTCTCTCTCTCTCTCAGCCTGGGTGGGGACCAGAATGTTGTTCTCAACTACTGCTCCAACGGCATGCATATGCTCTCTGCCATGATGATAATAGACTAAGCCTCCAAAACTATAAATAAGCTCCCAAATACTTTCTTCCATAAGATTTGCCTTGGCTATGGTGCCTCTTAACAGCAACAGAACAGTGACTAAGACAATAACCAGACATAGATGAGGCAAGCATAAACACTGTGAAGGAATCAATGCAAGCTAAGGAGATTTTTGCATCAGAACTGGCATTGGAGTTCTGAGAAGCAATCCACTTTGGGGACACCCTGAAATGCGTCTGTAGCCTGTGAGAGCAACAAGGGCCAAGGCCATCATTGTGTCGTGAATATTTATTGCTCTTAGTCGGGGTTCCTCTGATGAGTTAGGACCTACTTCCTTCCATAAGACTAAGTACTAGATACTAGCTTTGTCAGCCTCCCTAGCAACCAAACTCCTCCACCAGACATCCTCTCCAGACTAGACAAGAGGAATTACACAAAGAAACAAGAGCTCTGCGGGCTGCAGGAGGACAGAGGGGCCCTACCTAGCTCAGTGGCCAAATCAAGTTTGTAGAGGGCAGCTGTTGCTATGGCTCCCAGCAGAGTCCATGTCTAGAGCCAATCCTGCCTGCAGGGATTGACTCAGTGACCGTGCTCACTAGCAATGTCAGAGGTACTCTCCAGTGTCACTTGACCATATGTTGTTTCTAGCTGAATAGCCCTGAAGTGTGTTTTTATTCTGCCCTTCAGAACACTTACTAATCTCCATAATGTTATTTTGGTACATTTTTTTCCCCACTTGGAACACCCAAAGTTCCTTTCCACTCCTTGTCACTCAAAGCCCTGACGGATATAAGAGGACACAACAGAGGTGACTTTTCCCCAAGCCCCTTGCTCCCTACTCTGCTGCTGGGCTCTTTTGATTTTGTATTTTGGTTCTAGTTTTACCCAACCAACTGTGAACACAAGTGACCAGTGCCAGTTCTGAACCTAATATATTTACCACGTCAGACACTTTAGGGATATATATATATATATCCATCATGCGCATGCCTGGTATCTGAGGACAGCCGAGGGAGTCAGATCCCCTGGAACTGAACTTATAAGTGATTGTGAACCTCCATGTGGAATCTGAGAACTGAATCCAGGTCCTCTGCAAACGATCTTAACCAACTGAACTACATGTCCAGGCCCTGGAAGCCCCAGTTTGGAGAAACTACTCTCATCAATGGAGGGAACCTGGATCCCTGAGTCAATGGGTGGAAAACAGAGCAGTCAAGTGATATCAAACAAAAAAGAAGAAACAAGCAAATAAAGAAGGTATGTGAGTGAGCCTGAACCTCTGGGCCACCAGATGTAGGGCAGCCTGCCAACCCACATCAAGTGCTGCATGAAGAAAAAACACATACAGAAAGGTACAAGCCACTGAGACCAAGGCCTCAGATGTCACTATGGTACAGCTCAGTCAATCCTGTTACAAAGGGTTTTCAGATCGAAGCAAAAGGCAGGGGGTGTGGAGCACAGCAGATACCAGGGGGAATGGTGTTCGATGGTCCCGGTGTTGTTACTGGTATGGGAAACCTTTCCACGGCTTTATTCCAAGCATGTTTTTAAAAGGCTGCTGCAAGGACCTAAGGGTAGACAAACATAGCCAGACACCAAGGCAGAACGGTTGTCTTCCACACAGTTCAGAGACAAAGGACATTGTGACAGGGTCTCAGAAGATTACGAATCAACCCCTGGTCCCACCTCATGCTTCTGCCCTTTGATGTGCATTAGGAGGTCCCCAGCCTCTGGTGGGTCACTTTTCCTCTTCCCTTATAGCCTAGTCCCAGAGGCCAGCTATCCTGAAGCCAGCCCCTGATTCTCAGAAGCTCCTGCCCCACCCTGCCTGGTTACACCCTACTGCATACGCAGAGCCTGGATGCCAGACATCAACCTCCCCCAGAGCTGGACTCTGAAAACAGACCAGGCTACAGAAGTGTGGATCCAAGCTCTCTACCCCTATGTGAGATGCCAATGGAGGAGTCTCGGGATCTCTGATGCTTTCAGCACCCTCTGCATATGTGCCCTGGAGAGAAGAGAGGTGACATTTGCATCTCTGGGCCTGGCTCCCTCTGCCTGCCCTGGCCACATCCCCAGCCTAACCTCCAGCCCTATGAGCTGATGCAGCAGGAATTTATTTACAGGCTCATTATCCTTGTGACTCACATCCAGCTTGAGTTGGGGTGTAACGAGGAGCTGGGGAGTGGTCCTGCAAGAGACCGTGCCCATGAGGCCTGGGAGGATGTGAGCCAAGATCAGCAGGGCCTCACCACACCCAGAGCCAAGAGGGCAGATGGGAGGAGTGCAAAAGAAATGCCAGCCCTCCAGTTTGTCTTGGCTCTAGCAATTCTAGGCCTTTCCCAAACTCTGGGGGTGAGTCCAACACAGAGGCCTCGAATGGAAGGTTTGGCTGGCAATCTGTACGTCCCCAAATGTTCCAGGGAACTCAGGCAGATAGAGAAACACTGACAAACATCTTTCCAGTTTCTTTCCCATCAGGAGATCCCTGCCCCTTGGCCCTGCTCCATCAGGCCCCTGGGTGGGAGGTTTTACACAAACACAGGCCATGGCCATTAACTCATTCAAATGTCTTTTGCAACCATTACTCTGTTTGCAGTGAGTTTAACTTCATCCACTTTGGAGAGAAAAGCAAGGGACTCTGTGAGGTGAGGCCCAGTCAGGGATAGATTAACAATATTAACTAATGATAAAATATAGCATTTTAACATTATGTAACAAAAGTTGAATGAATGTGTTCTTCTCCCTCTTCAAAGGCATCTCATCGTACGGTTCTTGTACACAAGATCTGCAATACTGCAACAACTGACATGATTGCTGAGATGGTTGTGATTAGTGGGAGGGTAATATACACAGTGTGGATACACTGGACAAAGGAACCAATCACATTCCAGGCAGAACTGAGCACAATGGCAAGATTGCTTCATGCTACTCAGAGTTGCGCACAATTTGAAACATTTGTGCCCGGAACTTCCCATCTAATAATTCCAGGACATGGTTAATCAACAAGTAACTGAAACAAAACCAAACCACAGTGAGAGAAGAGGGCTGGGGCTGCCTCCTTTCTCTGATGGCTGTCTGGATGTAGATTGATACTGTACCTGTCAGGAAAACAGGAGCTACCTAGCTCTTTCAAGCAAGAAAGGGTTTAATATAAGAAATGGGTACATTGTAACACTGATCGTGATTTCCCTCCTTTCTGCACCTAACATGATGGGAATTTAGATGAGGGCAGATCATGTGACTTAGTTTGCTTAAGAAAATATGACAGATATCATACTACTAATAAGCTGAAGCCTCAAGAGACCTGACATTTTCCCACCAGCCCTCCTGGAACCTTGCACAGTAGCATGTACAAGCATCCAAGTTTGGAGTGGAAGCAAAATGGGGGTTTTGATGTCAACTTGGCACAACATTACAGAGATGAGAAAACTGTCCCCAGGCACTGCCAAAGCCTTGGGATGACACGGTTGCAATGAAAGACTTGGAACCCTGGGTCCATTACATTACACTGAGGCCCAGTCATATCAGCTCAGACTCAAGACAGGCAGACAGAAACTGAGAAAAGCAGAGCTTCCCTAGGCAGAACATCAGTTGTCTGAGAATGAGAATGCGTGAGAAATGTGGGCAATGGATGTTCTGTAGACCTCTGTCTAGGAAAAAGACTGTTGACAGAATATCTAAAGCTAGGTAGTTTAGGTGAGGTTAGTTGCTGTGATAAAATACCACAATCAAAAGAAACTTGGGGAAGAAGGGGTGTTGTTGTTATTGATGATGATGATGTTGTTGTTTCAGCTTACAGTTCTAGGGTCATCATTGAGAGAAGTCAGGACAGGAACTCAAGGCAGGAACCCTGAGGCAAGAACTGAAGCAGAGACCCTGGAGGAGCTCTGTTTCCTGGCTTGCTCCATCTACTTATAACACCTCAGCCCGCCAACCAAGGGTAGCACCACTCACAGTCAGTTATCAACTGAGAGCACCAGGATTGCCCACAGGCAAATCTTACGGATGCACTTCCTTGATTGAGATTCCTTCTTCCTAAATGTCTTGTGTCAACTTGTTATAAAACCACCTCCTCTCTGGGTAATTAATAAATAATAGAGTCTACTGAGCTCATGGTCTGGAGGCAAGGGAGGCCAAGAGATCATTACTAGGCTCTAATAATGAACTTCCTACTGCATCCAAACATGGCAGAGGCATCATACAGCAAGCTGGAGCAAGTGTGCCAGAACAGCTCTCCTTCCTTCCTCTTTGTAGAAAGCCACTAATAACTCCGTGAGACCCCACTTTCCTGACCCTCATCTGATCCCAATAGTCCTTCACATGACCCTCTTCTGGAAACATTAACATATGACACTGGGAATTAAGTTTCCAACAAACAGATTTTTAGAGGAGACATATTCAAACCTTAGAAATCTTTTCCCCAGGGCTATCTTGCTCCCATTTCTGTCTGTATTACTCATGACTCCTTGAATTCGGTTACCACTGAAGTACCGGAGCATCCTAGACATATCTCTGGGCCCCCACACCCATCTTCCCTTTATGGACATGGTTCCATCTAACATGGTTCAAGTTTAGGCCATTCATCTAAACCAGTACCAGCCACTTGAATTGATTTCATCCCCAGGACATTTTTCAGCTTGAGCTTCTGAGTTTTTTCAATTCTGTGCCTTTCCATACAGTGTCCCAGAACTTTCGTGTGTAGGGGGTTTTCTATCTATGATCCTCTTTTGACAGACATGCTTATTGACTCTTTGCCACTCACAAGTAACCTCTCAGATCATCTATCTGCCAACTAAGGTCCTCCTGAGACTGCTCCCTCTCAGCAGCCTCAACACCTCTCACCCCATTTTCTAGCTACATTGAATGCCCAGCATGCCCTTCATGCTGCTAACTCTCAATCCTCTCCACTAGCCCACCCTCACTCCACAATTAGGGTTGGTGATTTCAAATGCTGTCCTAGTAATGTTTATCTGACTCCCGAGCCTAGGAACTCTGTGAAGGCTGGGGCACACACCAGCCTCCTCTCTATGTCTCCAGCCCTTAGTGTACTTTACCCTGAGCTAGAAGTCACCTAGGGGCTGTAAAGTTTGTGGCAGAGTACATGCAATCAGTTACACAGAGATACCTGCAAATAACTTTAGGGCTTACTGTAAACCAGTAAGTCATTAGCTCATTTGATCCTTACTATACATCCAAAAATATTGCCATTAACTCTTTCTTAGAAATAGGAAAATGAGAACGGAGGGTGAACAGTGTGCCCAGATTCTTCAAGAAGCACATGATGAAACCAGTATTCAAAGCTAGAGTGTTCACACACTTACCAACTAGACACAAAGGCTCTGAAGTCTCCCTCTTCCATTGTAAAACAAGCTCCGTCAAAGCAATAGCATCCAACCCCCAGCTTAGTGGATCCTAGGTATGCTGGATATGGTCATGTCTGAAGCTAAAACTCATCTGAGAGAAGGGAGCCTCAATAAAGAAAATGTCTTTGTAAGATCCAGCTGTAGGCAAGCCTATAGGGCATTTTCATTATTAGTGATTGACGGGGAAGGACCCAGCTATTGTGTTCCAGGGTTCTATAAGAAAGAGCAAACCAGTAAGCTGCACTCTTTCATGGTCTCTGTTATCAGTTCTGCTTCCATGTTCTTGCCCTATTTGAGTTCCTATCCTGACTTCCTTTGATGATGACTGGTGATGTACACGTATAAGCCAAATAAACCCTTTCCTTCCTCAGGTGCTTTGGTCATGGTGTTTCATCACAGCAATAACATCCCTAAGGAAGGCATTGGGCAAGCGCTCTACCACCTTAGCTACATCTCCAGTCCCCATTTTCTATCTTTTTGCAACTCCACAGCAGGAATTCTGTGCTGTGGCTCTCATTGAGAATGTGTGGATCACTTATCCCTGAGGTTTTTTCTTTTTCCCCCTTCTTTTTTTCCTACCTCTCCCCCAGGTAGTTCAAATCTCACTTTCCATGAGGTACTCATGAGCCCTCATGGAAGCAGAAGCCCTCATTTCCCATATCACCTGGAAACCAGAGCATAAGACACTGTTTATTAAGACCTATTTATTCTCATATAGCCCCACCCTCTCCTCTTATTGTATCTCCCAGAGACAGGTGCCCTTTCCTGCCCAGTTAGTCTCCCAATTGACGAAGCACTGACTGGCTTTCACTAAAACTATTCCTTCCTTCCTTCCTTCCTTCCTTCCTTCCTTCCTTCCTCTCTCTCTCTCTC
>NW_022196915.1:11521395-11565066 GCF_008632895.1 Mastomys coucha | reverse complement strand
CTCTCTCTCTCTCTCTCTCTCTCTCTCTGTGTGTGTGTGTGTGTGTGTGTGTGTTCACAGATGCATGTACATGTATGTACAAACCAGAATGTTGTTGTCTTCCTCAATAGCATTCCACTTGAATTTAGGAAGCAGACCCACTTATTGAACCTGAAGCTTGTTGATTGGCTACATTGGTTAGCCAGGGAGCCCAGGGAGCGTCCACCCACACCAGTGCTGCAGTTATATCCATCCAGCATCCTGCTGGGCTTTTGTCTGGGTGCTGGGGATTGATGAACTTAGCCTCACGTGTGGGTTTTGCAGACAGCCATCTCAGCCATCTCCCCAAGCCCAGCTCATTCATTTGCCCTGTGGTAGGCAGACTCTAGAGCCACCTCCACTGTCAACAAGCAGTATCTCTTGATATCAGATGGTCCCATCACCCACCACCACCCAGATTCCTCTGTCCCGGTCATGTGCAGCTAAGAGAATGCAATGGAAGGACCTCTGCTGTATTCCCAGGCCAGGCTATAAGCACCTAGGACTTGGGTTTCTGAGAATCTGGACGCACCCTGCTGTTGGGAACTCCAAGATAGACGTGTGGAGAGGTTCCCATGAGGAGGAGTGGTGCTTAGCAGATCCCAACAGTCTCAGGACCACAGCCAAGGAAGGTGTCAGGCATGGCAAGGAAGGAGCTGTCTTACTCACAAGGAACTAGTAAGGCCTCTCGTGTCCCGCCATCTCCTGCTGTGGTGGCCACTCCCAGAGGCCTAGACATCATAGAACAGAGACAAGACTACCAAGTCCCCGGACTGTGTCAGAATTTCAGACACACCTAACCAGACCATAGTTGACACTGGCCATGGTTGTGCATTTTAAGTTTTAAGGTTGTTTCCCCCTGAGAGAGTTTGTGCTGCTTCTGGGAGCTCACATGGATTCTTCTTTGCTGAGCATACACAAATGGGTTCTGACCCAGAAAATAAGAAGTGTGAACAGGAGAGGGAAGTTAAGGATGGATAAAAGTGAAAGGGGAGAAAGAAAAGAGAATAATAGAAGGGAGAGGAGTGCAGAGAAGAGAAAAGGAAAAAGACAGGGAAGATGGGGGAGAATAGAAGAGGGTACAGGAGGAAGAGGGAGGGGGAGGAAGAAGAGAGAGAGGAGATGCACCATCTTGCCATTTGTGGGATCCTGCACTTTCTTCCTCTTCTTCTTTGAAAATGTTGATGGCCTTCTGCCTTGTACACCCCACTCTCACCTGTAAATTGAGTTCTTCCATACTCTCACACTGAGAACCACACCCACCCTTCCCAGGTGTTCTGTTGGTCTGATGGACACATTCATACAGCTACCTGCCCATCAGTATTTGAGTCTTTAGTGTCTTCATAAGGTTCCACACTGTAGCCTTGCCTCCTTCCTGAAAGACCTCCCTTGCAGGCTCCACAAACAAGCCTCTGCTTTCTAGGCTAACTGCATATTCTCTTTCCCATCGTAGCCCCAAACATTTTCTTTCCACTATGTTGATTTGGGTAGTGGGAATAACAGAGGTTCCCATCCAACTTCCAAGTGTGTGTATAGGGAACTTTCCTGCCCCAGTTGTATGTATGTATGTATGTATGTATGTATGTATGTATGTATGTATGTATTTATCTGAGCCTAAGTACATATGCTGAGGGAGAGAAGATAAGTCAGTTCTCCCCTTCCACCACGTGGAGCCCCAGGACAGAACTCATGTTGTCCGGCTCGGAAACAAGAACTTTTACCCAACAAGCCCTCTCATTGACTGCTCTTTTCTTCTGTCTGTCTTCCAGTGATGAGATTCTTCTAGCCAAAAGCAAGCAACACAATCAGTATCTTGTGTGTTCTTTTCTGATACCTTATGTATATACATGTATAATGTGTATACATGTATGTCTACAGATCTCCCCCTCATAGACACCCCTTGACTTCCCCACAAGATAAGAGCATTCAACTGCACAATAAAAAACTATCTGGATTTCTTTACACTATACTCTGGAAATTTTTCCATATCAGTACATCACGAGTGTCTCCCTGCTTCCTTCTGCTTATATGATGTAATTCTGTATGCACGTACCTGATTTATTTTAGCATCTCTCTTCAGATGCCCATTTCTATTGCTTTCTGCCTTTTTCTTTTAAAAATGGATCTCACGTGTATCTTTTCTCATGTTGGGGAAGAGTGCTTAGAAGTTGTATCATCAAGTTAACAGCATGTGTAAAATCAGTAGCAATTGCTAGGTTTCCACTTTGAAGCTGAATGGTTTCCAAGGCCATCAGCAGTGTACAACCAGCTGTCTCTCCACACCGGGTGTTACCAAGAGTTTTGGTCCTGACCACTTGAAAGAGATAAAAATAATGTCTTAGTGCATCAGTTCTCAACCTGTGGGTTGCAACCCCTTTGGGGGTTGAACAACCTTTCACAGGGGTCACAGATATCCTGCATATCAGATATTTATATTACAATTCATAGCCAAAGCAAAATTATACTTGTAAGGTAGCAAGGAAATATTCTTATGGTTGGGGGGGGGGGGTCACCACAGCATGGGAAACCACAGCATGAGGGGTCATAGCATTAGGAAGGCTGAGAAGCACTGTCTTGGGACTTAGACAGTATTTGGTTCATTTTAGGGGAGGGGACATCTCCTCTGGAAGTTTGGTCAGTCTTTGCTTTTCTGTTTCTCTCTTGAGTTATTGACATGTTTTATTCTTGTTTGTAGAACTTATTTAGTAGAAAAATGTGTCCTTGGTCATCAGTATGTGTTACAAAGAACCACACATGCCTGCTACTTACTGCTGTATTTTTGGGTTTGCCATGCACAAGGTTTCAGTCTGTTATTTGTTTTCATTGTTATTGTTGGTCTGAGACAGTCTTAGGTAGTTCAGGCTGGCCTCAAATTCACTTTGCAGCCAAGCCATGTAAGCCTTAAAATTCCCAGTCTTCCTGACTCTACCTGTCTAATGGTGAGATTATAGATTTGTGCAGCCGTGCCCAGCCCAGTTCTAGTGTTCCTAAGATTAGTAGTCACGGGTCTCTTCTCTTCTGGTTTCTAGGTTGGTCTCATTCTAAGTACAGCACTCCCTTGGTTCCTCTGTGTTTCTGTTACACTTATGGATTCATTTTGTTACATTCTCATATTTGTTTCACATGGAGTTTATTCTAGTAGGAAGTTTGAGATGTGGGTCCAACTTCTTTCTTCTCCAGTTTCCCTGACTTCATTCCTTGAATAACATGTTTTCACACTCAGTTTGAAATGGTATATTACCTTAGGCTAAGTTCCCATGTGTAAGTTCTGCATTGATTTGTACTGCTAGGCTGCCCAGCATCTCATTGTTGATGTGTGGCTTGATATTGACAAGTGGGTGAGTCCCCTCCTGGTTGCTCCCCTTTTGACTATGTCTTAGCTTCTCTCCCTGTCAAGGACTGTGACAAGTTCATGGGTTTTGCTCTTTTGGAAAACAAGTCAGTCTTATTTCCTGGGTTCTGGAAGAAGATGCAAGAGACAATGCTTTATTCAGGGCTGAGGAAATGGCTCAGTGGATAAACATGCCTACGGTACAAGACATGAGTTCGAATCCTTGAGACCCACAAAAATGATGGATACAGTAGTATGCATCTATAATCCAAGACTGCAGGGAGATGGGAGATGGGAGGTGGAGATAGGAGTCTCTCCAGAAACCAACCCAGCAAGCCTGCTTGACCAGGCAGCAAAACAGCAAGAGGACCCTATCTCAGACAAGATAGAGGGAGGGCTGACACACAGAGTTGTCCTCTGCTCTCCACATGTGTATACACACATACATGGGGGCTTTACTATTCAGATCAGGAGCCACGGCCATAGGAGCAACATTTGTGATGGTCACATGAGCCCTCGTTGCCACAGCAGAGATGATGACCACTGCTCATGCAGTGGTTGTGTTAGCTGGGAATCAAATCTGATCTCCACTAGATTGCTGATCTCTTCCTAAGAGAGAAGCATTATCTTTATCCTCTGGGCAATATGCAAATTTCTCTCTGGGCCTGAGGACAACACTCTCTACGGCCAAGAACGCTCATTGCAGACAGAGTTTAGAGCAAGGGTAGGCTGTGCTCAGCCAATGCAGCAGATAAGGAGTCCATGGAGAATTTTCTCTATATTTATTTATTTTTCCATAGGAAAATTTGAGTCAGTTTGTCTAAACACTGACAACAAAGGCTTGGTTTCTATCGAGACTCTTATTAAATTCTGAATCATCCAAGGGAGAACAGACAATTTCACGATGTTCGTTTTCATGTCCAAGAACATTATTCAAATGATTCTTGTTGCTTGGAAGTATTTTAATACTTTCTCTACTTAGATCTTGCACACTTCTTCTTATGTTTATTCCTAGGTTTTTCATCTTTTTCGCTGCGGCTATAAATGTTTTCTGTTCCTTTTTTATCTTCTAACAGGTTGCCATTAAGTCTTGCTCTTTAAACGAGTGTGTTTCCTCCAGGGTCCCTCCTCTACTTTCTTCCTTTCATCTTCAAGATTTCCCAGGATGATCTGGTTTGCTCCCAAGCCTTCCTGAGCATCTGCCAGCTGATGCCTCCCGACCGTCATCCCTACCCCAAGATGTCTCTGGAGCTCCTTGAGCAGATGCTGTGCCTGCCCCATGGGCACTCCAAGCTTTGAAATTAAACTCTGATTCTTGTTCCCAAACCAGTTCCTCCTACCACACACTGGGCTCTCCAGTGTGTCAGGTGCTCACAGCAAGGAAAGAGCTTTCTTCTGCCCTCTCTTCCTTGCAGAGGACTCCTGTTCATCCTTTGTCCTCGGCTCCTCTTTAAGCTCTGTCCCCACCTCTGTCCTGCCTGCTCTGTCTATACTCCCTATGGATGACAGCACCACCTCCTGAGTAAATGCTAAGTTTCATGTCTCCTCTCTGCTCTTCTCCCCATCAGTGATTCCCAAGTGTGGGTTAAACTGTCCTCAGAGGCATCAGGATAAAACAGACCAGAGAAATCTCCTCTTCGGGCCATTGGTGACCTGGCCCCACTCATCCTCTTGAATCTCAAGCCTTCTGAATAAGCTGGCTTTGTGTAAAAGTAGCAGGAAACCTGACAGCGCCTAAAACATAACAGAAAGACTTATTTATTGTTGGCTTATAGGTTCATGGATATCATTTCATCATGCTGAGGATGGTGTGGTACAACTGAACAGTTGACATAACGGTGAACAGAAAGTGGAGAAAAGGGAGACAGAAAAATGACAGGTAAAGATATAATGCTTAAAACTCACCTCCAATGACTAACTTTCTCCAACAAGGTGCCACCTCCTACTTTTCATCCTTTTTCTATGATATCATAAAAGTATGAATTCATCGAGGAATTAATCCATTGGTTAGATTAGAGCTTTCAAGATTCCAAACACTTTCCAAGCATCCACAAGCTGCCATTTACCCAGTACAAGAGCCTATGAGGGACATTTCATATTCAAACTCCAAGAATTTCCATTCCAAGCTCTTTAACAAGCATTCCTACATCTTTGAGATTTTTTTTCTGGATGTCTCCAACCATCAATGTCTCCTCTCCTTCGCTACCGTAAGGGTTCAACTGGAGCATCAGATCCTTCAGAAGACTCTCCATCTAGACAACATGCCTTCTGTTCATCCATCCATCGATCCATCCATTCATTCATTTTCCTTGTTCCAAGAAACGTGAATCCGGCTCTCCACTCACCAACCTTCCAGCTAGGTACCAGTGGTACAAACATGAACTGAACACAAGTCCCACAGACTCCCACAGACTCTGTTCAAGATCCTGTTGACTAAACTCCAAGTGAAGACCAATGGTACCTGCTGCTTGTTGAATATATAGGCACTAGGCCCTGACCTAGTCCTGATGGATCAAATCATCACTAGGAAATGGTCTTTTTCTGTAGTGAGCTTCAAGAAGCCATGGATGAGGTGGCATGTGGCCAGAGACAAGTGGCAATGAAGTTCAGTACAACCTAGAACAAAGCTCAAGTTATTCTGAGACTAGGGTAAGAGCTAACACTTTTAATATGAAGGGGGCATGGAGGATCTGGGTAGGTAATCTCAGGATAGAAAAGTCAGGCAAGTTGCACACAGGTGGGGCATCCAGACTTAGGGTGCAGTGTGAGCAAAGGTACAGAGAAGAGAAGGTGTGCTGGGCATGGTGTCCCCCCTGGTCACCAAGCATAAAACTCATGGGAATAGATTTACACATTGAGTGTTGCTTGTCACACTTTGTATTTCAAATGCACACAAATGAGGCTAGATTTTAATGTAAAGAGCCATAACCTAGTGGTTGTTAACCTTCCTAGTACTGTGACTCCTTAATACAGATTTTATATTGTGAACCCCAACTATAAAATTATTTTCATTGCTATTTTATAACTGTAATTTTGCCACTGTTGTGAATCATAATGTAAATATCTGTGTTTTTTGGAGGTCTTAGATGACCCCTGTGAAAGGCTCATAACACCCCCAAAGGGGTCACAACTCATGAGTTGAGAAACACTGCCAGTGTAACCAAGGAACCCAGTTAAGGCAGCCAGCCTTGCAGGCCAGGGGTGCCACCGACCAGACCAAACACAAGCTTCATACAAGGAGAAAGTGAAGAAACATTAGAGAGATCCAGATGGAAGGAGAAGATATGGAGCATATATGCTGCTTTACACCCTGGACTGCCTGCCACCCGGTCATACTCACCCTTGGGGGTTGGGGATGAGGTGGCACAAAATCAATGGCTCAGACTCCCAGACTCCAGGAGTAGGTGAGAATGTGGCAGCAAGCTCGTTTATTGATTCTCAGGGAGCGCTCTTTATACCCTCCACCTACATCCCATTGGTCCCAAGCAAGCATGTCTGCGAATAGGCAGTTCCCAATTGCCTGTCATTGCCTACATCACCAGTCTCTAGGCTCTCAGGCAGGCTTCAATTTGACCCTGATGCAGAACAATGGCATTTATTCAGAGATGGACACCACCTTGTCAGTGAGGCCTGCCATTCCTTCTACACACATACAGAGAGATACAAGGGTGGCTCCAGATACAGAGCAAGTTGGTAAAACTGAAACCTAGCCAAGGCCAGGAGCAATAGAGCAAGCAGTAACTGGAGGTGGGGGCAAGAAGCTCAGGGATGGACTGGGCACCAGCCCTGGGCAAGACCCCCTTATCAATTCTTTGAGTAAATCTCAATTAGTCCTCAGCTAGTAGCCCTCAGAACAGGTGGTGTACTGCCTCACCTGCTGAGGAGGACACGGAGGCACAAAGTACACTGTTTGCTCAGGGGCCAATGTCAGAAAGCAAGAAAGCTGGGATCTGAGCCCAGGCCTAAACTTTTGGGCACTCGCATCTTGTCCACTTGACTTTGAACATTGTGAAAGTCAGTGAGCTCTCAGACTTCCTGTGAAAGAAGGGTGTGTTGGCTAGGATCAAGTGATCCATTGAGCAGTGTCAGCTCTCCAGCATCAAGAACCCTTGAGGACTTGGGGATGTGACTGGGCCGGGGAGTGCCGTGGAGAGACGATACCTACCTGGCTTCCCATGTGCACATTCTGTGGAGGCTTTCAACATTAACCTTTCTTGGTGAACCAGGCTCCTCAGCAAGATGGAGGCCAGGGAGAGTCCTATCAGAGGGGCATCCCTGTCCCCATCTATCCTGGTGTGTGTGAAGTGTATTCCTCTGATGTATACAAGCCGATCAATACTTCATTTTCCTAGACATAAAGAATGCTTCCTAGGCCCTTCCCTATCTCCCACACAGGAGCTGAACAGTAGAAGTACTGCTCTCATCTACATAAAGGGAATGTAGACTCCAAGTCCTTCTGCCTTTCCAACTAATTGCTTTCTTAATTTGGGCTGAGGTCATTTGTGTTTGAGACGACACATAGTACAGGCTGGCTTTGAACTCTTTTTCTGCCCCAGCCTCCCAGCTACCAACATTACAGATTTTTGCAGCAGTGCCCAGCTGTACTTCACAACTAGGTGGTCACCTCATGCATCCCCAGCCTCTACCACTCTAGGGTGGAAGCTATGGTATTGTACCTCAGAGCTACCAGCAGGACCCTATGACATCACAATGAAGAAGGTACTCTGGATGACACAGGGCTTCCCTGGCTTGCAGTTCCCTTAACCCCATGCAATGGGGAAAGTCTCCTTGCTGTGTGGTCTTCAGAGCTGGAGCTAGTGAGGAGAACCAAGCTCCCTACTTCCATTGCCAGCTTCAAGGGTCTGGGGCTCTGACTGCTGGCTAGAGGCCAAGAACTCTCCTGGAAGCCCAGCCGCTCACAGGACTGACAGCACAAGGATCCATGGGGGTGTGGGGGGTGTGTGTGGGGGAGATGTGGATTACCAGAACAGGGAGGTGAGCAGCTGAAGAGGCCAGACGAACTTCAAACCCAGCTACAACCCATGATGGCCAGCTGGGAAGGTGCCTCACACTGGCAGGGCTTCTGTAAGAGAAGCTAGATATCTAGCCAAGTTTTAAAACGTACTTCCTCCTCCTCCCCACTGCTCCTCCCTGCCCCCCTCTATCCTGGTGTGTGTGAAGTATATTCCTCAGTCTCTTCTCACTGAACCTAAGCTCCCCTATTCCTCTAGACTAGCCTGCCAGTGAACCCCGCCAATTCTTCTTGTCCCTTTCTAGGAATTACAAGCTCATGGGGAGACACAAACTCGAGCCTTCCTGGTTGAATAACTAGCATTTCATCCACTGAGCCATCCTCTCAGCCTCTTAAATGCAGTTTTTAAAGTGCATCTAATTTAGCAGTAGTATGAACATGGAGAGGTGTAGTCTGGCTTAGATAGTGGTTAGGATCTAGATTATGTTGTTGTCATTGTGCTCGAACTTTGACAAGGACAATCCCCTGCTGTGTTGACTGTGTAGGTACATGCCCAAGAATTCCTATTTTGAGCAAGTCTATGGGAGTCTCCAAACGCAGAGATAGATTGTCCCCCAAGTTTGCCAGCCAGCACTATTCCTCCTCTGTGCATGAGCACCGAAACTGAAAAGACCCACGGGTATCTAATGTATGACATTTCTTGTAACCAAGGGGCCCTACACCCGTGTGTTGGTGCTTAGACATCTAAACTCATATGCTCACTGGGCTGTGCCCTCCGTAAGAGGTGCAGCATAGGGCAAGGCTTCCTGAGATGTCCCTGAGGCGTGGCACAGTCCACAAGGGCTCATGGTAGTGGATGCAGCAGCCAGGACGAGTCAGCGCCTGCGCGCTAAGGAGGCAGGAGACACAAGGCACCCGCAGGGAGGGCCTAGCGAGCTGGAAAAAACGCTGGTATCTGTCCTGCTTCCAGGTCCTGGTTGTCCGCCCTGTCCCTATCCCCGCAAGAGGAGCAGTGAGGAGGAAGTGGGAGGGAACAGAGAAAAGCTGGCAGTGTGGCAGCTGCACCCTGGGCGCTGCGGGAGGGAGGAGGGCGGCGCGCAGCCGCGGCCATTAGTCACCAGATGTCACCTTCTGCTGCCAAGGCGGCGGCTGGCTCAGACAATGGCCGCGCGGTGGAGGGGCGGGCCCGGCCAACCCCAAAGCCTCGCCTCTGCTGACACCTACTGCCCTAGGCCCACACTCAGGCTGCCTAAACTCGGAGCTCTTGACTGGGGCCATTCCCTTGCCAGGCCCAGCACCACCTGCTCCACATCCCCTCCCATTATCAGCAGAGCCTGCTCACGTTTCAGTATGCGATGTTGGGGGCACCTCCTGCGTTTCCTGTTCGCCTCTTTTGCCCCTCCTCCAATTTCAGAACCTGTCCCTCAATGCACACTACTGTCTTGACTACAGAATGGGCTGTGTGTGGTGGGGCAGGGACTCCCATTTTACAGCCGGTGGAAAGTGCCTGGTACCTAGAGCTCTGATCTCCCAACGCATTAAGATAAAGTTTATCTTCACAGTGGTACGCTTGACCCCATTCAGAAAGAAAAAAAAAAAAATCCTTTCCTCACTTCAGAAATCCAACCACGGAATTGCTGCATTTTCTCTCCACTGGGCACAGATCCTTCCCCTACCACCACCCAAAAATTTAAAAATTAAAGTCTAGCCTTGTATGGTGGCTAACATAGTGAGAGACCTTTCGTGGTCATTTTAAATATGCCCAGGCCCCACACTGGAATGCGATAAAAAGACCACTAACTTGTGAGATGAGGAAGTTGTCCCCTGCTCCTCCCTCCAAACCTCTGTATGAATCAAGAGGACCAGGAAGTCAACATGTTAAGCTCTGCCAGCCAAGCATGCATCTGAGCTGGAGCTTTTGGACTTTTGTTTTTATAAACCTTTCAAACTGCAGAGTCTTAGCTGAGGGACCATACAAAAGCAAGCTACAGACAGGCTCTCCATTCCCATGTATGCATAGCTCACGGTGGCCATACTTGCAGCATTCAGGGAAGAAGCTTAGCATGGCTGCAGGCTAGGGTCAGGGACAGACAGACAGACTCACCCAGATTGGAGTCCCAGTTTATCCCTGGGCAGCTCATGACCTTGACCAAGCCTGGGGTGGAGGGGGGCAGGGGTATGGAAACATCTTTGGAATGTTCTTGAAGGTCTGCTAGAAGTGCGTGGGTTTCTACCACTAGTTTCTTACTGCACTCCCCCAGGACTATATGCAAGTTCAAGTACACACTTGGAACCTCAAGCAAGGGAAGAAGAGAAGCCTGAGTCCCAGCCACAGATAGACAGGATAGATAGGAGGCAGAATCCCAGCCTTGCCTTAGCCTGGCTGTGTAAACCCTTATTTTACTCTTCAGTAAAACAACACAACCTTCTGAGCCTCTGTGGATCCCATCATGGCATGCTCAGAGTGGCTGGTTGGTCTTGCCCGGAAAGGTACATAACCCCACACTTGAACCACTTTGACAAAACAAAGGGGATGGTGTCACTGCAGCTGTTGTGATGTAAGCTCTCCCTATAGAAGATCAGATGGCCTTAGGTCCTAAGGTCCTCTGACTCTCATCTATACCCAGGGCAGATGAGAGATGACAGCCTTGTAGTCAGGGAGTACATGGAGGAGGAACTAGTACGACCTTATCCCTTCATGGTGCCACTGGTCTCCTGGGGTCAGGGAAACAGTTGAAGTGGGAAGGAGGGATAGCTTTGGGTCTGTGCTGTCCCTTGGGAACACGAACCCACAGTGACAGGGACAGAGGAGCTCCCCTGTTTCTGTACTAGCCAAGATTAGACCAGGTGAATGCTTGTTGATTTAAACATCCTTACAAGAAATACAATACCCTTTATTACAAAGGTCATTCTTGCATGGTAGAAAATTCAGATGAGTCAAAACGAGGCAAGTGACACGATGCCCCATCACCCATGCTTCCAAACACACACAGCAAAGTTTTGCTTGGGCCTAGGAAGCTCTGTGTCTTCCTTCACGTTCTGCTTTTCTGGTAACAATTGAGAACCTGGGAGCCTTCACTGCTCAGGGCTCAAACACCTCCATTTGAAAACTGAGCCCCATAGCTTGAAGTGGTCAAAGTCTTTCCCTCCACTCACCTGTCTCCAGGTACCTCTGTTACATAAGCTCTGAGCTTATCTCCTCACACGTTTTATAGGAGCTGAGCATTTTCATAGGTAGGTAGATAGATAGATAAATAGATAGATAGATAGATAGATAGATAGATAGATGATAGATAATTGATAGATGATACATAGATGAGATAGATAGAAGATAGATAGATAGATGATTGATTGATAGATGAGATAAATAGACAGACAGACACAGAGCCAGATGAGGTGAAACACCCCTATAAGCATCCATAAGACAGAAACAAGAGAATTGCTGAGTTTGAGGCCAGCCTGGGCTATGTAATGAAACCTTGTGACATGGGGCCTTAAATCAAAACTAATTTTTAAAACCAAGTTGTTAATAAATTTTATATGTGAATATATATACACAGAATATTTATATTTATATATAGTAAAAAAAAAAAAAACCTCTCAGCAGTGCTGAGTATTGATCCTAGGGCCTGGATATGCTAATCACATGTTCTGTCACTAATGTCCCTAGCTTTTGTTGTTGCTGTAATGTTTCCTTTGAGTAGAGACATTGTGTCCCTAAGTTGTCCAAGCTAGTCTCAAACTTGCCTTCTTTCTTTCACAACCTCTCATATATCTGGTATTACAGGTATGTGCCACCATGCCTTGCATGAAGTTCTGTTAAGTGAATTTTCTAGGCAATGGGAAATGACATGTACCATGACCCTAGAACTGTTCCTGGAACCTGAATCTGGATGCTAGAATCAGGCCAAAGACACCCAATCCAAAAACTAGTAATTCAAGTTTGTATGTACAGAAAAATAGGCCAAGATACCATCACTGGGTTCATGTCCCCTGACATACTGTGTGACCAGGCACAAGCAGACAGAGTTGGGTCTGGTATAAAATTGTAGCCTACGCATCCCAGATCTGCATCACATGTCAGCAGCCAGGAAACCAAGGTGGCTTGGGCCAGTCTTGTCCACAATGAACTGTTGCTCAGCTATAAAGCATCTATGCCAGCTGGGTCCATGCAGA
Source organism: Mastomys coucha (assembly GCF_008632895.1). Taxonomy (NCBI): domain Eukaryota; kingdom Metazoa; phylum Chordata; class Mammalia; order Rodentia; family Muridae; genus Mastomys; species Mastomys coucha. The sequence goes on along the minus strand of NW_022196915.1, from coordinate 11,552,569 downwards.
ATCTGACTGTGCTCACATGTCCCAATGTCATGGCACGCTTCTTCTGCCCCCCTCAGGTATCCTTCCCAGAGGAGGTGTGAATAGGACTGTCTGGAAAGGCTGTCCATATCACCAGCAGGCCCAGGAACCTTATGGAACAGACAAAAAGAATGGAAGGCAACAAGGGAAACTGAATGTTAAGATGTTTGGTAAATGATACAGGAAGACACAACCAGGGCCTGTTGTTTGCTAGCCTCAGCCCTCCCCAGGGCTCCAGGGTCAAGGATCCCAAGCAAAGGTGCTCTGATGGAGTTCCTCCTCAGAGTGGCCTCCGTGCTCCCTTCTTGGTGCTGATGGCCTCCCAGGTGCCCTCTGCCACCAAAGCCAGGAACCACTTAGGAGAAGAACGGTGGCTCTCGGGGAATGGTTATGCTTTCTGGATCTGCAAAAGAATCAAATCCTTCTCTTTAGCTTTTCTTTTAAAAGATAGTGTTCATTAAAAGAACTTTTGTCAAAAATAATTCATATAAAACAATAGATAGAATAGGAATGTTTAGATCACTTTGTCTCCCATAATTAAAAACAGTGATGTTCTCATGTGTTCATTTTCTAGGGTTTGTCACATGTGCATGTGTGTAGATCTATATTTTTTCACAAATATACTACATTTTAAACTTTGTCTTTTCACATGACACAGCCCAAACAACCCTTTCTAGCCTATCACTTTTTTTGATGCTGGCATCATATTCTATCCTCCAGAAAGATGCCTATTGAATCAACCACCCATATACCATCAGGAGCAACAGATATTTGAAGTCACCATTAAGGCTTGTCTGCCTCTTGGGTGCTTCTGAGAAGACAGACATAAGACCCAGAGCTAGAAAATGTGCAGACAGAGGGTGGGGCGTTTTTATTATTTTCTCCTGTGCACTCTCATACAGCTTAGCTGGTCTCTGGGAGAGGCTTGTTGGCAATAAATAAAAAAAAAAACATGGCGTTGGGGGGCGGGGATAGCCCTGAGTCCTTTCACTGCTGGCCTAGTGTTTCACACTATTGCTATATTAATATGGTTTAAATATGCCTCCCCAAAGTGCATATGTTAGAACTGAGTCCTGTGTGTTACTAGTGGTGGGGGGTGGGATCTTTGGGAGATAATAACTAGACCAGGTCACCAGGGTAGGGCCCCCATGATGGCATTAGTGTTATCCTAGGAAGAGGGGACGAGATACTCTACCCAGCAAAAGGTTCTGTCTGACCGAGTGATGCCCTCTTCCATGTTTGGATATATCAGGAAGCTCTGACCAGATGTAGATCAGAAGCCTGCCCCATGACCTCAGAATGCCCATGAGTCAAATAACTTCCTGTTCTTTATAAAGTGCACAGTCTAGGTGTTCATTATACCAGCAAAGAACAGAATAAAATATAAAGCTTGCTGATCACATGATCCATTTCACTCCATGAGAGTAACTGTCTTAGTTAGGATTTCTATTGCTGTGGTAAAACAAACGAAAGCAAGCTGAGGAGAATAGGACTCCCAGGTCACACCCTACCACTGAGGGAAGTTGAGGCAGGAACTCAAGGCAGGAACTGAAGCAGAGGCCATGGGTGAATGTTACTTACTGGCTTGCTCAACATGGCTTGCCCAGCCTGCTTTCTTATACCAACCAGGACCACCAACCTGAGGATGGTCCCTCCCACATTGAAGTGGGTCCTCCCACATCAATTATCAGTCATGGAAATGGCTTACAGTCTTGCCTATAGGTTGATCCTATAGACTGTATAGGATACAGAGGCATTTTCTAGGTTAAGATTCCACCTTCCCAGATGACTCTAGCTTGTATCAAGTTGACATAAAAACTAGCCAGCACAAGAGTCCAGTTATGAACTCCAAACACCAGAGAAAGAAAAACTGCAGCCCCAACAACTTTCCAGCTACCTATTGCAACAAGGAAAACATGTGACAGAGAGGCAGGAAGGGGGACAGTTGATGGAGAGTCTCTACTTGATGTGAGCTGCCACCAGGAGGCTTCGAGCCCTGACATGTTTTGGGAATGACTTGGAAATATGTTGTTCCTACTCACGAGGTTGTTGTAAGAATATACACACAGTGGTTTCTTAAAGGTCCCTTCCTTGGTGCCTCCCTTCCTGTTTGGTCCCTTGTCATCATCCAGGCATATACTGACTTGAATGAGTGCTTGCCCAGTATACTGGCTGTGTCAACTTGACATAAGCTAGAGTCATCAGAGAGGAAGGAGCCTCTGTTGAGGAAATGTCTCCATAAAATACAGCTGTAAGGCATTTTCTCAGTTAGTGATCAATTGAGAGGGAGGGGCCAGCCCATTGTGGGTAGTACAGTCCCTAGGCTGGTGGCCCTGAGTTCTACAAGAAAGGAGGTTGGACACCATGAGAAGCAAGCCAGTAGGCAGCACTTCTTCATGGCCTCTCCATCAGCTCCTGCCTCCAGGATCATCCCATTTAAGTTCCGGTCCTGACTTCCTTCAGTGATACACAGCAATGTGGAAGTTGTAAGCCAAATCAATCCTTTTCTCCCCAACTTGCTTTTTGGGCATGCTGCTTTGTTGCAGCAAGAGGAAGCTTAACTATGATATCCAGTGTACAGGAAGCCATAGGTTCTGTCTCCAGTACCACATGAAACTGAATGTAGTGGTATTCTGGTAATCCCAGTTCCCAGGAACTAGAGGCAGGAGGATCAGAAGTTACCATCTCATCCTCTCTTACATAGTAAATTTGAAGCAACCTTAGTCTACGTGAGACCCTGAACAAAAACCAAACAAACTTAAAAGTAGCTGAGAATATAAGCTCAATGGTAGATCACTTGCCTAACATAGATTTAATTCCCAGTTTCACAGAAACTGTAAAGTGCTACTGTTTTCTTTTGTTATCCATGATGCTCTGAGTCCCCTCTGTATAGAAAGCTCTGTAGAGTTCAAGCAACTGTATGAAGTGCTGCAGTGTTTACATATAGCCTGACACACCTTCCCTGGTAGAAAAGTCAGTGTTGTGGGAAAAGCTAGTACACTGTATTGTTCCAGAAACAGTGAGGACAAAAGGACAACCCATGTCCAGAGTAGATCTGACGGTTTTTCCAAGTATGTTTGATCCAGAATCAGCTGACCTTGGATTTGAACCCACAGACAGGGAAAGGGACACATGATTATGTTAAAGAGGACTCCCAAAGACATCTTCTGTACGCACAGTAGAGGGTGGAAGTGGTGAGGCCAGTTAAGATGTCCATGGGACAATCGGGGGCAGAGGGGACAACCTTAGTTTAGACTAAGAAGTAGGCTGCGGAGAGAGAAGTGGCCATTGCAGCATGGAAAAAGTACCCTCAGGCCTGTGACCTGTGCTGCAGAGGTGAGGCTCTAAGACCACAGTGGAGGCTCTTTGTCTCACTTCCCTGAGTGGAGAAAGCTGAGCTGGGTAGCAAGCCAGGCGTGGAAAGAGAAGATGAAGCCATTTGCCGCCGGGTGTAGCCCTCTGCTTAGAGCAGAGATGCTAGCAAGGTTCACACAGATCAAAAGCTAACTCTCAAGGCTTTCTCCAGCTCCAAGAGCTCTGGGCGCCCCTTGTCAGGACCTGACTTCCAATGGGAAGTAACAGAGAAATAATGGCTAATATTTCACCAGTGTGGCAGGAAGATCATTCCATGTTTCCAGAAACATTAAAAATGAGCCCGAGGCTTAGGAGAGAGAACAGCCCTGCTTCTCATTAGCAGTCACAAGAGTACCCAAACCCTGCTCTATGAGGCCTTTGTCTGCCAGCAAGAAAGTACCTGTTCCAGAGCCAAGAGACCCTGAGCACTCAGGAGCCTGGCTCCAGGATACCCTGGCACTCACTCACTCAGAGTCTCTAAGCAGCTCAGCTTCTGAGTGAGTATATTCAAGGAAGAAGTCTGGGGGGCTCTTCCACGCAGAGATGCATGAATCACTCTCTGCAGAACATGAAGTGTTCTACCAACTCAACAGCAGATTCACCAACATGGGAAGGGCAGTGGATGGTTTTCAAAGTCTTGCTATTCCTGTGGCATACTTCTTCAAGACCTGAGCCCCCTACATCCAGACTCTGTCCCGAACCACAATGGCTAACATTCAGAGCAGCAGGCACTATTGTAAGCTATTTGTACGTGTGTGTTTATTTAATCTTCACAATTGCTCCAGGATATAGGTACTTCCATATGCCCATTTTATATAGGAAGAAGGTAAGTTGCAAGGAGACGGATTCAGTTGGCCAAGTGAATCTCTTCGCCCAGACAAGGGACCTGTCTGACTTTCCAATGCTCTTACCCCTCATCCTGTCCTGCCTCTTGAGACCTGTGAGTCTCCAAAGGTTTGTCCCTTCTTTCACACACTCCCAGCTGATGTTTAGGTGGTGAGCCCAGGAAAGGATTAAGACTCCCAACCCCCCACAGACCTGGGTGTGAATCCTGCTGCTATCACTTGGGGACACACAGCCCTAAGCATCTTCTGACTTGCATGAGTATTTTTCAATTGATTTCTAGCATGACCTGTACCAGGTCTGGAGAGGGCCAGATGCGCTCTCACCAGCCTCCTCTCTGGCCACTCAAGGACCCTCAGGCACCTTGAAATACTCTGTTCCCCACCTGGGCTTTGATCTTTGTCTCTCAGCCCCAGGCCACCTCTGCTAGGAAGCCCTCCATCATTCTATGCCTTGAGTGCTCCTCTCCAGGCATCCAGGATTCTCAGGGCCTACCATCCATCCAGAAATACAGCGCACAATGGCTACCTGGTGTTCTAGGGAATCACAACTTCTGCTATCACTTGTAGGACGTTGACTATGGTCAATTTCTTCAGCTTGCATTCAAAGCATCCCTCTTCCCCAGCCCTCATGTTCTGGAGAAGCCTGTGGCCTCATTTCTGTAACCTCCCCCATCCGTTGTCCCTATGCACACACAGGACCTTTGTCCAAATCCACTACCCAGCCCCCCACCCAGGGGCCAGGAGAGGGGGTACATTCTGAAATACAAGGATATTCTTGCCAAACTGCCCTGGGGATAGTCCTTGAAAGGGAGTCCTGAGGCCAGGCAGAGGGGTCAGGTTACTAGAGAGATAATCTGATTATATCCAGTCAATGGGGGTAGGGGGTGGGGACGGAGAACACGAGCCTTGAGTCTGGGAAAAAATGGAGAAATAAACCAACCAGGATGCTGAAACCCAAAATAGGGACAGAGTACAGAAGAAGCCAAAAGTCCTGAGCTCCCCTTCCCAACTCCACCTTTATCTGAGCCTCCAAGCCTGGGGGCCCTACACAGACTACCATACCTCTCAGAAGGCCAATATCTTATTGTAAGCTAGGCCAGCCCCCCGTCCTCATTTCCCTAGGTCCTCCAAGGGATCCCATGTGAAGCCAAGTCCTAAGCTCCCTGAGCAGTCTAAATGTGGCTTCTCTTTATCTCCTCTCCATTCATCAAGCACAGTAAAGTGGCCCCAGTGCTCTCTAGGGTCTGGTGAGCACCCCCAGCCTGGCAGCAAGCAGCTGGCCTGTCAACCTGAGAGGGAAGCTACCCCCAGGGAGGCTCCTAATTTAATCAGCTTCACAAATCAGCTCGATGGGCTTAATTGATCTCTTTCGCTCCTAATATTGTCGCTGTCACTGTCTGAGTTGTGTCTTCCCCAGCCACCCCTGTGCATCACGCTCAGCTCAGTCAGCGTGAGGGGGTTGGGGGGGGGGGGGGGGGTGGGGGGGGGGGGGGTGAGAGGATGCACTCTGTGAGCCTGTAGCCCAGAGACACCTTCAAGGGTTATGAACAGGAAATTGAGAAGGGCAAACAAAAATAGAGACTCCGGGCCTTCATAGAGAACCAGACTCCCATGGGTCATATTCCTGGTGCCTCAGACACACACTTGAGGGCCCACTTGAGCCTCCATTTTCTTATTTATAAAAAGCACAGTAATCTACTCTTTATGACTTATGTTCCCCACGTGTTTGCTCAATGTGTGTTCTAGGCATGGTGGTAGGTAGACCTAAAGAGTAATATAGTAAGCAGAAATGAACCTGTCCTGATACCTGTTGGGCTAGCAGATGTCCTCCCCCAGGGTGACACCCTCTGTGGAGCATACAGTCTAGAGAACACCACTGACATTGACATGGTAAACTTATGAAACATGTAGGAAATACAGTGTGCAGTGTGCTGAAGAGGATGGCCCTGGTGCTGGGAAGGGGGGAAGGGGAAAGGGGAGGAAGGGCTTCCAGCTGCAGTGATGGTTAGCTAGAGATGGAAAAGAGAAAGAGAAGGCCCTTCCCAGACAAAAGCCTCTCTGAAGGCTGGATCCAAGCTGGCCAGTAGAGATAGAGGTTGAGAGTCCAGGATATAAGTCAGACAAGGTCAGACCAGGAACTTCTAGACCACTGGACTCCTACCTTGTCAAAGATACCCTCATGAGAACAGTGTTTGGTGTCTCCTATGAAACACACACTCCTTTTTACCTGCAGGTAAGTAATTTAAAAGATTGATGAGACAGTCACCCTTCCCACATTAAGTGTGACACACACATACAGAGAGAGAGAAAGAGACAGAGACAGAGACAGAGACAGAGAGACAGAGACAGAGAGAGACAGAGAGAGAGAGGGAGGGAGAGAGATGAGAATGCAGATCATGAGCCACAGCATTGATTTCTAGTCCCTGGTGTGTGTGGGGGGGGAGGGGCGGAGTGGCAGGTGAAAGGGTGGTATATTCTTCTAGCTTTGCAGATACCATTTGGGAATCCCAACTTAACCCCAGGAGCCATGGAAGTCTCTGTTCTGTTTTCTGGGGGTGATCTATGGACACTTTTGGTTGAAGTGTCACCTGATTGCTTCACAAGTCTCATTTGGAGAACAGGAGTGGAGGCAAGGAGACCAGCAAGGAGGCCTCAAGAACAAGGCTGGACACAGAGCTCATTTGGATTGACAATTCTGTAGACTAAATGGAGTACAAACTCAGATCCCATATCCTAAAATCTGAGATGCAAAGCTAGGTGTGAAAAATTGCACACCTGACCTCTCTTGGCAGGCTTCAGTACAAACACGGGCAGACAAACAGACCTATGAAACTGCCCCAATGCTAAGTATAGACTATGCAAAACAGTGACTTTTATGTTTACATTTGATTCCAATCCCCAAGACATCTCATTGCATGTATGTAAACATTCCAGAATCTGGGTGGAAGGATCTGAATTCCAAAATATTTCTAGTCCCAAGTATTTTAGATAAGGGATACTGAGCTTGGAAAAGGAGTGGAAAATATGTCAGTTAAAAACGTGTGTCAGCCGGGTATCAGCTCGTACCTATAATCCTAGAACTAGAGAGGCTGACATCGGAGAATTACTGTGAGTTCAAGGCCAGCCTGGGCCACAAAATAAGTTTCAAATCAACCCAGGTCAGCCTGCCACAAAACAGCAGCAACAACAACAACAGAACCCAGCTATCTCTCCAAATCTGTACCCAGGCAGCCCGAGGATGGATGCCAGCTGTGTAGCTGCCCAGTTGAATCTTTGAGATATTTCTGCTCAATTTCTGAACTGCAAAATGGATCCTAGGAGTCTCTTCCACCTACACTCTCCAAGAGTCATAATCAAGGTTAGAAACAATGGTCCATATGCTCATCTGAGTGTTTGGCCCACAGCAAGCGCTCAACATGTCAGAGTTATTAGTATAAATAGACCCATCAGAACTCATTCACTACTGGATGACATCAATGTTCATCCCTGTGAGATCATGGGGAAGCAATGGCTTGATGACTCCTGGACCAGTAGGAGTTTCTAGAACCATAGTGGATTTCTTTTTATTTAAGTTGATTTTGAAGTTGCCCAAGCTGAAAGAGGGTGTGTGTGTGTGTGTGTGTGTGTGTGTGTGTGTGTGTGAGAGAGAGAGAGAGAGAGAGAGAGAGAGAGAGAGAGAGAGGGAATGCCACAAAATCATACCATGCAACAGACCTCACTTGAGAGATTTATTGGAAGGTGAGATGGGGGTACACAAAACCCAAGTTTGAGCTTCAAACCCCCCATAAAAAAAGTCAGGCATGGTGATATACGCCATAATTCCAGGGCTGAGAAGGCAGGGGGAGGAGAGCCCCTGGGCTTGCTGGCCAGCCAGCCTCGCTGAATTAGCAAGTTCTAGAACAATGAGAGACCCTGTCTCAAAAACAAGATGGAACCATACTTGAGGTTGACCTCTTACTCCAAGGTACCATCACCACTATATACCCCACACACACATACACACACACAAAACCTTCATCAGCAATGATATGAGTCAAGTCCTCATCACCAATCCCCATTGATAAATGTTTTAATGACAAATCGAGGTCACAGTACATGATTGTCAATTGCTTACATTCCACAAAGTGGAATGCCTTTGGCCCCAGAAATAAATGGCAATAAAAATCCCTTTACAAAAAGGTTGTGAAATCATAGGGCTTAGAATAATGCAGCCTGTGGTGCGGGGAGAGTGTCTACTCCCTCACTCCTCTTTGCTCCCCTTCTAAAGCTGCAAGTCTACTCTCTTTAGGCAATGAAGACTGAATATATCAAAAATCTCCTCTGGGAGGACTTAGTACAGTGTTCGAGCTTTTGATGACCAAGGGAGGGGGCTATAAGCTGGACTCTACATCTACAGATTTGTATGATGGTAGTCAGAAAATGATCTAACCTGGCAACCCTAAGGGGCCTCCAAGTTTTGTGAACCCCTTTGTCATAGTTTCATTAACTTGACACAAACCTATACACATCTGGGAAGAGGGAATCTCAACCAAGAAATTGCCTCCTTCAAATTGGCCTGGGTATGTGTCTAAGAAGTATATTCTTGGTTAATTACTGATGTAGGAGGGCCCAGCTCTCTGTAGGCAGAGCCATTCCTGGAGCGTTTGGTCCTAGGTTGTTTAAGAAAGCTAGTGGAGCCACAAGAGCAAGCCAATAAGGAGCATTCCTCTGTGGTTTTTGCTCTAAAATCCTGTCCTAGCTTCCCTCAATGATGAACCTTAAGCTAAGTCAGCCCCCAGTTTGCTTATCACAGAGACTTAAAGCAAATTAGGATACCTCCTGCATCCCATTTCACTGTATTAGAAGATAACATGCCCTTACGAAGAGTGAAGCACTTCAAGAAGAAGACATATTCAATTCTTTCCAGAACAGAGGTTAGAAATCTACCAAGATGACACACACTACACAAGGGTTCTGCAGAGTTCATCAGACAGATAATGGAAGAAAGGACACTGCAGCTTGTGTAAAGGTTCAGAGGTCAATGATAGTCAATGTACCAACCTGACCCGCAGCTCAGGACTATGTGAGTTAAGGTGCAGAGAGAAACCTAGGGCAGTGAAAAGTGAGGTAAAAGGCCAGGCAGAGCCCAAATCACCCAGTGGCACAGTAGAAAGATAGAAGAGAAAATAGAGAGACCAGAGTTCACATCAGGGAGTTTGTGGTGCCCTGGAAAAATTCAGCTTGAAGATGGGAGGCTTCGGGAAGACAGGAGTGCAGTCAAATCCACAAGCTGCTTTTTCTATGCTGTGAAGTATATTATCCTCCACTCCCGTGCTTGGGGCTCAAAGCGTGGTCGTAGCTGTGCATTCAGCACAGAGATGAAGATGTAGATCACAGGGGGCCTGCGAATAAAACAGACCCTCTGGAGTGGAAGTGAGCTCGCTGTACTCAGAAGTATGTTTAGCAGAGTGGCTGGCAGAGATTCACACGGCAGGTGAATTTCTTAGTTATCTTTCCAGCCCTGGAAGACTCCCTCACTATTTTGTCTTGTGTTAGAATGGATTTGAGAAGTTGCCTCTGGGGTAGGGAGTGTGGGGGGGATAGTAATCAAAATGTAAATACCACGGGAATAATAGGTTTGGCCTAATTATCAGCGATTACTCAGTTTGTCATTATTTCTGTACAATATATCCCAAAGTTCCGGAAAACAAATCAAAGAAACTACCACGGCCGATGCCATTAATAGAAGCAAAACACTTCAAGACGGGAATTTAATTTACTGGGTGAGTTCTTGAGGCACGTTTTTGTTGATGAATATTTATAAAAGTGGGTTAGGCTGGACCTGGTAATGATTGCGAAATATTTTAATGCTGTCCCCCTCATTAATTTACCTTTAATGAATGACTTGATAAAGCGTAGCTGTTTGTACGTAATGATTTCATTAATAGCTATGGCATATGCAAGCGTTTTGCACATGTTTGAATGGCACCTGAATAAAATGATACCTTAAATTATACAGTATAAATAAGGTATATTTGTTGAAATGGACCAAGCCTCAGCCTCTTAGTAGACAGGCTCAGGGAATCTGTTGTATTCCACACAGCAGTGATGGAAAGAGGCTTGAGTGGCTGGGTTCCTCAGTTCCTTGGTTCTCCCTCAAAACTGGCCTCCATGAAAAGCCTATACACATAACTTATTGACAGATAATTTCGAGAAGATGTCCTCTCTTGGCTGCCCTCATCCACTCTTTTTCATCTTTAAGAAATGTTTCAAGCTTTCCTTAGGAGCAGAGCCCCACCCACCAGAGTGTGCCCTATGATGTAGGCATGTGTGTGCAGGACCAGGCCAAGGGAAAGGCAGGTGGGGTGACTTTGTTGGCGACAGAGTCAGACAAGGGAAAGGCCCTACTAGTGAGAAACAGGCACCTGTGAAGATCTTTCCTGTGAATTACATTCTGCTTAGTCTGCTCTTTGGTCCTTACCTGCTTCATAGACTGCCCAGACCCTATTGTCTTCAGGATGTTATGACAGCTTAAGCTTTGTTTAAACTGGTTTGAGAGAACAAGGAAGCCCCCTCTCTTTTAAAATGGATTCCCTTTGGCTGGCTTTGAGCTGGTGAGATGATTCAGGAGGGTAAAGCCATTTGTCATGCAAGCCTGGCGTGTTCAGCCCCTGGAACTCATGGAAGAGAGAACTGACTCCCTAAAACTGTCCCTCTACATGTGCACCCCCACCTGCAAAAATAAATAAGTTTCTATTAAACTGAGTTCCTTTAGACTATCCCTCGGCCACATCTGCATCCCCCTGGATGCTTCCATGGATGTCTGTCTCTGGAGTTTGCCTGTTATTTGTCGGATGTAAGAACCACGCTGCTTGTATTCTCTACAGTTGGCAGAGAGGCAGGAGGGAGAGGGGAAGAAGGGAGGGATGGAGGGGGAGAAAGACTGATTCGATGAGATTTGAAACACAGAGCCAAGCAGACCACAGGTTGGGATCAAGGTCATTGGTCCTTTGAGCAGCCTTGTCCCCTGCTGCCGTCCTCTGCCCTGTCCAAATCACCATGCCTCCCCTGACCCATGTCTCTTCTCTGCTTTCTCTGATTATTCATTCCCTCCTGTCACCATGTGGGCAGGCCTGGGGTAAACAAGGTGCTTGGGTAACAATGTGAACAATTTCTCTCAGCTGGTGTGCTGTGACACATGGCCTTCCTATGCATCTCAATCTTTGAGATCCTTGGACACGACCCCCTCCCCCAGTCTTGTCTACCCCAAAAGATTGTTTCATTAGATGCATTTTTCCTGAAAGGAAACAGACTCCTTAGAACTGAATACTGATTGGAATTTCCAGAGTCAGAATAAGGCTGAGCTAAGTCTTCAGCACTTCACCATTGGATACAGCTGGGTAACTCAGCCACTCAGTAGGTCACTCCGCCCAGAGATATTCCCATTGTTAAATGTATAATCCAGATGAATGAATTGTGCATGGTAAAACATTTGACTCAAGGGCATGTAAACAGGTGATGCTTGGCTGTGGAGGGCCAGATGAACGACCTTGCTCCAAGATTCAACACAGAGGGCCACGCAGATCCAGGTAGCCTTGAGCCCAGCCCTTCCCATGTCCTGGATCTGTTTCCTAATATGAAAATGTGCCTGGCAATCCCACCCACCAAGGTTGGGAGGGGACTAGCATACATAGCATGACGTCACTGTAAGTTACACCAAAAGAAAAGGGTCCAGCTGCAGCTGGCCCTGGCAGGACAGGATGGCAAGGAGAAGCCCGGTCCTGGGCTCAGCCCTACAGAGGAAGGGAAGGTAGGACCAGAGATGGTGGTGGCACCCCTGGTCCTGCTGTTCCTGCCCCATCATCATGCCCAGCTGTGGGCATGATGATATCACCTCCCTTTAGGCTAAAAGCTTCGATGGGAAGGGCTGGGTACCTGTGTCTACCCGGCCGCCCTCTTCTCTGAGTTGTCCCCCACCTCCGCCGGAAGATTTATGGAAAGATTAAGGGTCCTTTTTTTTCAATATCTATTAATATTCATGGCGGTCTTCACAGCCATCTGCTTTTAACGATTTTGTTTGCAAAGACCTGAGATTAAAATATGGCCTGCTAGTGCTCTGAAGCATCTGAACGGAGGGCGATAAAACAAAGGCCCTTTCAAGAGCTGCGAGGGGGCCTGTCACTCCACCTGCAGCCTGGAGACTAATGACTACAGGGAGGGAGGGGCAGCCAGGGAGACTCCAGACCTGGCTGAGATCAGACCAGAGCCACAGCTTCCCTGCTCCCCTGCTCCCCTCAGGCTCAACAGGGTTAATTGAGGAGGGAGAGGAGCAGCTCCTGTACCCTCCCAGACACCTTGCACTAGATCCCTGGGGTAAGGGGGCTCAGCCAGGGCAAGGGGAAGATGTTCATGGCAGCCCAGGGGGGACACAAGGCTCTGAAATCCTGGGATCAGCACCCTGGAGAGAGGCCTGTTGACACCAAAGTTGCGCAGAGGCATAGACAGGGTTGGAGTGTTTGGGTCCAAACCCCCTTCAGCCTAGTATCCCCTATTATGTCTAAGAGGTCAGTATGATGCGGTCTGCAGCTCGACTTCTGCAGGCACCTACCTCTGTTCTGCTCTGCCTGTGACAGAAGCCCTTCTTGTCACCAATATCCCAGTGGTGCTTCCTCTCGGTGAGCAGAGGGAGGGGAAGGCTGTGAGATAGTACCAGCCTCTGACTGTGCTAATCATTCCCTCCACAACCATAGGGGGCGCCACCCCTGGGCTTCTCCATGGTTGAGAGCAGCTCAGGTTTTTCTGTTTCCGTTCGGTAGGGTCCTAAGAAGGCCTGTCCCACATGACTGAAGATGCCGCCTCGGGGGAAGGTGACACACAGCAGAATTCTAGTCCCTGCTCCTGGGACTGGCAATTACATTCTCAGTGGAGGCAATGTCTGATTCCTGATGCAGGCACCTAGATGCAGGCAGTATCCATTGGTCTGCCCCGTCTCTTCCTTGGGTCAACCAGACATCTCAGTCCTTACCTGAGACTTCCCATATTAAGTACCAGCCTTGCAATAGGCAAGGCCACCAGCTTCATTTCCTGACCCCAAACCACACCCTATGTCATCAGGCATAGCCCTTCTCTGGCCTGTGAGTCATCTGGAGTCCCAACACCTACTCCTTGCTACCTTCCTCCAGGGGAGGCAGAACTCAACATACCAGGCCTGCAACAGCTCAACTTTTATAGGGACCCTCCTATGTTACCCCCAGAATAAAACCCAATGCTTTTCCCCTTCAAGGTGGTTCACACCCAATCATCCCCCATGTCTCACCAGAGCCGCCTGTCACTCATGGGATATATATATATATCCATGCCACCCCTGACGTATGCCCCCACGCTTTTCCAAGTGTCACTTTCTTGTCCTACAATCTATGATCCTTCTCCTATACCATCAAGGCCCTCAAATCAAGGGCCATCTCCTCCATGAAGCCTTCCAGTGAGTGCCAGGTCAACACCACCAGCAGAATTAGCTAATTCCTCTCACTAACAGCAGCATCTGAGGAATGCTCAAGGACATGCAGTGCAGAGGGAGTGATTTACCCAACATCACATGATTGTCCTGTGATGGTACTGCATTCTAACCTGACAACTCCGGCCCCATATCCCGTGTTCTGCCTCACTCCCTTCCCCACCTGTGCTACCCAGGAGCCTCCACCATAAACATCACAGCTGTGCCACAGCTGATGGTGGAAATCAACTTCTGTCTAACTGTGTTTCTTCCCTGGTGCCCCGGTGTCCTGTGTATCTATGTCTCCAGCATACAGCTGGCACCAAAAGGGCCTGGGAGGGATTCCTAAGAATGCAGAGAAGAAAAGGAGAGTGGGTGAGGGGCTGTGCCGGTGGGTTGTGAGGGTGCTTGTGATTGCAGTCTGTGAATGGTTTGCATAAGCCAATGTGGGTGTGCAAGTGTATGTGTGTGCATGTGCACACGTGTGTATTCACGTCCTCAGTCTCCTGAGCCCAAGCCAGCTCTCAGCCACATGAATAGTTAAAGCCCTTAAACCGGCGCCGCTTCGTCACCGATATTTTTACAAAGTTGTCACAGAGAAATATCATTTTTCTTTCTCCTTTATTTCATTTTCTTTGGGATATAGTAATTAACAAAAGCCGTTAGATGCCAGCAAAACTGTTTCTTTTGAAGTTTCTACATGGCTGTCATCTGGGAGATAAAGGCAGATTATTCAATCTTGACATTCTAATTGTGGATGCCAGATAAAAGCCTGGATTAGACACTTCACAGCCCTACTCAGGGGAGGGGGAGATGAGCAGGAGAGGGGCCATACTGGGCCACATGGGCTGAAACAGGAGGGGGTTCCACCCAGAGGGTCATGGACCCTGGCCACACAGCTTGGCTTCTCTCATTTAGAGTAAGACATCTCCAAATTGCACAGTGTTAGAGGGGAGGGGGGCAGCTTCCTACTGAAGGGGGACAGTCCAGGTTTCAAGCCTGGGTTCCCTCTTTCAGAAAGCCTCCCCAGCTGCGGCTCATATGATAGACGCTCCCTCCCTATGGTCTTGTAAAAGGAGGAGAGGACCAGTGGACCGGGCAAATCCTTGCCTCTAAGAGCCTGCCCAAGCTGTCCACTAACAGTACCACCTTGTAGGCAGTGGGAGCTGCCTGCCATGGAGGGTGTGGACTGAAGAAGGTCCAGCCATTCGGAGAATGAAGGCAGCCATTCAGGAGAAGCAGAGAGGATAACATTTAGACACTATGAAAACTACATTCACTCCTAAGACTAGGAGCTTCTACAATGCAGAGATAGTGTTGTCTGATTTCCCAGATCTATCCTAGATAAGAGTACACATGACCTTGAAATTCAGCTTGTCCTGAGCAGCCATGAACCAGCACACGGTCTCCATCCTTCATGAAGTCCACCTACTGACACAAGTCATTGCCTTTCACTGGATGGAAATGCTGATAATACCACAAAGGACTGTGCCAGTCAGGCTCCAGCTAGGACTCCTACTCTTCTCTGGATATTTTAAGCAGGGAATTTAACACAAGGATTGATGGATCAGAGGGTGGAAGAACACAAAACAGTTTCTGGCTCAGCACCAGCCAAGTCCCGAGACCTGATCTGCTCAGAGGCAAGCACAGCAACTCCATTGCTGAGTGACAATAACACAGTCCCTCTCTGTGCACTGTGGCAGGTGGGAATGCAGGAAAGTGCCCTTATTAGGGCCCAGAATCAAGAGAAGTCAACCTGCAACCTCGGTGTTTCTCAGGAGCTGCCAGAGATAGGAAAAGTCAGAGATGGAGTGATGCTAAGTCTCCCTACCTCCCATGCAAAATTCCACTTTGCTTCAGGGGATCACAAGCTTAATTGAATTACACCCTGAAAACATAGCCCCCGAACAACTCCCTGAAACACAGGTACAAAGGGTGAGGTGAGGAGAGGTTCTGAGGTCTGGGGGCAAATTGACCAAGTACTTTTGCCAAGTACTTTTGCAATTCATCAACTGAATTGCAAGGTTCTGCAAAAGACTGCGTCAGGCCTGCCTTCCCTCTGCGAAGTAGAGGCTATCCTTCACAGACTTTGATGCTCCTCTCCTGCTCTTTGGTTCACACTGGATCTGTCCAAGGCACAGACAATACTGGATTTGCACTCCATGCTCTAAATCAGTGTACCTATTTTATGGAGAGAGAAACTGAGCCCAAGTCAAGAAGAAAGAATTAGCCCAAGTTACAAAAATCATAGGAAGCCAGAGCCCAAGTGCTGAACTGATTAACAAGGAAGAGGAAGTGAGACTGTCCATCAGATCATTGAGAGAAAGCTCCCATATCCACCTCCACTGCAACACCTGGAAGGCTCCCCACACTGCCAGGCTGAGATTCTGTTCTCTAGATAGAGATGGGAGAAATCCATCCCTCCAGAAGGCTGTTGAGGGCAAGGAGGTTCCTTAGAAAGGGAAGTCGAGGGGGAGACACAGGGAAACATAAATCTGCTGGCAAGGCTCTCTCAGAAAGGGTTTTAATTAATTGTTTTTATACGACATAAGAGCGACTCATTACTGAACAGCTTTGATTTGTGACACCTGCATTATAGATGATTTTTAAATTAACATTTCCCCAATAAAAGGTGTCAGTGGAGAGCTGAAGGCACCCAGAGAAATATAAAAGGGTAATAGTATGAAAATACAAGCAAACACCAGCCCAGCCTGACAAAGGGGGCTGCTTAATCAATTTTACAATTAATTAAGGCCGACCAGGAAAGCTGGGACCCTAGAGGCAGTTCAAGGGACCAGGTTGAGTCTCAGGGACCAAATGCTCCAACCAGGAAAGCATTTGGGGTTGTGAGAGAGTCATGGTGTGGATGCAGGGTGTGCTGCCTGGCTTCCTGTTTAGGGAACCAGAAGCAGATCTGCCTGGGGGAGCATGTTTCCTCTCCTTGTTGTGTTGAATTCATTGTACATTAGTTTACTGAATCTTTATAGAGTGACACTGTGTTCCAGGCTACAAGAGAGACCTGGCCAAATGAGAGGCCAAAGGCCTGCTTGTCACATTCAAAAGGAATGAAGGGCTAAGTGACTGAAAAAACTAGAAGACAGGAGATGGAATTCAGAGTTGTCTGCAAAATGTAATTAAGTGTTTGGAGTTTTTTCCCCCCAAGGCCTCCAGTGAAGAGTGGATGGCAAGAGGACCATGTGATAAGGTCTACAGCTTAGATAGCTGTGGAATAGGTTACCCATTGAAGGAGCAATAGAGGGATAAAGGAATGGAGGGATGGAAGGAAGGAGGGATGGAGGGATGGAGGGAAGGAAGGGCAATTGCCTAAGTGAAGCTAGTATAGGCACTGAGTTTAGAGAGGTGACTGCAGTAAAGCAGGGGACACAGGAGAGCTCTAAAAAGCAGATCTGACTGATAGGCCTTGTTTTGCTCTCAGAAACCAACTCATAAAGGAATTAGTTACAGGGCCTCCAGAGAGAGCAGTGGGGAGTGGTGCAGGGTATCAAGCTAGGACTGGGAGTGCTTTTGCAAGCAATATGGTTTGGATGGAGCTACCAGGAATGGTCTCTCCTAGAAGGTAGCATTGGAAAACCTCAAGTACCTAGAGCTAGCCAGACCAACACTCAGGGAGTGGTTTCCTGGGAAGTTACTAAGCCACTGAAAGGGCAAAAGGTTGGGAAGAGCAACAGGAGCATAGAACTGCCTGCCTGCCCCCATTCTGTTTTGTCTTTAGTTTTTCCTCTTTGGCTTGGAGAGGGTCACTTCAGCAGCAAAAGCCCTGGAACATGGAAAGAATTTCCCAGCCCCTGATGCAAATTTCCAGGCTCTTTCCGGTCTGTCTGGGAGATATGGCCACAGCAGGGACCTTGTCTCCAACTACTGCTGACTGTAACTTCCCTTTGTCACTCCCCAAGATCTCTCTCTAAACCCCAAGGTCCCCCAGACTAAAGGGGTCACCATGTATTCAACTGCTCCAAAGAGATGTGGGGCCTACCTGATGCTGTCTGCCTCCCACAGGCTAGATCTGTCTAGTTTCCCAGGTTGTAGCTTCCTTCCCACTGTGTCCACCACATCGTCATATCTTCCTGGAGGGATAATGGTCCTCTCCCACCATCTTCTACTTGTCCACACACCCTGGACACAGTGGCTGGAGGGATCCTTCTAAACTGATACACACACACACACACACACACACACACTTTGTACAGATGCCAGGACTAGGCTTGGAAACTTCCTTTGTCCCCAAGCCAAAGCCAAACTTTGTCACCATGCCAGAGTCCAGCCCCTGCCTCCCTCAATCTTCCTACTTCCATGCCTCACTGTCCAGACTCACCAGATTCATGGAACCTCTCTCATTCATCTTCCTTCATACCTGTATTCCCTTTACAGGGAATATTTTTTAAGATTTGTTTTAACTATGTAAACGTGTATGTAACTATGTATAGATACATGCATCTGAGTACCGGTACAGGTGAAGGCTGAAGGCATTTGATCTCCCTGGAGCTGGAATGTAAGCTTCCCAATATAAATGCTGGGTATTGAACTCAGATCTTCTTCAAGAGCCAGACATGCTCTCAACCTCTGAGCCATCTCTTCAGCCCTGCTGAGAACATTCTAAATGCCCTGCCCCGCATTCCCCACCCCACCCCCACTGTTGTCTTTCTAGCCCACACTCCCTTCCTCAGGTTCATAAAGCTCTATGCTTTTGAGATTATTTAATACATGTGTTTGCCCTGAGTTACAGGCTCTGGTGATTTGGGAATCTTGTTTTGATCACTTTGTGTCTCCAGGGTCTGGTAAGTAGACTTGTAGACCAGATGCATAAAGCATAGACAAGTGGATGTTATTACATAACACAACACATCTCACACATAATTGGGATTAATGAGGTCAGCAGGACACCTTAGATCACAGAATGCATTTTACCACAAGTCCACTGATAAAGCCACTCCCTCAAGACAGCCATCAGTACATCTTTGGTACAATAATGGGAACATGTTTGCATCAATCACAGAGTTCATGAGGTTGGGGGCCAGTGTCTCCAAAGAATGTCTGCACAGACTTGGACTAGTTTGATAATGTCCTCTCCATGTCATTTGGGGGCCAAGAAGACACAACCATTGACCAGAGCTCCTGGATGGAATATCTGAGTGTGTGGGTCTCTTTTGCCTGGTTTTACCAGCTGCTTTTGCAACAGAAAGTGGCAGACCATACTTTTAGGACAGGAGAGAGCTGGGAGAGTCCAGTCTTGTAGCCAGGGTGAGTGTGCCCTCAGGTCAGTGATGAGATCTGGGATTCTGAGAATATTCAACAATGCTAGTATTGACCATTGGGCAATGAGTCGGAGTGTATTTGTGTCTGTGTGTATATGAGTGAGGCTAGGGCTCAGGGTTGAAACCAGGGAAGGGTGAAGATCAAGATTTCCAGAATGGCTATAAGAAGTTTATATTCAGCAACCTTTCAAGAAGAGTAAAAAATGTTGGAGCTGAGGTCAAGTGCAAACATGAGTCCCCAGGAAAGGAAGAGATGGTGTCTGCCTGGAGAAACCTATCAAGGCACCAGAGAGGAAGTGAGTTTGTCCAGGAGGAGAGAGATGTTCAAAGAGCAGGAACTTCCCAGTGAGGCTATCACTACCTCCCTTTTAGCCTTCCTCTGAGAAAGCATCTCAGACATCCAGCTTCTTTTGGGCAGTTTAAAATGAATGTCACTCAGGGCACAGCACAACACTAGACCTCTCCATCTCCCACATGAAGAGCCTGAGATCAAGAGGGAGGAAGAGTCTGTCCTGTGCCCCCTTGAACAATGCTTCAAAGTGGGTGTCTCAAGCAGTTGGCTTCCTTATTCACCATGTAACGTATGAGAGAGACTCAGAAGGGTCAAAAGCCTTGCAGACATCCCACAGGACCAGACAGAGACTGCACTCAAAACAACATGGCTCTGACTCTGAGTCCACACACGTAGGTGAGTTTGCTATCTTTGGTTCTGATTATTCTGAGGCACAGATGACTAACTGGCAGCTGATGCTAAAAATACATGTTGTAGGGTTGATTGACAGCCCAAGCTCGATGATGTACAAACACGGAATGATTCTATTTCTCTCAATAACTGATACTGGCTTTGCTCCGTGAATGCTTATCCCACAGGCTGCCAGTTGACAGGGAAGGGAAGAGAGTACTCTTGCTGATAGTGACATCGTCCCCCACTTCTGATGATTTCCTCTTTGCAGAAGTCACCTTTGAATTATTAAAAAGTGCCAACTGTCCAGTTCAAAGCCACCTCCTGCACAGCTCCTGCTGGAAGTGGCAACGGGAGCTAGAGCATTCTGCTTGGGTGACTCGATGCCCCACTGTGAAGGACTAGACATGACTCTGCAGGCTGCCAGCACTTGTCTGCTGGCATTGCCCACCAGTGTCCTAACCTGGCTAGTCCACAGCACTGGATAGATCACCTGCCGGCTTCTTACATGACATTGTAGAAGACACTGGAGTCCTGAGCAGACACCTTCTCTGGACCTTCTGTAATCTGAGGCTACCCTCCCATCGACGTGTGGCTTCTTCATCTCCTTTCAGGTGCTGAATAGGGATGGCACAAGGTGGTTCCTACCTGATGACCTCTGCCTTTCTCATTATAGAAAGAAAGCTGCAGGAGGCACCTTGCTTCTGTTAAAACACCTCTCTCGCTGGGCAGTGGTGGCACATGCCTTTAATCCCAGCACATGGGAGGCAGAGGCAGGTGGATTTCTGAGTTCGAGGCCAGCCTGGTCTACAGAGTGAGTTCCAGGACAGCCAGGGCTATGCAGAGAAACCTTGTCTCCAAAAACCAAAAACCAAAAACAAACAAACAAATGAACAAACAAAACTACCTCTCTCTTAGCAACCCTATGGTGATTACTGAAGAGATACTTAACAGCCAGACCAAGGCCATCCTCCAGAATATGACCATGAGTCTAAAAACTACAGCCATCCAGCTCCAGACCCTCTCTAGTTTTTGATTGACCCAGGAATTAAGAAAGACTTTTACATATTTTACTACTTGAAAAAAAAATATCTCTAGACATACCCATTCATCTGTGTATTCCCAATGGCTGTTTCCCAACATACCGTGGGCAGTGCTGAGTATTAATAAGAAATTTTATTTTCTCTCTGAATTTTTACTGACAGCCTTTGCTAACCTTAGATGAAGACTACATTTCCCAGCCTGTCTTGCATCTAGGCAGACCATGTGCTCTGAACCATAGTACTGTGAGGGATACTGATTCTATTTTCTTTGGTCTACTGCAAGAGTAATACCTAGTCTTAACCACTGAGCCATCTTTGCAGCCCCTCATTTCTACTTCTTCTGTGCTCTCCTAAGTCTTGGAAGAGCCAAGAATCTTTAACACTGACATCATAACAAGATCCCAGGGCTCCAAGACCATGGCTTAGGGGACTCAGTCACAGAATAAAGGAAACACAGCATTGCCTGGCTAAGTCTGTATCTGAGAGAAGAAAGGTGTGCTTGTTCGTTTTGTCAACTTGACACAAACTAGATTAACCTGGAAGAAAGAACCTCACTGAGAAATTGCATCGATTAGATTGGCCTAGTGACACACCTGTGGGGCTGATTGATAAGAGAGGGCCCAGACTACTGAGAGTGGTGCCACCAATAGTCAGGTGGTCTTGGTGGGATACGAAAGCAAATCTAGTGCCTGGAGAGATGGTTCACTGGTTAGGATCACTGCTCTTTCAGAGGACGTGGGCTCAATTTCTAGCACCCACTTGGCAGTCTACAACTGTCTGTAACTCCAATTCCAGGGGATCTGATACCCTTGAATAGACAGATATGTAGGCAAAATGCCAATGTGCATAAAATAAAAACAAATAAATCACTAAAGGAGAGAAGGAAGGAATGAAGGAGGAGGAGAAGGAAGGAAGGGAGGATGGAAGGAAGGAGAAAGGAAGAAAGGAAGAAGCAAACCAAGTCATGGAAAACAAGCCAGTAAGCAATGTTCCTCCACAGTCTCTGCTTCAGTTCCTGCCTCTGGGTTCCTGCCCTGGCTTCCCTCAGTGATGGACTGTAATCTGCAAACTAAATAAATGAACCTCCAAGTTGCTTTTGGTCAGCAACAGAAACCAAACCAGAACAGAAGGCAACTTTGATACTCTAAGCCACTGAGTTATCTAGCATCCTGTCCTTACCCTGAGTGGTGGAGATGCCAGTGCACAGCTAGACACCATTTCTAGAATGTTCTTCCTGTCAACCCCAGTGGTCCTATGGAAGGCCACTGTCTTTGTGGAAAGAGACTGCTTAACAAATGGGGGAATGAGCTCCCTTAACAGCATTTTCCTCAACAGCTGATGAAGGAATGCTTATGCCAGAGTTTCTTTGTTTGCAGGGAAGAGAGACTCAAAGAGAAAAAGCCAATGCAATGAACAGCAGATCCTCACAGAATCCCAGGAAAGGCCATGGCAGCTGTGTTATGTGAGGTTATCCCCTGAGAAGGCTGACAGAGCTGTGGTATTAGGACCAGTGTCTCTCTCACATCATCAGAGAACCTTGCCTTCGTTCTCTGCCAGCTAGCTCCCTCTAGTCACTCACAGCAGGTAATTTGCTGGGTTTCCAGCCTCTGTCAGCTCACCAAACTATCCCCACTCCAGACTCAACTTTTCCCCCTCCTTTCTCTAGACGTAACACAGACTGGTCCAGCTATGCTGTATACTACCCACATTATATGGTGGGCAGCCTTTGTCCCAAATGTCCACCCTGGATTGCTCTGGACCCGACTGCTGTCCATACATGTGCTGGAAACGGAGTCCCTTAGCCAGGAAATTATCCTAAATAAATAAATAAATAAATAAATAAATAAATGGCTCAGGACCTCTGTGGTAAAGAATGTGGAGTCTGGGCTGGAACACTGGGCTCATCTCCACCTCCCAGTGCTGTGACCATGGCAAGCTAGAACATTCACTTCTGTTTCTATGAAATCAGAATCAGTAGAAATGCTTGCCTCCCAGGGCTGTCAAAGAGAAGATGAATTAACACAGGTAGGGCACTGAGCAGCAGCCCCTGGAAAGCAGGAAGTCTTCAAAGATGGTCCTCAATGAATTAGCATAATAATCATGCCTTTGCGGTGAAGCCACAAAACGTACCCAACAGATGATTCAGGTCCACCTAAGAAAGGATGATAACTCTTCCCAGATGTGTTTGTAAGGTGTCCAGAGGACACAAGGGCCACTGTCCATTGATGATTCCCATCCATTCAAGACGTATTCTCTATACCTGTGGAACCTCCACATTCAGTGGCCCACAGAACCTCTACAGGAATCTGTGTGACTGAAGCTCCAAGAGAGTCAGCTGACACGTTCATTTTAGGGACTAATCTCATCAGTCCAAGTAACTCTGAGAGTCTATTGATAAGCCCCTTCCCTTTTAAAGCAGGCATGCTGTAGGCAGAGGCTGAGGTCTTGGGAGTAAGGTAGCCTGAACTCTTTGAGGTGGGGGGGGAGGGAGGGAGGGAGGGAAGGGGAGAGAAACAGAGACAGAGAGACAGAGAGACAGAAAGAGAGAGAGAGAATGACGCAGACTAAGATGGAAGAGCCTTAGGAAGGGAAATGGGGCAGCTCCACCTCAGCATCACACTCAGTGGGCAGAGGACACTCCCACACACTTGGTCAAATCTTTATAGCATTTCATTCAGACATCTTAGTCTCCGTTTAGCAAGTGGAACACTGGCCCGCAGCATCCCAGGTATTCCTCCCGGCTCTGCCTCCCTGACCTTTGTGATCTTGACATCAGTCCCTGTCCCAACCATAGCAGCCACCTTTGGTAGTCCAGAAGACTCCAAGGATGTCTCTACTCTAGCCTGCCATTGGTTCTTTGCTGCTGCTTTGTTCCTGGGCAGACCCCAAGTGCTAGGCACCCTGTGCCTTCCATGCCAACCTGGGACCAACGCATTTCACCCTCCAATTTATTGTGTGCTTTAGAGTCATGGAAAAAAAAATAAAACTATTATTCTCAAAACCCCAGTCAGTCTCTTAATGACTACTGCACTAATTAGGAGCAGCTGTTAATGAAGTGTGCAGGTACAAGCCTAGCCTCATCAATTAATCCATACATGCTCCTGGGCTGCAGTAATATTTAAAGGGGAAATCAATACCTGGCAACTAGGCCTGGGGAGGTCAGCCCCATGGGCGGGGCAGATGGGGCATTTCAAGGTGCTTACAGCTGAAACAGCTTATGCCTGGGTCCAACGCTCCAATGAGTAGGGGCAAAAGCAGCTCTGGATGGGCATAAGAATGCTGCGTGCCTGCAGTGAGTCAGGAGAAGCTGGCAGGCATGGGAAAGGGCATCTGCTGCTCTCCCCCAGTCCCAGCCAACAGGGCCAGGCCAGAGGACACCCAGAGCCATCATCCATCTCCAGACCTTTGCCACCACATCCTATCCTCAATTTTATGCATTCTTTCAGAGTTCAATGAGTGAGGAATGCTTTTACCCCCTTTTGGCAGATGTGGGGGTCAAGTCTGCAAGTGAAATGTGAACCTGTCAAAATGGGTGGGAGTGACAAGCACTCCCTTAGCCTGTGCCGCCCATTCGGATGCCCCTGGCTGCAGCCTGGCATGGCCCAGTCGGGTAGGAATAATCATTCCTGGATCACAAGGTGCTGAGAGTACCTGGACACTAAGAAATTACATTTGCTCATTATTAGCTAGACTGGTGCTCCAAGCCATGCCACCAAAGCCCACTTACTCAGTGCACTTCTAAAACACTGTGTACCCCAAGATTCCATGTGATTTCGAATGTGTGGAGGAGCTATTCTTGTATCCATCTCCTGTTGCTGCTGTAATAAAGTGCCCCATGTCTAGTGGCTGAACACAAAGTAAACTTATCAGTTGCAGACATCAGTTGGCCACAAATTTCACTGGGCTAAAATCAAGATACTGAGGGGCTGCCTTTCTTCTGGAAGCTCCAGGGAGAATCTGTCCTGTTGTTCTCTGAAAGCAGTTTCTACAGACACCCCACCCCCCACCCCCAACCCTATTCGCATTCCTTGGCTTCTGGCTCCTTTACTCCATTTTTAAGCCAGTACTCAAATCACTCCGACCTCTGCTTCTATTACTACCTCTCCCTGCCTTTTTTTTCTGTTTCTGCGTATTAACAGATAACATGAGGCCTACAGAGATAGTCCAGGGCCATGTGCTGTCACAAGACACTTTATCCCAACTGCAAAGACACATTTGCTATGGAAAGTGACATAGCACAAGTTCCAAATACTAAGACATGACCATTTTGTGTGGGAGAGCACCTCTACAACTACTGTTATCTCCTTCGCCTTTTATTTCTTCCCCTAGAACTACCTGTATCCCCCTCCCTGCAACAAACCCCTGTCTCAGTAGCCATGGGAACAAAGAAGCTAAACAGGAAATCAGCAGTAGCAAAAGGGAACCCTTTAGCCCAGCGATGGTAGCACACACCTTTGATCCCAGCACCTGAGAGGCAGAGGCGGGTGGATCTCTGTGAGTTTGAGGCCAGCCTGGTTTATAGAGCAAGTTCTAGGGCAGCCAGAGCTACGTAGTGAAATCCTGTCTCAAAAGAGGGAGGAAAGGGGAGGAAGGAAACCCTTCTTCACTTACACAAACACAAGTACTGGGGCTCAATACCCCTCTGTTGAGCTCCAGTAACCTTCTGGAACCCTGAATCTATCTGGCCTATGGCATGTCCCCGGTCCTAGGGCTCTGAGAAAGGACACTTGATCTAGAGATCCTTCTTCTGCCACAATCAAGGCCACCACTTCCACCCAATGCTCCTAACACAGTTCACCATGCAGGCAAGGCAGATGCAAAAAATATATATATAGCTGCTCGACAGCTAGCAGTTGCTATTGAATGTGATGGTCATGTGTATGTATTTTTGGCTACCCCTTGGGTCTTACCTGGTTGGAGGCAAGACAAACCCAGCCCTGGTTAACCCAGTAGAGCTAACTGGTCTGGAGGAGGCACAGAGAAACACTGTAATTATAATTTCAAATTCATAACTTTTCCCTAATTGAGCATTACTCCAAGATGTGTGCCACACATGGTTTAGCATGTACTGGGTGACAACCTAGTATAAGCTAGTATAGGGTATAAAGGGCCAGTTACTAGCTCCCATTGGGTAGGAGGGGAATTGATCCCCAAAGCATAAGAAACACATGTCCCAAACCAGCCCAGGCCCCCTCTTCAAGCTCTCTGCCCTTCCAGCCACACCTGTACATTTAATGCCTCTCAGTGCACATATAACCAGCTATGGGGATATAAAGTAGAACTTCCTCTGGACTCATGGAGCTAGGCTGAACTGTAAATGCTGGCCATGGATCACAGAGAAAGCCTGGACTGCAGACCGTTCATTTGTCAGTTAATGCAAGAACGCGCTCATCATGCCGCCCAGGACAGGGTGGTGGGATGCTCTCTGAGCATAATCAAACCAGGGCTGTCATTTCACAAGAAATGGGGTCACAATTATGCTAATGGGAGGCATACAAATTTCTCACCTCTCTGAAGGGGAGCTTGAGGAGGAATTAATTCTCACAGTGGTGATGTGGATTTGATTGCTGATGGTTGAGAAGAAATCAGCCCAGCCAGGAGCGTGCAGCCCTGTCTTCTCTCTCCCTGCCTCGTCAGAGCAGGCTCAGCCCTCCCTTTGCAGAGCTAGCAGAGAAAAAGCCACCAACAGTTGGCACATAACAGTTTCCACAATGCAGGACTGAGAGGAAAGAACCCTCATTACTACAGAAAATGGGGTGGCCCTCCAAATATAGAGTGCACACACTAGTCATTGTCCAGGCAGGTCAAAATGACAATGTGCCTGAGATAGCCACATGAACTGGTTCTACACCTCCACACTTCCCTAACACCCTTCTAAACAAAATAGTCATCTTGGTGAGCTGAGGTCATGTCCTAGTGGGCCAAACACTTGCTGTGCAAATGTGAGGGTTTGAATTGGCTCTCCAGAACCTACTAAAAAGGTTGGATACTGTCGCATACATTGCTAATCCTAGCACGGCTGTTGTAAGATATGAGGCAAAGACAGGAGAAGCTCTGGAAGCTCACAGGCCAGCTAGCCTGGTGCACAGTAGTGGCAAACAAGAGACCTTGTGTCAAGGTGAAAGGACTAACATCTGAGGTTGCTATCCTCTAACCTGCACATACATGCTATGCCATGTACACACATACACACACACACACACACACACACACACACACACACGAGCAGAGAGAGAGACACAGAGAGAGAGAGAGAGTCTTTATAAAATCAAAATGTTCCCAAGTTCTGTTGTATCTGAGATGACAGCAGAGATCAAAGTTGAGACAGGAAGGGACAATGATATGCAGTTCTGTCCCCACCAAAACTCATGTTGGAATTTAATAGCTGATGGCAAATAACCATAACCCAAGAGATGTTTGGCCATGAGAGTTCTACCCTCATAAAGGAGTTAATACAGTTACCACGTGAAGAAATTTGTTATCACAAGGGGGTGACTGCATCTGCTCCCTGCTCTCTCTCTCTCTCTCTCTCTCTCTCTCTCTCTCTCTCTCTCTCTCTCTCTCTCTCTCTCACACACACACACACACACACACACACACACACACACTCTGTTGCCCTTTTGCTCTCTGTAATGAGTCAAAGTGGCCAAAAGTCCTCACCAGATGTATCTGCTCAGTCTCGACCTCTAGCTTCCAACATGTGAGCTTATAAATTCAGCACACCTCTTCCCGCATCCCACCCCTCGCTATAAACTGCCCTTTCTCAACTATTCCACAGGAAATTAACTGAGCCAGGAAAGGGACTGTCCACACCCTCTGCTCCTTGGTTGTTGAAACCTCTTCCCTGTAAACTGCTGAGGGTAGCAGGAAGCTCACTGCAGACAGCAGAGAGGAATGACCCACCCTCTCATCTCCACAAAAGAGGCTGGCTGGAGACAGAGAAACAGACCAGACCTGGCCAGCAGCCACAGGGACTGCATTAGCTTCTTGCAGAATTAGCAAATGGAGGTGGGATCTCTGTCTCCTACAGGGTACAAGGCAAGGCTGCAGGGAAAAATTCTGAAAACTCTTCTACCTCCCTACAGAGTTTGAGGGTGTGCTGTGTTCCACGCCGGCAGAGACCTTGGGTGGCTGAAGAGAAGTAGGGATGGGTTCCATCTTGCCAAGTGACAGATCTGTTTATTTCAAAGGCTGAACTCCAGTGTCCACTGCCAAACTCATCAGCTCTCCCAGTCCAAAGAACTCCTTAATGCAGTCATCTCAGCCCTCTGAGTCCCCTTGAGCTGCCCATCCCTGGTTTCATCAGCATCCCACACCACCCGCCACTCCAGACTCCAGGAGCCCTCCCTTGCCCTCCCTCCTTCCACTCACTCTGTTCACTGGATACTGGGAACCTGCCTTCTGCAAAGCATTGTGTTAACTACAAGCAGTCCCTGTGCTTCTGGCTTTCACAGGAAGTCACAATGGGGGACCTAGCAGAGCTGCACAGCCCGAGGGAACTTCAATGGAAAGTGTAGAGTGGCACAGCAAAAGCTCAGAGGGTGGGCTGGAGGGAGGGGTCTCACCAGCAGTGGGGAGGGCAAACCTGGATAGACAGAGGCATGACAAGGATGAAACGGTCAACAAGCATCAGCTGTAGTGTGAGTTCATAGGAACAGGAAGTTGCCTGATCATTTCTAGTCTCCTAAGCTTCATCTCGGAGTCTGAGATTGCTCCTGAGAACTTTATAAAGTATTTGGAAGCAAGCGACATCATCAGATGGATAATAGGAAGATCTTGTCTCTGACTACAGAGGGAGCCACAGGCAAGGGGACAGGAGGGCAGCTCCAAGAATACTGTCATGAGTGATGTCAGATAAAGAGAGGATGGTGAAAAGGTGGATCCTAGAAGACAGGGGGCAACTATGGAGAATGACAGGGAAGAGGGATCTGAGCTCTTCTACATACAGCATCCAGAATGGACATTCCTCTGCATTGTCTCATCAACCATTTAGCTTTGTGTGTCAGACACTGCCTCTATAACCATGTCACACAGGACATAGTTTAAGGTTTCTGGGACCATGTAAATATGGTTCCTCTTGCTCTGAGAAGTCAGAGGAGATAGGAACCCAGAAAGACAAGAAGTTCAGTGATGAGTATGCCTGAAGACCTGTAGTACATCAAGACATTGATGAGTAATGAGAGATATGGAGCTGAGAGTTTCAAGGGTAAAAAGCAGAGCTCAGAGACAGTCTAAGGAAAGGAAACCTCAGAATTGGAAATGAGTCCTATGTGAGTGAGTGAGTGTGTGTGTATGTGTGTGTGTGTATCTGTGCATGTGTCTGTGTCTGTGTGTCTGTGTGTCTTTGTGTATGTGTCTGTGTCTGTCTGTATGTGTCTATGTCTGTATGTGTGCCTATGTGCCTATGTGTATATGTGTGCCTGTGTGTGTCTATGTGTGTCTGTGTGTCTATGTCTGTGTGTGTGCCTATGTGCCTATGTGTGTCTATGTGTATGTGTGTGCTATGTGTATATCTGTGTCCGTGTCTGTGTCTGTGGTGTCTGAGCTGTGTCTTGGATGTGTTTATGTCTGTGTGTGTGTGTGTGTGTGTGTGTGTGTGTGTGTGTGTAGAATAAGAAGAGAGAAAGCCAAGGTCAGAAACCTAGAAAACAAACCCAATAGAGAAAATGGCAGGGCAAGCACAGGAAAGGGTTAACAGCCAGTCTGCAAAGCATTTTCTACCTTCACCCAGAGATACCCCAGGCAAGACAGGAAAATGACCTAGTCCAATTTCCTCATAATCCTGCTAGTGACAGAACCCCTGGCAAACACCCTAATGATACTGGCAAGCATCGAGGTTCTTATCTGTGGAATGCTTTTAGCAAGATGTGCCCTATCTGCCCAGCACTGCCTGCAGTAAACAAATATGGAACCTCTGCATTTATGGGGTGGTGCCCTGGGAAAGGTTATCCAAACTATAAAACAAGCCGAGAATTAGGTAGAGATTTTTGTTACCAAAATAGCTCTCTCTGGAGAGGGATGCCCCTCATGTATCATGTAGAGACCCCTTGTGACATATCTGGGCTAGGCTTCAACCTTATGTGTGCAGTCATGGAGAAATGCCCTATGGTCCAACACTCCACACTCTATATGCCTCTCTACTTGAATTGTGCAACTATTAGTAAGGCTTGATACTTTTCATGTTAGATCTAAGCTTCAGTTTATGAATCTGATTTGACCATCGAACTCTGTGTTTTATCTCAAAGACACACTCTTACTAACTACTGCATGATTTTCAGAATCCTCTGCCCAGCCCTGAGTTGAGCCAGGCTACAGGAATAGCAACTTGACCTTGGCTAGAGGCAATTCCTTAGCCAGGGAAGATCTGGTGTGGCATCAGCAGTGACGTCT
The DNA here is from genome assembly GCF_008632895.1 of Mastomys coucha. Classification (NCBI taxonomy): domain Eukaryota; kingdom Metazoa; phylum Chordata; class Mammalia; order Rodentia; family Muridae; genus Mastomys; species Mastomys coucha. Next base: position 11,522,492 of record NW_022196915.1, on the reverse strand, counting down.
CCCCAGATGTCAGGACGCCACGGATGCCTGAATGCAGAAGAAGTACAAGGTCAGTTCTGGAGAGAAACCTTAGTGTCTGTATTTCTGTGGTGGCAGAGAGTACACATAGGAACAGAAGGCCAAAATATAGACTCGTTCTGGAGAAAAACAACTGGTCCCTGGGATGGGCAGGGCAGTGGGAATGAAGAGAAGCTGGTAATTTAGTTCTATTCTGGATTTGGACGCTCTGGACTTGGGAATTGATTGAATCTACAGGGGAGGCAGCACTAAAATAGAATAATTTGAAGCTTCCCACTTAGATAACTGGGTGAGTGATAGTCCAGGTTGGCCTCGGACGTTGTGGGTTTTTGAGAACATCCTCACTTGCAGTCATGTCTTGTGGGTGGATGGATATCTGGTTCTGAAGCTCTAGAGAAGTCACTGACCTGGGGATAGAAAACACACTCTAGTTGGTACCTGATGGCTTGGGACACAGAGATCACAAAAGAAATGAGAATCGGAAAGATGAAAAGGCCAAGGACCATCACCAACTATGACAAGATTTCTCAAAATGCAGCCTAAAGGTAACCAAGGGTGTTTATAAAAGGCAGATTCTTGGCCCTGCATCAAAATTACAGAATCAGAATGTGTGGTGTGTGGAGCCTGAGCTTCTCATCTGCATGCTAATGAGCAGCCTGAATGGTGCTTAAGCACTTCAGCCTTTGAGAAGCACGGAGGTAAAGAATAAGCAAAGGCGAACTTGCTCCAAGGAGACAGAGGAAGAACAGGAGAAAAATGAACTCCCCATTCCTCCCCCCCAAAAAGCCCCAGCTAAGATCCTGCCATGAAAACAGGCAGAAAAGGTATTGGGCTGGGAGCTAGTGATTGTGTCCATTGTTTCTGCAAACCGAAGCAAGCAAGGACAAAAAGGGGTCCCTTTGGTCCTTGCTTGGCAGCATGGTGGTTGTAATGCTGATTTGGTAAAATTAATCAGTGATGGGGATGAAGATAAGATGGGAAGCCCCATTGAAATGGGCTGATGGGCAGGTGAAAGTGAAGAAGGAGGATATAGACCCTTCCCCTAAACAGCTTGGCTATGAACGGGGGGTGGGGGGGGT
>NW_022196915.1:11505945-11521154 GCF_008632895.1 Mastomys coucha | reverse complement strand
AAGAAGGACAAGGACAAGGAGAAGGAGAAGAAGGAGGAGAGAGGAGGAGGAGAAAAAGGAGGAGAGAGGAGGAGGAAGAGGAAGATGAAGAAGGAGAACCAGGTTAGTGTAGGAAGTATGAGAACCTGGGAAAATGTTATTGTGAGTGTAAAGGTGCAAATGTATCTGACTACTGACGGGATTGAAGACAGGACAGTCAGGGCAGGATCTGGATGGTGAGACCCATAAAGTAGGAGCAAGTGATGGGCTAAGGGTAAATGGTGGCATTAGTCTTGACTGGGGACAGGTCTATAAGACAAGCAGACTGACAGTGTCTTTACAGGTCAGGTTGTGGTAGCAAGGAGTTAATGTCGCCAATGAATGTTCACTATTGTCTCCTAAAACAAGAAGAAAAATTAACTCTTGGGCAAGATGGAAATGACAACTAAGATTTGAATACGATAAAGACCATGGAAACAAGGTCATGCTAATGATGGCCACTAGCCCAGAAGTGGAGTGACTCGGGCTCAGAAGTTAACATGGATTAGAAGTCATTATGACCATGTCATCAGAGCCCATGCAGGAAAGCCTTCTGATTTCCATAATCCTCATGCTTATGCCCTTCTAAGTCACGGTTTCTAAACCTGTAGTCTACAGACCTTGGCTTCTGCCATTCTCCCTTTAGAGGCCTGGATGAGTGCAAATTTCTCCAGACATCGTGACAGAAAAGAACCAGGAAAGGAATTGCTTTCTGATGGACTGGAAAAGGAAGCATTGCTTCTTCAATCCTGCCACACAGATGTGCCTAGAAAGCCACTGCTCAGCTTTCCATGAACAGAAAGACAAGGAACTTAAGTATGCTGCTATGGCCAAAATACTAAAAGAACAGGTTAATGAAGGAAGGACTTATTCTGGATCCCAGTTTCACAGTAATAAGTCTACAATTGGTTGGTTACAGACTCTTGGGCAGAATATCATAGGGACATTGTGGTGGCTAACTTTGGTTGTGAATGTGATACAGCTGGCAAGACAGAGCCTCAACTGAAGAACTGCCTCCCTCAGATTGGTCTGTGGGCATGTCTATGGATCATGTTCTCCATTGCTAGTTGATGTAGGAAGAACTCCATCCACTGTGAGTGGTGCCATCGCTAGGCAGGTGGGTTGTATAAGAAAGTTATCTGAATGTGAGCCTGGAAGCAAACCAGTAAGTGTATTCCTCCAGTGTTTTCTGCTTCAGTCTTCTGTCAGTAGTTCTTGCCTTGGCTTTCCTCAAGGATAGATTAGAATCTATAAACTAAAATAAGCTTTCTTGTCCAGGCTGCTTTTGGTCATGATGTTTCTCTTAGCAGAAAGCTAACTGGAACAAGCATGTAGTAGAAGCTATTGCCTTGTGACTATCCAGAAGCAGGAAAAAAAAAGGGAGGGACTAGAGACCGGGTATACCCTTCAAAGTCATAGCTCCCAACGACCTACTTCCTCCATGTGGGTTATATCCCCTACCTAGAGTTTCTAGAACCTTCCATAGTCAAACCATAACAGAATATCTTTCTAGGAAACTTCTTCATGGCAATTACTTCTGCTCAAAATCACAGCAGTCCTCTACACAAAGATGAACTTACAAGAACCTGCAGTGGCCACAGTGGGAGGCACGGAGGTAGAAGCTCAGCCAGCAGGGTTAGTCCTTCTTTGTTCACAGCTCAACAGAGGCCTCATCAATTTCACTGGTGTCTGCTGCTGAGTGTTTAAACTTCATCAAGTCCCGCAGGAGGCCTCCAGAGAATATCAAAGAACTCTGTGTAAATGACTCAAGTCATTTGAGAGATGTCCAAAGGTACTGAGTAAAGGCTCACAGGAGGCAAGCCATACAGCCAGTGGGCACTGAAAGGATATAGTCTTGAGTCTAACAGTGTGTCTGGACTTGCTTGTACATTGGATTCCTGTGCAAAGTCAGCTAGCAGAAGGTCCAGTCTTGCTCAGCTTCACAAGCTGGAGTGAAGACCGGCCTGCAGGCTGCACGGATACACTGGCAACCTTGAGAAGCTCAGGATAAGGCTGAGCAAGTTTTGCAAACCAGAAACACAGTCATTGGCGTTTGGTCTTACAGCTCACAAAAGGGATAAACAAAACCAAGGCTACCTCACCTAGCTGCAAATCTTTCTGTCAAGTCACCAGAACCTTCTCTCCCTGTGGTTGGCAACAGAGAGAAAACTAACGTTTCAGAGTGTTACTAGAGCGACCAAAGGCATCTGGCTCTTGTGTATCCTTCTGCAGTACCCACAAGTAGATAAGACTCTATGCAGCTATCAGGGGCTTTGGGCCACATGCTGTCCTCCTCCAGCATCACATCTGATGGACCCTAAGTATCATACATCTTAGTCTCTTGGCCACTGTCTCCCGAAGACAACTTTGTGCCTCTGATTTTTTTCCTTTTTATGAGTTCATGTCTCAGTAGGCTATTCAGACACACACACACACACACACACACACACACACACACACACACAGATCCAAACTCTTGAGGATACTTTTATATGTGTGAGCATGTCTCACTCTCATCTTATAGGTAAGGAAACCAAGACTGGCTTTGTTAGGTGTCAGATCCAAGGCAAGACTGAGATCTAAGCTGAGCAAGTCACAGTGAAGCTAGAAATATAAAACCATCTTGAGGAGAGTGACAAAGAAGGCTTCTAGCTTCAAAAGTAGATAAATGAAACTCAGACCTCGTATAGAAGGAGAGTGTACAAGTGACTGGTAAAAAGGGAGTAGGCTAAGCTGCCCCCAGATCAACCCATAACCAGCAGGATTACCAAGGACTACGCTATATGCTTGATTTTTACAAAACAAATATAGAAGTAATAGCCAGGGGAAATGCTATAGCTTGGCAGCAGAGTGCCTGCCTCCCACAGCTGAGGCCCTGGATTAATAGCCAATATCACAGAAACGAAACAAAACAAATTTGCATATAATTTTTGTGCTATTTGTTTTAACTATCAACTTGACACAACCTAGAGTCACCTGGGAAGAAAGTCTTAATGAGGCATTATCTAGATCAGGTTGGCCTGTGGGCATGCTGTTTGCCTACTGGGATTATTTTGATTGTTAACTGACCCAGCCCACTGAGGGTGGCGCCATTACTTGGGCTGAGCCATGATCTACATGAGTGAGGAAAGCTAGCTGATAGCAAGCAAGGAGATGAAATGGTTGTATTTGTTTTTCTCTATTCTTTACTAGATGTGATGTAGGTGCATGAATTCCTGCCTTGACTTTCCTCTATGATGGACTGTAACCTGCTATTATAAGGCAAATAAAACTCTTAACTCCCCTAAAAACATCCTGCTTTCAGTCAGGATGTTTTATTGCAGTAACTGAAATGAAAGTAGAGTAGATTTCAGTGTGTTCTAGTTAGCTGAGACCCAAGGTATGGTTTGCACCTGTTCTGGTCAAGCTTTGTGGGCACCTCAAACCTGATAGTCACCTTGACAAAACTGTCGACTTTGTAGATGCTCTGATAGCTCTGGGGAGAATAAATCTGGGTTGATTGATGAAAGCTTTTCAATTCATCTGTTTAAAGTCTGAGAGAGAGAGAGAGAGAGAGAGAGAGAGAGAGAGAGAGAGAGAGAGAGAGAAGAGAGAGAGAGGCCCTCTGAGGGACAGTCTACAAGCTGATGTGACTTCAAGTCTCATTGGATCCCACTGGGCCTGATTTTTCTCTCTCCTCAGAACTCCTTCTCTGAGTCTTTCTTTGCTTCCTATTCCCTGTGCTGGTGGGAATAGCATCCCCTGGCTGACAGCATCCCGATCCCATATGTGAAAAGTTCTCTTCTCCAAGAAATCCCAGACAAGCATTGAACTAACATTGCCTATCCATACTTGAACCAGTCAGTGTGACTGTAAGAGTCAGGTGCACTGATTTCCCAGGAAGGGATCACATGTCTACCCTGAAGCTACCCTGCCTAATCTACATGAACTCAGAGTGGAATGGAGTGGATTCCCATGGATAAAGGTTCCCTGTTACCAAAGGAGAAGTTGAATACAGAATACAGTGTCAGATGCCTCCTAGTGCAACAAGTGCCTTGGCCCAAGATGGGCATCAGAGATGGTCAGAGGCTCTGGTCCAGAGTCACATGTTAAGAGCTCGTTCTGTGTATGACTGGAGCATCTTTACTCTTAGCAACAGGCTATATCCCCAGGAGAAGAGAAGTGGCAGGTTTTAGGGATGAGAGTTTGTGGGAAAAGGAAACACAGAAAGAGAAAAGGCATGGGAGAGAGATACCTTGGGATCTTGATCCCGTGATGAATCATAGCAAAAAGGCACTGGGTTTGTCAGAACCTGGGTGGGCATCACCAGGAGTTGTGGTAAGTAGAACTGGAGGAAGGAGAAAGGGCGTTAGGAGTGGAAGGGGGAGATTTTGAGGACAATAAAGAAAAGAAACCAGCTCATGGGTGTGACTCCTGCAGAGTAGCATTACAAAAGGTCATCAGAGGCCTGACCACCTTCTGTTAGAGAACAAAGTATCTCAGATTTCACACTTGGACTTTTAATCAACTCCACTTCTGGCTAGTTGATAACAAAATGTAGGATGCAGGACAAGATGAACATCAAGGAAAATCCAGGTTAGCTGAGACAGGCAGCCAGCCTTCATCTCCACAGTCATCTTGGTCTCCTCCAGGACAGCCACCCTGCAAACATCACTGCATCCCTAGCCCCACACAGCTCCCAAGATCACTATTCTTCTTCAATTATACCTGCATTCCACGAAAGATCTTTTTTTGTCTCCAAGGCTAATTCTTAAAGACCAGCTCATCATACTATGGAATTTAGAGCACGGAGACCGATTGTTAAACATACAGATGCCGAAGTCTACTTGTAAAAATCCATTGTTCAAGCCCACAGTGGGTCCTGGGCATCTGCATCCTCGATTTGATCCTGGGGAGAGTCTGGTGCATTTGCTGAGCAGAGCAGCCGCTATGTCAGCGAACCAGAGATTAATAAGATTGGGAGGGATCACAGCTAGCACACCATGACAGCAGGTCTAATCCAGCCTGCTGCTCTTTTGTTGTAAATAAAGCTTTATTGGAACATAGCCACACCTACTCACTTAGATTCTCTCCATGGATGCTTTCATAGTATTGTGATCCATATGGTTCACAAAGCAGAAACCATTAATGCTGTAGTATTTTCCAGAAAGAGTTTGGCTCCCCCTGGGGGAGTAGGCAACCTCAGAGGCCCAGACTTGTGGCTGCTACGGAAAGATGAAGAGGCAAAAGGACCCACTTTCTCCTCTTCGTCTGGAGTAGAGCAGACTCCCATTGTCTGAGAGGTATGCGAGGCTCTCAATGATTCGCCTACTAAGGAATTTCTTCCTAGAGATCGCTTTACATTGAGGGAGCCCCTTGCCCTCAGTGGAAGAAGTTGTAGTAAGATTGTCAGTCAACACACTCAGTAGTCTCCTTGGGCACATGACCCAAACAGAACCCACTTGTATCTTAAGCCAGTCAAGGAAGACCCACCTCTCCCCTGGGCCACTGGGAAACTGTTAAGCACTGTTAAACAACTGTTAAAATCTTTTTATTGAAAAGCACAATTAGGGCCTGGGAAGGTGGCTCTGATGTAAAGTGTCTGCTGCACAGAGTCATGCAAGCCTGAGAAACAAGAGTTCAGATCCTGAGTACCCGTGTAAAACCCAGGCATAGAGGCGAGCATACGTAAGCCCAGAGCTGGAGTGGCAGGGATTACTGATTTCTGGAGCTCGTTAACTAGCCAGTCTATATGATCAATGAGGCTCAAGGAAAGACCCTGTCTCAGTGGAAAAAAAAAGGAAGATTCAGTCTCCAAGTGTGCCCATGCATGCATGCACACATGCACGCACACATGCACACACACATACACACACACACACACACACACACACAAATTTTTTTAAATCACAATTAGTGTTAAAGACAGAGTCTTTAAAGTGTATTTTCATAAGCACTTCTGGTATTCGTTATCCTGTAAAAAAACAACATCTTTGGGAGCGGGACTGGTTTGACTCCCTGGTCAGCAACTGCTGGACTCTCTCTCCCCTGTTGCTTTGCTCACCTGGTTGTTCTGAGAAATTGAAAACAACAAAAAGATCCTGTCAGTCAAATAGCTCCTCAGAGCAGGCCTAGGCCAGAACCAGCCATCTTAAACACTCCATGGATGTGCTGTGACAACTAAGCAAGGGCTGTAACTGATTATCAAGGCTCTACAAGGTATACAGCCTGAGTCAGGGCTGTTTGAAATAATTTGTACCAAACTTGGCTATGGCAAACCTCCATAAACTCTGCATGATCCTGCAACCATGTCTACCAAGGCCAGAGAGGGAGCATGACCCGTGGTCACCCAGCAGAGGGGCTACTATGATTGGTACTAAGAGGTGAGGCTGTGATTGGTACAAAATATAAGCCACAATGTCTGAATGGTGCAAAAAGACAAATGACAGCGACTGGTCTGGAAGCAATATAGACAGGCTGCCAGGGCTCCCTGGGATGAGGTGAGCCAGTTTCCTCCCAAGAGAGCAGCTGCCGGTCTCTTCCCTGAGATGCTAGTGTCTAAGCCTTTGGCTTTTCCATGGTGGGCTCTCCTTGCCTGTTTTCAGTGTAAGTGCTCTCTGGGTGGCACAGAAGACAACAGCAGAGGAGCAGAGGTGATGACGGCTGAGCAGCAGGCAGCCCAGGTTGCAAACAGAGCAAGAGAGGAGAAGCAGCTGAGCAGTTCTTAGGAGGAGTTCAAGGCAGGAAGAAGAGGGCAGTGGAAGCAGAGAGATGCCAAGTGGAGGCAGAGAACTGGGGTAGAGGGATAAACAACAAACAGTAAGGAGCCAGAGAAGAGGCTCTGAGTGCCAGGATTGCTCCAGAGAGCTGCCAAGTCTTCAGGTCTCAGACCCCAGCCCGAAAGCTGTAACACTGGCCAGGTAAGAAGGAGATTAGTGGGCTGGAGAGACGGCTCAGTGGTTAAGAGCACTGTCTATTCTTCTAGAGGTCCTGAGTTCAATTCCTAGCAACCACATGGCTCACAACCATCCCTAATGGAACCTGATGCCCTTTTCTGGCATGCAGGCATACATGTAGACAGAATACTCATACATAAAATAAATAAATAAATGTTGAAGAAAAGCAAGCAAGCAGGTATCACTGGGTAAGATGGTGCCTCAAAAAATAATGCCTTAAAAAGTCGTTGGTGGGAGGGCTTAGTGACCTTAACTTCAGGGATACACACATACACACACAGACACACACTCGCACATGTGCGCGCATGCATGTATAATGTCATATCAGGCATTTAAGATCATCAAAAGATCAAGTGGGGAGAATGTTAAATATGAAAAGGAGTGACATTTCTGAGCATGGAATAATGACTTTAATGACTTTACTCATCCCTGTCCCCACATCATACGGTACAAAAGCTGGGAGGGGGCTGAGGAGGGGAATGGAGTATGGAGGCGTCATGTGTAAGAGTGAGATTAGCAGGTGGCAGAGGGAGGAAATGGCAAGATGGAAGGAACTGTCAGCGTGAGTGAGCCATGTGTCACTGTTTCCCAGGACGCCTCCCTGCCATAAAGCAGCAGGTCTCTGAGTCCAAGGCAGCAGCAGACCCAGAACCCCTACCACTGGTGGCGAGGCCACCACTAGGCCATCTGGACAGAAACTATAGGTGTCTTATAGCTGGCAGAGCACCTCTGTTGACCCTGGTCACCTAGGATAACCAGATGGGGAGTCCATAGTGGTAGTTCTTGTATGCTATGGAGTTCATCCGGTGAGTCTTAAACAACTGTACATAGATTATGGAGGCAAAGTTGAAAGCCTTCCCCAAACCATGCATTAGGATTCTAACCCATACAACAGTGCTACTGGGTGGTGGAGCCTTTGGGTAAAGGATGAATGGGCTATGAGGGTGGAGTCATCTTAAGCAGAGTTAGAGTCCTTATTAAAGAGATGACAGTGAGACCCCTCAAGTCTTCATATGACAAGCAGGCACCCTCTTTAAAGTAGCAAGTGGGTCTTCACCAGACACAAAGCTGTCAACACCTTGATATTGGACTTCCAGCATCAAGAACAATGAGAAGTCTCTGCCCTGCATTAGTCACCAAGTCTGTGGCATTTAGTTCTAGCAGCAGAAAGACAAAGTACAAGGTCACGGTAGGAGCCATAAAGGTAGACAGACCACACCTCCCAATCCTGGGATGACACTAGGAAGCTGGGACACTGTGCAGGGGACTTAGCAGCTTTCAAACTAGAGTTAGCTTTCTCACCTGTGAGATGGGCCCCACAGTGTGATTGGAGGGTGACATTAGGTAACCCACACCAGTCTCTTAGCTTGCTCTGATGGTGAATATTGTCATATTGACAGGGTCTAGAATCATCTAGGGGACAATCTTGTGACCACGCCTGTGAGTTGTTACCTACAATAGTGTAACTAAGTTGGGAAGGCTCACCTTAACTGAGGCAGTACCTCAAGAGGTAGCTGGAATCCTGGGTAGAATCGAGGAAAAATCAAGCTAAACACCAGCATCCATTCGTTGCTCTCGGATTCCGACTGTGCATGAAATGACATCAACCACTTGTTCGTGCTGCCACCCCCTCATCTTCCCACAACCCCCTTCCTCTCATGGCTTGGGTGGACTGCGTTCCTTAGAACCGTGAGCCAAAATAAACCCCTCTTTCTTTAAGCTTCCTTTTAGGTGTTTTGTCACAACAATCAGGGAAGTAACGAATGTACCTGTTCACAAAAGGAGATTCCCCTTCCCCTCACCTGCCTGCTTCCATACACACCAATATCATTCTGAGCCCAGAATCTCATTCAGTGTTTGTTCGCAGACACCCAGGAACTGGGGACAAGGCCCAGTTTCTCTTCACAATGGACTGACCAAGCTGCTACAGCAGGATGTCTGGAAGGCAGGTGTCCACCTCATCCTGACCTCTTGGTGAAGGTCAGGTGAGGCAGGACACTGCCATGCAAAGGTAGCCTCGGGTCCAGGTGGCCGTGAGCCGTCATAGCTTAGTTTCCATCACATGTTCTGTTTCCATGACCTTGCCCTCTTCCTTCGACCTGTGAAAACCTTCAACATGCCCAACAACATCAACGGCTTCTCAGCAAGCAGGTCCCTAACACTTCTGCGTGGCTGAGTTCCGCCAAGGCAAATAGATGACCTACGAGATACAGAAGGCGGCCGGAAGAGTCTGCTTTGTTTGCATCTATCGGGCCAACAGGCAGTGGAAACAATAATAGAAATAATAACAGGAAAACTTCCCTGGAACTTCATGGTGAACCAAGAACGCCCCAGGAAACAGCATGTTCAATCTCACAGTAGCTGTGCGAGATGGGTCATGTTACTATTAGACCGTTTGTACAAGAGGGGAACTTGAGGCTCAGGAAAGAGATGTAACCTGTCAAGGTCACACAGTAAGTAAGTACTATGGGTCATCTGGTTTAAAAGCCCATGTTCCAAACCTTGAAGAATTTCATGGAGCCATACTATATAGAAGGGGCTGGAAGCCAGAATCTGGGAGGTGGGGGTTGCTAAGACCACCTATAAAATGAGCAGGTCATAGCAGTGCCACCTTAGAATCCCTTCAGAAGAGGAAAGGTGGAGGTCAGAGCTCTGGAGGATACCTCAGGTCATTTTCATCATCTCAGCTTGCTTGTAGTTGCTGCAAAGCATCACACTAAGAGGACCCATGGCTTACACAGGGAGGAAGCCATGGGGTACCACACCAAGTCCTGCAGTCAGGCTTGGAAAGGTGGCTCTGCAAAGGATCCCCACTCTACCCATGAGCTAGGACGAGTCACCATAAGCTCTAAGAGGACCTCAGCACTGGGCCGGCAGGACCAAAACAGATGACTGTCCCAGTCCTAATTATGGGCTCTAATGAGAAAATGGCAAAATGGCATCCATCTTGTTCAGTTTTTGTCTCTGGACGTGTGCTTGCAGGCTGGTGCAGCATAAGTAGATAAAGAGACAGGTGAACAGTTGAGAGCACTTGCTGCTTTTGCAGAGGACGTGGGCTCAGTTCCCAGCCCATACATCAGTGGCTCACAACCTCCTGTGACTCCAGTTCCAGGGGATCTAACACCCTCTCCTGATCTCCACAAACACCTGTTTGCATTGAACATACATACATGCAAGCAACCACACACACATACACATAAACCATTTTTTTAACAAGTGAACAAAGTGAATGGGGAGAAGCTGGAGTCTCCAGTTTTGGCATTGGTGGGTTTAGGGGTGAATCACTTACGAGCTATAGGGGTGTCCTGGGTGGCAACATCTGGGTCTCTGAGGCCCACCAGGTATAAATGCTGTTCTTCTATGATATCACAACCAAAATTGCCTCTCAGGACCCCCTCTAAGATGTAAAACAAAATCCTCAGCTTGTGCCACTAATTGAAAGAAGGACACCAATATTTATCTATGTGTCCAGTGGGCAGGGGCTGTCCCAGCACCAGAAGCTTGGAAGGACAGGAAGGAAGCAGAGCAGCTTGGGAGCTCTGTTGAAAGGGGAGAATGGTGTTGTCCTTGGGTTGGCCTGGGAGAGAGGGTGACATTAACAACTGACCACAGACCACAGGGCAGGTATGAATGAGAAGGTGAGAGGGGATTCAAACCAGACACCAGCTAGGGGGGAAAAAGCCTGAAGCTCAGCAGATTGAACAACAGAAACCCTCATGCAGTTCCTGGACCCTTTGACAAGCAGCCTTGCAAAGCTGCCCTCTCTCTCAGCTTTGAGGCCTGCTCCATGAAGTGTGTCCTCCCACCCAGGAGGGGTGTGGATCAAGGTGGTCTTGGCAGATCCTCTCGGAGGAATTAGTTGGTGACATTGAGGCTACAGGATGGCTTTCTTATTAACACACACACACACACACACACACACACACACACACACACACACACACACATTTGCACATCTGCACTTCCCTACACTGATTTGTTTGTTTCTGAAAAACCCTATCCACCCACACTGAGCTGGGCTACAAGAGATAGGACTGACTCAGCCATTTCCCTGTCTCCAGCATAAAAAGCTCTAAAAAGAATAATTTAAGCTTCTCTGGAGTGAGGTCATTTAATGAATCTTCTCAATGCTAAGAGGTTTTATATGCCTTTTTAAAAAACCCTCCCCCAAGCTCAGGGCTATGATATTACCTTGGAGAGCCAAGAGATGAAGTGATACACGTATGCACAGCACACTGGGAGGAAGGAGGTGGTTTCCTTGGCAACAACATCCATGTTCTGGCCTCCCTCAGCTAAATTGGAATATATTGAAATATCTGCTTTGGGCGCCTCTCTCTCTCTCTTGAGAAGGGAAATGAGTGGTTTTCCTACTCCATAAGCCTACAGCTGGGGAGAGATGTTCTGTGAGTTTGATGCATCTGAACAGGGCTAAGCAGCCTGAAGGCTGGCAAAAGTCAAGGCTTTGCAAAACCCAAGCCATCCTTCCTTGAGCCAAGGGGAGAAGAAAAAAAGGAGCCAAGGAGGCCTCACCCTTCTGGTCCAGCAAAAAGCAGATGACTCCATCTTAGGCGGCCTGCATACCCACATCTCTACTGTGTTTCTGAGCATACTCAGCTTTATAGATGAGCCTTCAAAATCTGTGCACTATGTCTGCAATGGACAGAGGCTGGAAGGAAAACAGTGGTCTTCAGGTCAGATCTGTTCAAATCCTTGCCATAAGAACACAGCTGCATACCCAGAGCAGGCTATCCAGCACACAGAGGATGATAGTGCTGTGTCTGTGGACTTGAGTCTTCTGCATGACTTAGCGTGAGTTCTGTGAGCTCTATAACCTCAGCTTCCTTTTCTGTAAGGTGGATGCAAGCGTCCTCCCCCCAGGCTTGCTACGAAGGTCAGATAAGGTGAGCTGTGCAATCCCTGGCACCTTGGAGACATTCCGTTCTGTTTGCTTCCTCATGCCAAGAAATAAACAACATTCTATGTCTTTCCAATAAGGGAGATTTACCAGAAGGAAGAGTGCCTTGGGGGAGCAGGAGGAACTTCACCCCAAGAGCCCAAGTCTCTTCATTTGCATAGCTTTGTTCCTAGGGTGCTTTTGTAGAGCTCTGATGGCCCAGGCTGGGAAGAATTTGAATAGAACACAGAACAGATTCAGGTATAGCTTGAGAGCCAGCCTCAGAGGGAGGTGGCCAGGCCAGGGCAGTGGCAGGCAGGAAAATGGATAGGGACACTAGCCTACAGCAGGGCCAAGAAGGACTAACAATGAGAAGTCAAGGTTTGTCAAGGAAGGCCAGCTGTGTGTCTCAGGGACATGGCCTGGAACATGTTGTTTGTTTGTGTTTTTTTTTTTTTTCTCTCTCTCTTCAAGACTCAGGTTGAACATTTTTAAATTTTTATTTGCATCTATTTTGTGTGGGAGGTGATGATATGTGTCAGAGTGGGGTTTGGGTAGGGGTGGGTGTACATGCCAGAGTATGTGTGTGAAGGTCAGAAGACAACACCAGGAAAGTAGTTTTCTACTTCCATCATGTGGGCCCCAGGAATTGAACTCAGGTCATCAGGCTTGGCAGCAAGTACCTGTGCCCAATGAGCCATCTTGCTTGCCCCATAAGATTAGAATTTGATTGTCATCATGGCAGTGGAAGAAGATAAGGCTTCTAAGAGGTGGTTAGATTGTCAATGTCAAATGTCCCCAAGAAGAACCTTTAGGAGGCAGGGTCCAGGTGGAGGAAGTGTTTGTCCTTAGTCCAGATGTGTTCTCCATTTCCTAGTCAACCACAAAGTGAACTGCTATCTTCCACCCCAGACTCAGGTCACCATCAACTAAGCTGCCTTCTTTTCCCTAGTGTGATGGACTGAAGGTCCTGAGCTGGGGTACCTGAGCACAGAGCAAGTCCAGATACATGTTTTCTCTCTTCAGTTGCTTCTACTGAGTGTTTCACAGCAGCATCAAAGTAGCTGAAACAGGAAAATTAATGCCTCTCTCATGGAAATGGGTTCATTCTCACAAGAATAGGCAGTGGGAAAGTGAGCCTAGCCCAGTGTCTTCTCTATTCTGCATGTGCTGCCTTGCTCCCCACATTTGCACCATGTTATAATGAGCTAAGGCCCTCAACAGATTCTTCTACCTGACCTTTGACTTCCAACTTCTAAAATAGTGACCTCAATAAACTCCTTTTCTTTATCAACTTCCCAGTCCCAAGTATTGTGTTATAGCAACTTAAGATGGACTCAGATGCTAAGCTGTCTAAAGACCCGCACAGCAGACACCTTATTATATTTTATCCCAATATTACCTACTTTTCACTCCTAGGACATTCATTCTTCCTTAGAGCCTCTATTAAAATTGATTCAAACACACCAGGATCCAGGATTCGTATATGAAATCCAGGTTCCAGAATTAGTCCTAAAGAGGCTGTAGATAGAACTTCATCTCAGTCCTTTTCCCAGTATGTGTGTATAAAAGCTAGGAGGAAAATTCTCCAAGCTGTGTTTGTGGTCTGCAGAGTAACCACCCTTTTCTCCTGTTAGAGAGTAGCCATGTGGTAAGTAAGATGTAAAGATGGGCAGCATCTTATGAAATCCTACCATTCATGCCTCTCTAGCTTCTAATTCTATGTCTTTTGGCCATCTGTGAAAAAGAGATTTGCTACTTAGCAGAAGCTCCAAGCAGTGATCCTCAACCTGTGGGCCGTGACCCCTTAGGGGGTCTGTATTAGAGTTCTCTAGAGTTACAGAATTTATGGATAGTCTATACATAGTAAGGGAATTTTTATGATGACTTATAGTATTTAGTTCAACTCCCCAACAATGGTCAGCTGTGAATGAGAAGTCTAAGAATCTAGTAGTTGCTCAGTCCCACCAGGCTAGCTGTTTCAGCTGGTCTTCTGTAGAAGTAGATTCCAACAGATGTGCTGGCAAGTAAATGCAAGCAGGTGAAAAAGAGCAAATCTTCCTCCTTCCAGTGTCTTTATGTAGGTCCCCAACAGAAGGGGTGGTTCAGATTAAAGGTGTGCACCATCACGCCCAGATCTGGAATTTGTTTTGCCCCAGGCTGACCTTGAACTCAAAGACCTCCTTGCCTCAGTCTCCTGGGATTACAGGCATGTAAGACCTTGCCTGGGCCTAAGTTTTTCATAGCCACTATGCTTCAAGAGCTCCATGCCAAGATCCAGGTCAGAAACTTGTCTCCCAGCCTCAAGATCTGGACCATAGATAAGCCCTCCAATTCTGGATTGTAGTTCCTTCTATATGTAGATAGGTTGACAACCAGAAATAGTCATTACAGGGTCAAAGGACCTTTTCACAAGGATCACCTAAAACCGTTGGGAAACACAGTTGTTTACATTACAATTCAAAACAATAGCAAAATTAAGGTTATGACATATCGACAAAAGTAACTTCATGGTTGGGGAACCACAACTTGAGGAACTGTATTCAAGATTAGCAGCATTAGGAAGGTTGAGAGCCACTGCTCTAGATAAAGTTGAAAGAGAACTACACATATGATAATATCCCAAAATTCCTCTACAAAAATTGGCTACTTGTAAATCTCCAGGAAGAAGGATGGTGGAAGAAGGGATATCTGCTCTGTTCTGCGTGTATTCAGATGCATTCCAAAGCTAAAATAATAAAAATAGTGTTACACCAGAAGTAATGGGCAACGAGTTGAATCAAACTCAGTATATTTGACACGTCAACATATTTTTAAGATGAGTTAACCAAAACAACAACAAAAAGATATGAAGTTGGAAAGGATATGTGTTAGAGTTGAATGTCTAGGAGTGGGGGTGGGGTATGATTTAGATACATTATATACACATATGAGATGTTTTTAAAAGTTCATCATTTTGGAGTATTACAGACTATTCTGTGAATTGTGACTTTAGGGTAATTGACCAATCTACCAAGGAACAAATTTAAATTCTATTCCGGACCTTCTGCAATACTTCAGAATAAATTATGTGTAGGTTAAATATTAAATTAAAAATAAGCAGAATTAAATGAGAAAAGACAGGGTAAGATGTATCATGCTTTTGAGGTGATGCCAGGCATCTTGAATGACCCATCTCACATCCTCTCAGCTGACTCTTAGGCTGTGGTTACTATTGTGGCAACCTTACATACAAGGTGTTATCTGTCAGCATCTCAGCTGCATAGTTCATTCATATTCTCTCTCTCTCTCCCTCCCTCCCTCTCTCTCTCTCTCTCTCTCTTTCTCTCTCTCTCTCTCTCTCTCTTTCTCTCTCTCTCTCC
>NW_022196915.1:11450047-11505880 GCF_008632895.1 Mastomys coucha | reverse complement strand
CTCTCTCTCTCTCTCTCTCTCTCACACACACACACACACACACACACATGCACTCTCCTTTCCATGCTGGCTCTCCTTTCCCTCCTTCCCTCCTCATTGCTCTCTCATCATTTCTTGCTTCTAACACAGCTCTAAAGGAAGCCTATAACAGCCCATTCCTCCACCCTGGCCCATCCCACAATCCCAGAAGTACAGTGGATCCCACAGCCAGAACAATCTTTGAGATGCTAAAGACAAAAGCCCAGAAGAGAGTGTCCCCTGTTCCAGCTGCTGGGACCATGCCTTCAGGCACTCCTTGCAAATTCTGGGAGGGCCCCAGCATTCCCCTGTGCAAGCTATGCCCCTTCCCACTTTGTTCTTTCCAGTCCTCCTGTTTC
Organism: Mastomys coucha; assembly: GCF_008632895.1. NCBI lineage: Eukaryota > Metazoa > Chordata > Mammalia > Rodentia > Muridae > Mastomys > Mastomys coucha. The sequence goes on along the minus strand of NW_022196915.1, from coordinate 11,505,503 downwards.
ACATCCCAAAATTTGTTCTACTCAAGTCTTGATCTGTCTGGGAAGATACCTAAGCTTGTATATGTGGTTAAGATCAAAATATGAAACTGGATTGAGCAAACAAAGAAAAGGGCTGATGACTGCATTTCTCCTTTAAATGTAAAGTTTCTGTACACCAAAATGGTCTTTATCTACTGTTCCCATCTGTTCTTGAACAATTTAGTCTAGAAGCTTATGTGGAGGTTCAGCCTCCACATATGATAGTACAAGAGCCAGGTAGCAGCTGGATACAGTGATGGCGAGGGTGGGAGTCAAACCCTGAACACAGCAAAGATGCCCAGAGAAAAAGGGAGGTAGCTCAAGGTGGTGTCAGTGAGCTTTCCATTCCCATGACAGGACACCTAGGAAAATCAGCTGAAGAGAAGGAGGGGTTTGCTTCGTCTCCTGGTTTCAGGGGCTCACTGCTTTAGGTGTGTAGCAAGACTATGAGCATCATGGTAAGAAGTGGGTAATAAATCAAACCAGCCAGCAAGGTGAATGGGAAAGCAGCTGAGATTCCCAATATTCCCTGCAGGGGCATGCTTCTAATGACCTAACTTCCTCCACCATGCCCTACCTTCTAAAGTGTCCACCACCTTCTGATGGGGTGAGCAGCTGGCAAACAAGCCTACAACACACGAGACTTATGGGAACATTTCAAATCGAAACTATGATAGTGTCAGAGTCCAGCAGAGTTGGGGTGGGCTCATGAGGGCTGTGGGATGGGCCAGCATGTGGTGCTGTAGTCTGTATAGATTGAAGAACCATCCATAAAAGTGTGTGGAAGTCTGTTGGGATAGGGAGGAGGCTGTGCATAGAGCAAAGGCAGTGGTAGGATGATTTTGATCAAATAACTCAGAGTGTTAAACATGACGGGAGGGGAGCCAGGTTTCACACCGGTGTACAATAGCAAAACAAATGAGAAAGCTGCCTTTTGGTGGATTTGAATGTGGTTTGTGGAGGTGGAGGCAGTGCTGGGAGGACATTGGGTCATCAAGCATTAATACAGTGCGGGCTGGGCTAATCACCATAGTAACTGGTTGTTGTAAAGCAAGTCCACCCTCATACCTGCTACTTTCTCACTTGCCTTCAGGCTTGTCTTCCCTGCTTCTGTCATAAGACGAAGGTGGCACAAAGGCTGCGCCAGAAGCCAACAGATGCTGGTGTCATGTTTTTGGACTTCCAAGCATACCGAACCATAAGCCAAAATAAACCTTTTCCATAAATCACGCAGGCTTGGATGTTCTGATGTAATGACAGAAAACCAAGAACATGAGGCATTTGTGAGAACTTCACTCTTTCCTAATCCACACCACCACCACCACCACTTTCTACTCTGCCTCTGTACAGAATAGTCTTATCTCAACATGACACAAGCTCAAGTTATCTGAGAGGAAAGGACCTCAATTAAGAAAGTGCTGCTGTAAGATCAGGCTGTAGGCAAGCCTGTAGGGCATTTTATTAATTAGTGATTGATGGGGACAGCTCAGCCCATTGAGGGTAGTACTGTCCCTGGGTTGTTAGTCCTGAATTCTTTAAGAAAGCAGGCTGAGCAAGTCATAGGAAGCAAACTGGTAAACATCACCCTTCCATGGCCTCTGCATCAGCTCCTGCCGCCAATCCTGCCCTGTTTGAGTTCCTGCCTCTTTGATGGTGAACAGCGCTATTGAAGTCCAAGCCAAGTAAACCCTCCTCTCCCCAACGTGCTTTTGGCCATGGCATAAAAACAATAACAATGCTGACTAAGACAGCCGCCATCTTCTATGGATGCAGGAATATGGCAACCATCCAGCATGTTTTATCTTCAACTCCACTATAGCAGCCATTACTAATTAATCAAGTACGATTTAATTAATATATTATAGAGAATGAATATACATGTCAATGTGCAAATTTGTGCTTGTGTAGATGTGCCCATTGAGAGAGCAAAGCACCCCTGACTCTGTAGTAGAAATGAGCACACCTGGGACCCAGATATCGGCTCCAGTATCAGTCACTTTTCTATTGAGTTGATTAAAATATCATGACCAGTGCAACTTAGAGAAGAAAGGTTTTGGGGTTTACAGTTCGAGAGGGAGAGCTATCTTAGTAGGCAGGCATAACGACAAGAATCAGGCATGGCAGTGGGACAGCCTGCATCTTCAAACCACAACATGAAGCAGAGAGAGAGAAGTAAACATGAGCCAAGACCATAAAAACCAAAATCCTGCCTCGGTGACACACTTTCTCCAGCAAGGCTGTACCCAGCAAATTTCCCTGAACAATTGCCACTGAGGACCAAGTGTTCAAACACCTGAGCCTGTGGAGACATTTCTATCCAACTCGAAACAGCTTCTCAACAGCATTCTCTCCTCAAAGGAGCCAAGACATCTTAGCTTGTTAGAGTGTTCAGGGAATTATGGGTAAAAGATCAAAAGGCTGCAGAGGTCCACAAGGAAGGACTTCCTCAAGCCCAATCTAGGGAAGCTTAAACACACAAACAGGTAGCAATTTTTAACATATTATAATCAACCACAGCAAATGGCAATTCATGACTGCATAGATTAAAAACTATACACATGAACAAATTGAATAGAATTAAAATACAGTCTCAAATTTTCTCCATAAAGTATGTGTCAGTTACAAAAGAAAATAAATAACTTTACAGAAAACTCCTTCACCAAGCAATCAAAATTTTGCCCTCCAATACTGGGAAAAATCCAAAATGACCTGGTGGGTTAGAACCACTAGTGGAAAGAACCAGGTGCCACTTCTGGTGGCCCTGCCAGATTCAGAAAATCTGAAGTAGCTCACCAGAAACATCTGGGAAAAGAATGAGTGGATAAACGATAGATTTAGCAATCTGAATCCTCCAAAAATATCAAGGTCATCAAAGCCAAATGAAGGCCCAAGTCTTGGAGATGAAGGAGACTGAGGCACAAAGGCAACCCGTGTCACTGCAACCCGAGTTGCTGTCCTCCAGCTGCAACCCATGTCACTGCAACCCGAGTGGCTGTCCTCCAGCTGCAACCCGAGTGGCTGTCCTGGATTCTTCCTCTAGCTGATACATGGTTGAGATGGTCTGCAAGGCTTATGTGTTTAGCCAAATCTCAGTGGCATCTGAGAAAGGCTGAGACCTATATGCAAGAGTAACTTCCTGCACTTGAAGCTGACATTGTGATTAGGAGGGCAAATGCCCTTGTTCATAGGCAGCACACACTATAGTATCCAGAAATGACAGAGCACCTGATCAACTGCTAGCTCTTAAGTGAGTCAGGAAAAGGGGGCAAGGAACAGGTCTTTGTACTGTTTTTGCAAGTTTTCTATAAACTTGAGATTATTTCAAAATAACAGGGAAAACTAAAAATTGTGTCAAACCTTAAAAATACAAACTGATCTTGTTTTTTGGTTTTTTTTTTTTTTTTTTTTTTTTTTTTTTTTTTGGAGGGGAAACTGGGAAAGGAGAAATCATATGACATGCAAATAAAGAAAATATCTAATAAAAAAGGAAGAAAATACAAACTGAAAAGAAAATGCCAAATATATGATTTAAAAAGATGTGTGGCTCAACATATAAATACATATAAATACCACTGCTAATTGTCAGAAAAATATCAATACACAAACAAAAATGGCTCAAGGCTTCAACAAATAATGTAAAAAACAAAACCTTTATGTCCAAGAAATATACAAAAAGTTTGCCTTCTCACAACAGAAACACACACACTCACAACAGAAACACACACACACACACACACACACGCACACTCATGCACGCACGCACGCATGCAACAAAATTAAATCCCCATATCCATTGCTCTTGAATGTATATTCACAAACACCGATTGCAGTGTGGCTTGTAGAGAGGAACCACTTAATTTTGCAACAATAAGGCATCAAATAAATTAACCCCAATACATTCCAAAAAGAGAGAATACTATGGCAACCATTAAAAACCATTTAATCAAATGTTATTTAACGACAGCTGTGCATATAAACATCATTCTGTTAGCACCGATACTCAAATCCTGGGATCTCTAAGCTCCCACCTGCCAAATAGTGTTAAAGCTTTTCTCCAAAAGTCTCTCCTAGCTGTTCCTGGGAGATGTGACAGGTGCCCTCCTCAACACAAGCATGGCAATGTCCCTGTGGGGACCAGGAGCTGTTCTTGGAGGGAGTTTGGGGAAGCGGCCATTGCTCTGGTGTGGTGGGTCCTGTCCCCTTCCAGATTGCTTCTTGGCTCTCATTTCACAGTTCCACACGGGTGTTGGGTCTAGTAATGACTTCAGCCAGTTTGGAGCTGGACTCTGTCATGAGTCTTCCAGAGCAGAACATCTTGCTGTATCCTCTGCTGACTGTGTAGTCAGTCTCTGCACCATCTTGTCTTCACTGGGGCCCAAATGTAGTTCTTCAGACCAGATGAAAGTGTCTTTCCTCTTGCCTGCCCTATGTACCCCAGAAAAACAAGTCTCTAAAATCTTCCCCTTCCATTTCAAGCACAAAAGAGGGAAAATGTCCCCTGATATAGATACCTACTGGTGGTGGAGAAGGAGAAAAAGAAGCAGGTCTCTCCTTGAAATATAACGTAGTTCCAGGGGTCTCTGACCTGTGTACATGGAGGAGGGGAGTCACAGATACAAATAAACAAGCATTAATTACTCCACAAAGCCCAGAATGGTATATACCAAAAGACAACCTCTGCTTGGTTCCAAGGGGTAAAATAATAAATTACTTTTTTCCTTGGTGTTTTATTAAGATGCCTTGCTTTTAAACTGCTATGTAGCTATTAGAGGGCCAAATGCCTACATAAGCTATTTATGAGATAAAATAAGAGCACTCATAGTTTACCCATACACTTGCATGCCCTAGATTGAGTTTGGCCACCCTTCTGGGTCCCTATAAGCTTTCGCCCAACAATTCTCCCTGAGAACCACATCCCTAAACACGACCATCCCAAATTTTGATTTTCCATAACTCAAGGCCATTCTTTTTACATCCTGAGACTGGTTCTTCCCCTCAGCATGATGGTCCTGAGGCAGCTCACTCACTGTCTGAGGCATGGGATGAACAGCTTGTTCTTCCATTCTGCTGTGATGAGCATGTGGATTGAATTCTTCTATCTCTCTCCCTACCAGGAATGATGCAGGGACTTTTTCATCCATGTCCCCCTGGAGCACTTCCAATAACTTTCTAGATGCTTCTATAAGGATCTGTGGCTCACACAGCGTGAGAGCACCCCTAGCTTTTCTAGGCAGAGATAAATTGTCTTTCATAGATACAGGCCCATTGAGTGCACCTTCTGCAGTGTTTAGGGGAGAAGATGTGGGTCTACCTGGAAGGTTCCAAATGAAGGTCATACCTACCTTCAAAAGCTCCCCTGGACACATCTGCCTAGGCTACTGGAGCTCCTGTGAGATCTGTGACATGATTCTTCCTAGACACTACTTTCCTGAAGTTCAAGGGTATTTGAGAACAGCCTAAAGCGCCCCCTGTGGTCACAGATGCTGCTGTGGCTCACGGGCTCCGGGGTCTCTGAGAGATGTTCTTACTTGAGTCTCATGCCCTCTGGAGCCAGAGAAGCCTCTCAGAAGCCCCTGGGGAGCCCTGTGGACACAGGAGAGTTACATCATGGCTCATTCCATTTCTTTACTTACCATGTGACACCCCCCCCTCCTCAGGGATCTTTGGGATGAATAAAAGACACTTTTATTCATCTCAGTGGTCCCCTCCATCTTTGAGAGCTGCATGGTCTGAGGACCATTCTACCCACATTCTGGTTCTTCATCAAAACCCACCCTAATGCCTGACAAAATCTGTAGATTAAGATGGGATCGTATCTCTGTCAGCCTCAGGCCAGTAATGAACACTGGGCCCTCTGCAGCCTGCCTCAGCCTGATTCCTCCAAGCTATTTCCTGCTGGGTGCTCAGTGATCAGGGCTCCTAGCAAAGGGCCTAGGGGGTCCTTCCATCCTTTCTTTCCTTCCTTACCATACAGAAGAATGAAATCATCAAACCTGGATCTGGATCTGAATCCTGGCTTATTTGCCTTTTCAAACTGTGGGAATGAATCTCTTGCTTAACCTTTCTAAGGTTCTATTAGCACAACAGCAAAGCTACTACTATTCTGACCCGTTGTGAAGTCTCAAAGAGATCATGCCAATGCCTGGCATGTAGACCAGGCCCAGTAAATAGCTGCTATGAAAATCAGTCCCCTTTTGGAAGGAACAGGGACACCCCAGGTCTCTAGGTTAACGTAAAATTGAAGAATTCAGCTCCTTGCATTTTATGATTTCTCTAAGAGAGTAGATTATCTGAAATTTCAGCTGTTGGAGTAAAGGGAGCTAGAGACTCAAACAGGAACATAGGAGGCCCTGGTGCTAGCCAAAGAGGTAGTTCCCCTACCTCCTCTTCCAATGGCCTGTGATGTACAGTTCAACCAGATTAGATAGGCCTAACCCTGACCCTGTGCTATCTTCTCAATGTACTGATCACAGTCAACTGTGTAGTAGTTTGGTGTACACATGAACACAGATACACCTGGATACCTCTTGTTTATCCTGTGTGAACATCTGAGCACAGGAATTGGGTTAGGTTCATGCCTCAGTCTGCCAGGAGACTCAACAAGAAGTTTACACATGATCACACTCAACAAACACAAGGCATTTAGCAATTATCATCAACATCGATCAAATACCTCTTTTCTGAAAGACAGGAACTTGGAAGGGCCTTGAACTATCAAAAAGTGCTGCCCCTGGGCACTTAGTAAGTCAATGGAGAAGGCCAAGCAAAAGTCAACCAGGAAACTATCCAGAGTGTGAGGATTCTAGAAAAAACACATCAGTCTGAGCAAAACAGAGGCAGGGAGTTATATCCTGTGACCAGCACAGTCAACTTGCTGGAACATTGGCTACATGGAGTGGCTTTATGTGATGAGATCAGAGAAGTGTACTAAGGCCCACCGAGCATATCCAAGGCATGACCTTTGCCAGGCAATGGAAGGCTGTGGAAGACTCCAAGCTGCAGGGCCTGTGTTTTAGAAGAATCACTTTAGACTTTTGAAAGATAAAGTTAAAAATTAGATAGTCAATCTAGGAAGTCTAAATAATAATGATGAACTACAGGATTTTTCAAAAGAATAAAACAAAAGAGACACAGGGAAATCATCCAAGAAGCATTTTAGGTAAGCTTTTTCTAAATCACAGGGCATAAATTTCTAAACCTAACGTTCCATCAAGTAGGCAGTGCAGTGTGTGCACGTGGATCTTCACCACAGCACAGCAAGATCAGTACTTGTAGTGATGGTAGAAGCACCAAGAAATTAAGTACCATACAAAGAATCCAGAAGCGCAGGGACATTGGCTTCTTTACAAATTAGTGCTTCTGAGGAGAAAAAAACAAAAGACAATGGTGAAAACTGTTGATATCATGGAGAAAAATAGAATGTTTTCTTGTAAAACTCAACCCTGAATTCTACACCCAAGCAAAAGAACTAAACATCTTGTACAGAAAGTTGCCCCACCCCGTGCATCCTTTTTGAGAAGGTATGGAAGGATGAGCCCTACCAAAAACAAAGCTATAAGCTAAAAGGAAAAGGAGACAGAAGAGGCAGGAAACTCTGACAAAGAGAATATCCTAAGAGGGTTTATCTTAGTTTTCTATTGTTGTAAAGACACAATCATGACTACAGCAACTTATAGAAGAAAGCAGATAGGACCCACAGTCACTCTGGTGAGGGACATAGCAGCACGCAGGCAGGCAGGCATGGTACTGGAGCCATAACTGAGAATTTTACATCTGATCCATAGCAGGAGGCAGAAATGGAAGCAGAGAGAGCTAGCTGGAAATGACACAGGCTTTTGAAACCTCAGCGCCTGCCCCCAGTAACACACCTCCTCCAAGGCGGATGTACCTCCTAATCCTCCCAAACACATCCAGCAACTGAGGACCAAATATTCAAGTCTAGGAGCCTACAAGGACCATGCCGATTCAAACCAACAAAGGTTGGCTGGAAGGGGGCTTCAGAAAGAGACTGTCCAGGTATCTAGAGTCCCTGGTAAGCACGGTCTTTGACAGCACAGTGTTGGGAAGTTCTAGGAGGCTCTTCACATAAGGTGCAGCATCACAACAATCAGCAGAGTCTTTGGAGCTGAATTGGGAACACAAATTTAATGGGCAAACAAGCGAAGAGCAGAGATAGTTTTTGGCCCTAAAGAGGACAAAAAGTCACGATGAAAGGAAAACAGTACTGTTTGTCTCTTTAGCTCTATGCATGTATAACTTTGACATGCAAACAGCAAATTTATTTCTACCAATATGCCCAGCATCCTTCTCCCCCAAACACTACCGTTTTGAAGTGCCCAGAGGAGGAACCAAAGCCCAAGTACCTATCCCACAAACCCTGAACACTTCAAGAAGGCACTTTGCCTTTAAAGGATGGGAACTACTGGGACCAGAGATGGAGCTGGAAGAGACAATAAATTTGCAGAGACTTTTAAGGCTGAAAGAGAGAAACATGGTAATTAGTGCTTTGGACAGAGAATAGATTCAGCCTCTCTCCCACGCAGCCTTAGGAATAGGGCGTGTGGAATGGAAATGACAGTCTGGAGAGCCCATCAGCTCACCTTAATTTCACTTTTTGTCTTATGTGATTTAAATTATTCAGTACCTTCGAAAACCAGCTGTACTGACTTCATAAGATCAGAGTAGCCCAGCTCACAGGGTGCCAAGTTCAAATCTTCCACATGGACTGAGGTAAGAGCCTCTGAGTTCCTGTGCCATGAAGACTAGAGATTTGTGCCAATGACGTCATTCCTGGGCCCCAGTTCTAGCTCACTCCTTTCCCACCTCATTCTGCTGCCTAAGGACCCCTCTCTTTCTTAACATGGCTGACGTACAGCCACATACAGAGTTCATAGTACAGGGAGGACAAAGCCAGGGTGAAGTGGAGAAAAATCAGCAAGGGAAGGCACTAATATCCCAGGTTCCAGAAACTTCTTGCTGCAGCCCAGACACCAGTGTTTGTATTCCCCATTCATAAGGCCTCATGAGGTAAGGACTACCATTACACCCATTTCACAGATGAAACAACAAAAGCACAAACTCAGAAGAAAGCTGCCTAAGGCCCTGCAGCTCATAGGCAGGAGATCTAGAATCTGAACTAAAGTGTCCCTGGCCACAAAGGTCACTTTACTCCCTTGTTCTTGAGAACCCCCTCTGAGTGGACCTAGGGCTGAGCCAAGAGATTTAAGAGGGGTAAATCAGAGGATACTCCCTTAAAAGGGTACATCCAGAGGACAGTTGGGTCCATGAGACAATGTCCCATCACACCAAAAAGAGCTTCTCAAAGAGGACTGGGAGCATAGGCTTTGGCATGATGGAGCTGTGCCAGGGGTCACCTGTCCCTCCATGTTGGGACCAACTGGGAGAGAACATATATGAGGGTGCAGGAAGCCATGGGTCAAATCCCAGACAGGCATAGCTATTGTGAGCAGTCTCTGGGTACAGAGATCATAAGAGGGTATGGGATGTGTGGGAAGCATGTACCATGTGTGCCAGAAGGGAGCTCTATGTAAGAGTGCATGATTCTTGACGTGCAAACTGATAAAAGGTACCATGGCAGCAACTCAGCTTAGAGAGGGATCTGGTATCAGCAGTGGGGCCATGCTCTGCTCATGCTTCCTCAAGTGTTCCATTACCACCCACAGCCATCTGCAAAATGGAGCTGGAAGCAGCCCTTTGGCCCATTATGGAGTAATTGAACGGCATTATGGTTTGAATGTAAAATGTCTCCCCATAGGCTCAAGCATTTGAACACCTGGTCCCCACCTGGTAGCACTGTTTGAGAAAGTTCTCGAACCTTTAGGAAGTGAAGCTTTATTGGAGAAAGTGAACCATCAGGGTGCAAACCTGGTGACGAGCCCTACTTCTTGGTGACTCTGCTTCCTGACTATATAAGCAATGTGCCAACTGTTTCCTGCTCCTGCTTGCAATGCCTTTCCCACCAGGATGGACTGTGTCCCTTATAACTGTAAGACAAAATAAACGTTTCTTCCCCTAAGTTGCTGCTCATCAAGTAATGAATACAGGAAGACCACATGGAGAAGCCAGAACACAGAGCAATCAAGAATATGCCCAAGTTCCCAGAGTCTGCAGATCAGGCTTTCTTTCACTGCACTGTCTTCCTTTAAAGCCAGTTCCTTCTTCCATGGTGCTTCCTTCATGGTTGGCAACTGTGTTTGCATTCCTGGTGACAGAGAGGAACTGGGTATTTCAGATAATAGAAGAAGAATGGAGACTGAATTTGGGGGCCCAAACAACTCATCCAGAACCCTTGACAATAAGGAGTGTCCAACCTACAACCTTTAGGTACATGTGACCCATGGGATCAAGGACCTAACACAAAACAGTCAACTTACTTAAACACTGTGGGGTATTATTTGCTCTTAGCTTGTTCTTGTTAACTGAATTTCAGAGTTCTCATTCATGAGCTTTGTAAACAATAACATCATTTTGCAACTCAAAAGGACGGACACACCTGAATGCTAGCCCAAGCTTGGGCCAACCCTGAATTTTGAGACTATTGCAGGTTGGTAAAAAAGGAGTTGATCTTTAATTTGGAAGTCACTCTTCCCTCCCACCTTCCACTATGACCTTGCACATGAGTCTCAGTTTAAAACCTGAAAAAAAAATTAATCACACCCACTCTAACTGGTTTAGTCTCCCAGGAATATGTGCAAAACCCTGTTAGCTAGTGGACTTGAAAAATACAGTAAGAAAAATACAACTGCCGTGTCACATGCCCATCCTGAGATAAAGACTTATGTGTCACCAATGTTATGAAATCACTCTTGGGAAAAGTTGAAGGAAATAAAGAAAGCAAGCCGGGCTTGTAACATCCCAGCCAGTTTCAGACCCTGCAGAGCACTCTAGAACATGATCGTGCCATTGATTGAGTTTGCCTGCCTTTCCTCCTTATGCACTACTGGTCACTAGCTGAAGCCACTTGGGGGCACTTGCAGCACTTGCAGCACTGAGAAAGAGCAGCTGTCAGAGCCTGAAAATGTCCCTGAAAAAAAAAAGTAGCCTTATGCTCTGCAAGAGGAGAGCCAAGGGTATGTGAGCCGGAAACTGACACTCAGTGCATATGGTATCCCTTTAATTAGCATTCATCCTGATATAAAGGGACTGCTAGTACAGTCACAATATTAGCATGACTAGTCTACCATTCCCTGTGCTCAGTTATCACCAACTTCTCACAGGGCCCTCATGCTATGGGCTCTGACGACCATGGACGTCTCTAGCACTGGTGTCCAGATGGAATGACAAAACACACAATGTACAATGCTGGTGGAATGGTAGCCCGTGTGCACACTGAAATGGAGACAGTGATGGTGGTGGTAGAGATGGGAGATGTAGCCACGGTGGTAGAACTGATCATAGTGATCATTTGGGAGTAGAGATGCTGGCAGTGAATGCTGGTTGTGGGGTGAATGTAGAGGGAGGGTGCTGATGGTTAGAGTTAGAGCAGGTGGGAAATAATGGTGGAAAAGATGCTGGCTTGGGTGGAGGCAGAGGGGGCAGAGGTGATGGTGGTCATGACAATGGCAGCCATGGAGGGGGTGACAGTCATGGCGGGAATGGTTGTGGAAAGAGAAGCAATGGAGAAGGTGATGGTGGAAACAGTTGTAACACGGGTACTGTTTGCATGCTAAAAGTGGAAGAGGTGAGAGTGGGGATGATTATGGTGGCAGTGGCAATGAAGCTGATGATAATGGTGGTCATGATGGTAGTAGAGACCATCAGAGGGATGGTGGTGATGGCTGAGGTACTGATGAAGGTGATACTGTTACTGTTATGACAATAATGGTTGTATCCATGGTAGTATCAGTTTGGCAGATATGGTACAGGTGATGATGATGATGATGATGATGATGATGATGATGATGATGACGACAACGACAGTGGAGGTGATGAGGCAAACAAGCACAGAAGTGATAGTAAGGGTAGAGGTAGAGGTGATGGTGATGGTGAGGTGGTAATGGAGGTAATGGTAGTAGTAGGGTATAGTGAAGGAAGGAAGTAATGACCATGATGGTGATGGTGGTAGCATGGTAGAGGTGATGTGGTTAGAGATGGTGTTGACCATGGTGATGGTGGTGGTAGTATGGTGAGATGGAGGTGTTGGTTGTAGAGTTAGAGAAGGTGATGGCCATGGAATTGGCGTGGTAGTATGGTAAAGGTAGTAAAGTTAGAGAAAATGTTGACTATGGTAATGGTGGTGGTAGTATGGCGGAAGTGGAGGAGGTAGAGCTGGTGATGGTGATAATGGTGGTAATGGTGTGATAAGTTGTGGTAGTATGGTAGAAATGGAGGTGGTAGGGCTGATGAAGGTAATGATGGTAGTTATGGTGGTGGTGGTGGTGGTTATGGTGGTAGTAGTGGTGGTGGTGGTGTGGTGCTGGTGTGGTGGTAATGGGAATGTGGCATGTGATGGTAGGAATGCTGTTTAGCAGTGGTCACACTGCTGTCATTGATGATGAATGACAGTGACTTGCCCAGAAGACGGCAGTACCCATCCTGTCTCCTAGAAACTTCACACAGTCAAGCCCTCTGAGAGACTCATCTGGAATGAAAACAGAGCCTGCCACATCAGGTCCAACTCTGTGCAGAGTTGGGGATGAGGATGGCAGAGCGAGCAGACTGCAAGCAAGTCAGTCACACCATATTTCGGTAACAGCGTGGAGCTGCTTGTTAGCAGAGATCTGCTTTCCAATGGCAAATAATAAAATTATGCTTTTTGTGCAGCTAATGAAATGCAAATTGAAGCTGGATGTGCGTTAATGCAAAGAGTTGAATATCCATTTAATCAGCTCCTCCCTGCAGGGGCCAATGATAAAAATGACAGAGGAATTGCATTGCTAATTCCGGGCCTGTCACTTCTTATACATCCTTACCTTGTAAACCCACCACTCCTGTGGCTGACACCTGCCTGAAGGGCCCAAGGTTTATGTTGTTCAGGGAGTCTTGGGAATTCCTTTGGGAGTGGGGAGAAGGGGCTGGCATGAGGGAGGGAGACCTGGAGGGAGAAAATGAATAGATAGAATCTTTCCTGTAGTGCCAAAATAAATTGTCCCTATCCCTCCTTCACCCCCAGCAGGCAGCCTATGTTCCCTGGGACTTGTGGTATAACAGTGGATCCCCTCATTCCTGTAGTAAAAATCAAAATTCAGTGGCATGACACTAGCAACCCACGTATTCCAACTTTGTTCTGTGCCAGGTGCTGAGCTGGATGATGTACCTGTGTTCACCATTCATTCAGCATCCATGGGATGTATCCATGGGTATATCTATGAGTTGGGTGATGTACCTGTGTTCACCATTCATTCACGAGCTAGGTATCACCATTCCCAGACAAGGAAACTGAGATTCAAAAAGAAGGACAGACAACCAGAACGAGACCTGAACTGAGATAGTGTGACTGCCAGCCCTATTCTTAACTATGTTTGCGTGGGGAAGATGAAACTAATCTACAACTCGTCAACCACTGCCCTCCATACAGTCAAGAGGAGGAGCTGAAAGGAGTGAGAGTTGCTGAAGAGCCCAGGAGGGAGTAGACCATTCCAGAAGATAGGAAAGTTATGGTCAGAAAGAGAGGTCAGTGTTCAGCTCTTCACAGATCCTAGTACAACTGAAGCAAAGACTGTAGGTCAGAGTCTCAGGGAGGGGGGGTGCTCTGGGCAGGGGCTGAAGCCTTCAGATTGGAGTAGGAGATCTTGAATGCCAGGCTCAGGTAGAAGGACTTCATGATGTAGTTTGTCAGTTGTGCATTTAGTCAGTCCAGGAGAAAAGACCATCAATATTTACTTGTGATGTCAGGGACAGCAAGGAGGACAGGTTAAGATATGGAACATCAAGAGAGTCTGCTACATAGCAGTGAAGGAGGTAAAGAGCTAGAGGAAGCCGATCTAGACATTTTGTCTGAGCCACTATCACATAGGCAAAAGCAACAGGTACAGCACCAAGGCACCCAAACCCTCAGAGTTCTCTCCTCCATCACTATCCAACCCCAAGAGAATCCCTGGTAGGCTCTGGTGGGTTCCACCCTCTTCTGCAAGCACACCTGAATGGCAGTGGCAATGTGCAATTATCGAGCCTTCCTTGGTATGGTCATATGGGGGACAAGCATCCTAATGAGCAGTATGTGTTACTTTTGCAGGGCCTCTGCTTTGATAGCCTGTCTCAAGACTCTGCTAGAGCCTGACAGATCCCTTCCAACCTTGACATGACTGCTGTTCAGACAACATTGACTTCTTGCATGTTTTTGATGGAACACCACTGAGAATGTACCAGCTCCAAGCTCTGTTGTAAACAGATCCCAGAACCTATGTAAAAAATTTAAGAGCTCACATCTATAATCACTAGAGAGGCAGAGACAGGAGGCTTTCATGAAGCATGCTGGCCAGCCTGTCTAGCAGATTCAGTAAACTCCAGGTTCAGTGATAGACCCTGACTCAAAAATAAAATGAAGAGTTATTGTGCTGATTAGTTTCTATGTCAGCTTGACACAGCTAAGTTCATCTGAAGGGATGGAGCATCAATTGAAAAAAATGCCTCCATAAGACCAGTCTGTGGACAAGCCTGTAGGGCATTTTCTTAATTGATGATTGGTGTAGGGTGGCCCAGCCCCTTGTGGGATATGCCATTCCTGGTCTTGAGTACTATAAGAAAGCAGACTGATCTAGACATGGAGAACAAGCCAGTAAGCAGTACTCTCCTATGGCCTCTGTATCAGCTTCTAGTTCCAATTTCTTGTCCTGTTTGTGTTCCTGCCTTGACTGCCTACTGTGTGGTAGTCCATATGAGTGTGAACTCATAAGCATATACTTTTGAATACTTAGTTCTCATTTGGTGAAACTGTTTGGGAATGGTTAGGAGGTGTGGCCTCTTTGGAGGAAATGTGTCACTGGGGGCAGGCTTTGAGCTTTCAAAAACCCATGGCACTCCCAGTTAGCTTTCTCACTCTGACCCCTGCTCTCAGCTCTGCTCTAGCACCATGCCTGCCTACCTTCCTCCAAGTTCCCTGCCAAGGAAACTCACCATGGATTCACTATCTGAAGCTATAAGCTCCAATAAACTCTTTCTTCTATAAGTTGCCTTGGTCATGGTGTCCCTTCACAGCAATAGAAAAGTAACTAAGACACACTGTGATGCGGAAGTGTAAGGAAAATAAACCCTTTCTTCCCTGAGTGGCTTTTGGTAGTGGTGTATCATCACAGCAATAGAAACCCAGGCAGTGATTGAAGCAACACTCAGTTTTGTTCCATGGCCTATACACATGCATATATTTTCATGTTTAACTCCATACTCACACACTATAAAAATTAAAAAGAAAAAATAAATCTCAGTATTTACCTAAGGATTCCTTTGGTAGAGAAGGTTAATCCAGGCACATGACAAGGTCACCTTGAGTTTTGACTTTGAAGAAGAGGGGTCCTGTTTCACTTCCCACTGTCACCCAGATCCCACATGTCCATTAGGATTCCAATCCCACACCAGCAATCACCTTCCCTCCCAGGGCACACAAAAGATCAACTCTATCTTTTTAGATAGAGTTTACTGTGGAACTGGGGAAACTGAGAGCAAAGAAAGTTCTAGGTAGAGGTTCCAGCCCACACCTGAGAAGACCTTAGCAATACCCAGCTCCCCACCCACTGTTCCCATCTCCAAGGGCAGCCATATGGTGGCACCAACCCCACACTCACTCCAGAATCAGCCTCCAGACATGATGACCTTTAAGGTCCAGTATGGGAATACTGATTCTTGGATTCCAAATCAGGATTCCCGGCCCTGAACCTAGGTGGAAAGTGCTAGATGTGAACCTGTACTCCACGGCCTACTTCCCTACTAGTGAGCCTTACCCTTGGGGCCTGTGTTCATCACTCCTTAGGGTCAAAGAGGCAGTGCCAGTTTAAGAGACACTGCTGAGAAATATATGGAGAGCCAGTCACTTCCTCCCAGAAGATCTTGCATTTAAGGTTGTCCTTTATGTGACTGAACAGTAGGATCAAAATGGTATCAACAAAGGCAGTCAAGAAATGGAGGGGAAAAAAATCACTAAAGTTTTGAATGTAGATATTTGTCAACTTTCCATCACAATAAAGAGCTATGAGATAATTAACTGATAGAGAAAAAATGGTTTCATTGGTTCACAGGTGTGAATGCTCCAAACCATGGTCAGTTGATGAATATAGTAGCTTGGGCCTATAGTGAACAGCCTGGAAGAAAGAGGAGAAGGAGGAGAAGGAGGAAGAGAAGAGAAGGAAGAGGAGGAAGAATAGGAAGATGAGAAGAGGAAGATGATGAGCAAGGGGAGGAGAAAGAGGAGGAAGAAGAGGAAGAGGAGGAGAAGGAGAAGAAGAAGAAGAGGGGTAGGTCCCATAATCAACTTTGAAAGCACACTTCCAGTCAGTCCCTACATCTTCAAGGTTTCCCCCTTCTAAAAGACCCCTTCTGGGCACCAATTTTTTAATGCATAGGCCTTTGAGACCTATTCAACACTCAGACTGTAGCCCAGGGCTTTTATCCCAACATATTATATTCTAGATCTTGACCTGGGATAGGTTCTCATAAAGATAAGACAGCCCAGAGAAGCTGAACTTAAAAAAGAAGGCAGAGGTGGGGATTTGACCATGTAAGTTAGTGGAAAAAAAGTTTCCTGTTAAGAACAGGACTACAGAAAGCAATGCCCTGCATGCCTAATCAGCAGATTCTACAATAGTGTTTGCAGTGCAATATTCTTCCAGGATGCAAAGCTACATGCCTCTTATTACAAAGTAAACAGCTCAGTGCAACATGTGCCCACAGTACAGAGGACATTCAGATGGTTTCACTGAGGACTTGAGTGTTCATATGCAAGTTTCTATTCATTTAATTAGTGATCTATAGAAAGTGGCTACCTCAGGAGAAGTTTCTGGAAGAATGAAAGTGAACAAAGCTGTTGGCACACAGAAGTCACTGGGTTATATCTCAGATCTCATAGGATTCAGATTGTCATGGACAATGTTTGTGTAGGAGAGAATCGTAATCTTGGGGAACTTCCAGACATTCTGCTACGGATAGTGGGTCAAACTAACCCCACCTAGCCAAGATGAGTCTCAACTCTCTGGTTTCATCAAAACCCAGGATGTTGCATCCTCCAACATAATCTTTGAGCTAGCTGAGTTTGGAGTGGTTTTGTCTTTGTTTAGGCTGTTTGTTTTGAGTGGTATCATTATTTTATTTTTAAATTACCTATAATGCACCCTTTAAAGTTCCCTAATTATGGATAAAAATAAATACATAGTTGCAGACTTTTTTTTTAAAAAATCACATATTATCTACCCAATACTGCATAATTATGGTCTTTTCCATGAAATGTATTATTTCCTGGTTGGTCCATAATCACTCTTTTAAAGCCAGCTGGGGAAGGCCAAGTTTCTTCTCAGATTTAGTTCACAGGTCATTGGGCACAACCAGTGAGGCAGCTTAGAGTTAAGGCTAAGGGATAGTGAAGCCCAGCAGGCCTTCACCCACAAGAAACTCAAGGCCCAGTTGCTGAGCAGTCGGGTCAGTGCCCTCTGGGTACTGGTATAGCTGAAGATGGGTGGCATTTGGAACAGAGGGTGGAGTCTCCTGTGTTTTTCAGTTCTTCCAATAACATGGGTTCAGTCTTAGGACTAGATCACTGCATCCTGCACTTGGACGAGAATCTTACTTTGGGTTCTATCCAAATCAACTGATGAACCTAGAACTAGGGGTAGGTGACCTCAGGGAATACAGAGTAGGGTGTGGGAAATTAAGATGGGGAGGAGAGAATAGCCATAGAGTATGCTTTTATGGGCAAGACTGCAGACTATGGCATATACCTAGGGATCACCCCCTATCAGCCAAGCATTGGAGTGAGTAGTCACCCATTCCTGCACTTATTGCTGTGGGAATGTTGATCTTGGGCTGCTCTGTGCACAGGTCACTTGATGCAGGAATCTACTAAAGACTCATCCCCCAGCAGCAAAGAAGACCTCTAAGAAGGCCCAAAGGGCAATGCTAATAATAACTGCTGCCCTCTCCCTGTCACCTCAACTTTCTTGCGCAAAGAGGAAGATGCAAATAGATTTGCAGGAGGAAGAGGGAAGGCTAGTAAGCAGGACTTCCCAACAAATCAACAGAAGCTATTGTTTCTGTGGGTGACAGAGGACAGGGACATAGCTTTGCCCTGGACTGCTCTCTTCTAGGCATCCTTCAAAGTATCCTTTGGAGATTCGGGGACAAGCAGCACCAACCAGAGGGGTTCCCAGATGAGCAAACTATTCTCTAAGCACCACAGAGGCTAACCTGGCATGATAGCTGATCATTTGTCACGTGACTGTGACCTCAGACCATCATCTCTAGTCAGGGTCATCCCTCACACCCACTCCTCTTGTGCCCCACTGAGGACCCCCATGTTAGTTCACATATAAGTGGCTTCAGGAAGAGTAAGATGGGTTAGGTTCAAGTGACTGTGGCAAGCTCATCCCCTTCCCAAAAGTTACTTTGGGTATTTGATCTGTTTCTAGTCAACCAAATTACAAGAATATCATTTCAGAAAAATGTCCTCTCCATGGTTAAATGCTTACTTAGCATGATCTTGGTTCAATTCCTACTTCGACAAAAAATAGATAACAAGGAAAAGAAAATTTTCCCCTCTCTTAAAAAAAAGAGTGGTTCTTTCTTCCGACTTTGCACACTGCTGTAGGAGGAATGATGTTTGGTGCAGTAGCAACCTTTATACATTGTGAGGGCAGAAATCTGAAGCAGGGCAGTCTTATAGCGGGGGGGGGGGGGGGGGGGGGGGGGGGGGGGGGGGGAGGGGAAAATGGCAGTGTTTTTCTTAACTCACAGAGCTGTTACATTAATGATTTCCAGAAACATCAGAGCCAGGGAATAAATAACAGCTAATGCTCATGAAGCATTTTCCTTCAGTCTGGTTTCAGCTCTGAACTCTTTAACCATGGTGGTCTGAACTCAGTGATCACCATTCCTGTACTTAGCCCTTGCAAAAAAATACAATATACTTATGCTTGAAGCCACGTGACTTGGTCCTTGTGTCACATGCATCTGGGAACATCCCAGGCAATGCACATAGCTGGAATGAGCAAAGGAAAAGATTAAATGCAGGGAGCTCTTACAGGTGCCAGATGGGCCTCAGGGAGGTGGTACCCAGATGCTGGCCTCTCATGTCTTCTACTGGTTGCACCTATCCCATGGTTTGCAAATGCAACCAGCCTGGTACTGCTGTCATGTTGAGTGCAGACTTACTTTGAGCCAAAGCCTGAGCACAACACTTCTTTAGGGCATATTGCTTAGTCCAGAAGCCTAGTCTACAGGGAAAGAACCAACCCATCCATTAGGATACCATAATAATTCTGCATGGCATTTGTTAAGTCCTGTCCCATGCCACCTCCAAGCTGTAAGTAAACCCCAGGCCACTTTCACTTAATCTTTACCACAAGATCACTACGTTACCCAAATAAAAAACATTTATGTTTCAGATGATGACTAAGTATCATTAATAATTATTAAGTATCAAACCCGAGGCCTCAAGATCATACATGGAATCAAGCTTCAAATTCCATGAAATGACTCCAAGCAGGGGTGGGGATCTGTAGAGGAAAAACAGGACCAACTTGAGAATCAGCTGTGACTCACCAAGAAATGGTCAGGGACCCTGAGCCCAAGCTGATGGCCTTTGCTATAGGAAGGAAAGATGAGCTGGGCATCTACTAGAGCAGCTGCCTGCTGGAGGGTCGAGCTCTTCATTAGGGGAATGGGCAACAGAGCAGAGATGGGCAAAGCAAGACTGTAGATAGGTGGGTCACCGAGATCTCAATTCAGAAAAAGAGCCAAGGATTTGAGAGCTCTTGAATTCCACAGCAAATTGTCTAAGTTCTCCTTCAAGCCACATTTCCTATTCATTCAAGAAGCAGCTCTGGGCCAAAACTTCAGAAGACAAGGATTTGTCACTCTGCCATTATCAGGGTTTGGGGGTCTAGACCGCCCCATGTTGCCTTGGCATATGCCAGTCCAAGACATTGTTGCAGGCATGGCATTTTAGTGGTAAACTGAAGTAAAAGGGTATGTGCAATATAAAAGGGGTCACCTTTTAAACACCAGCCAGTTCATAGGACTTTTCTATCCTGTCTGAGCCTTCTGACTCCAACATCTGTTCACAGCATAGCCGCCATCTTGGGTTTGGTAATTCTTTAGGAAATATCCAAGCAGTTCCCAAGAGTCCAAGAGTCCCAGCTCTTCCTTCGGTAAAATGGGGATATAAATAGGAAGTTCAACACAACATCTGTCTCAACGCCAGGAGTAACTGGGACCAGCAGGACCCAGGAATACAGGAACTCTGCCAGCCCAGTGGCATGGGTTGCTTCTGGTCTGTTTGGGCAGTGCCCTAAGTAGACCTTGGGTGCAAATTCTGCAGCCAGTCCTACAATACCCAGAGGAAGCTCCACTCTCAGTCACTCAGACACACCCAGGATCAGAGGATCAGAGGCCAGTGCCCTGAGCAGACCTTGGGTGTAAATTCTGCAGCTAGTCCCACAACACCCAGAGGAAGCTCCACTCCCAGGCACTCTAATACACCCAGGATCAGAGGATCAGAGGTGAGGAGACACAACATCTGTCCCAACACCAGGAATAACTGGGACCAGTAGGACTCAGGCACACAGGAACTCCACCAGATCAGTGCCACTGGTTCCTTCCTGTCTGTCTAGGCTGATGGCCTGAGCAGACCTTGGGCCCAAACTCTGCAGCCAGTCCCACAACATCCAGAGGAAGCTGTATTCCCAGGCACTCTAATTAGCCCCGGATCACAGGATCCTAGAATCACAGGATCACAGAGACAGCTTGACTCTGAGGAGTTCTTACATAATCAGGATCACAGGAAGGACAAGCCCCAGTCTGATTTAGCCAGAGCAAGTAGCACTAGAGATGTCAGGGGGCAAGCTTAAGAACATAAGCAACAGAAACCAAGGTTACTTGACATCATCAGAACCCAATTTTCCCACCATAGCAAGTCTTGGACACACCATCACACCGGAAAAGCAAGATTTCAAATATAAAATCACTTCTCATGATGACGATAGAGGACATTAAGAAGGACATAAATAACTCCCTTAAAGAAATACAGGAGAACACAGGTAAACAGCGAGAAGCCCTTAAAGAGGAAATACAAAAATACCTTAAAGAGCTACAGGAAAACACAATAAAACAGGTGAAGGAAATGAACAAAACCATCCAGAACCTAAAAATGGAAATAGAAACAATAAAGAAATCACAAAGGGAGACAACCATGGAGATACAAAACCTAGGAAAGAGATCAGGAGTCATAGATGCAACATCACCAACAGAGTACAAGAGACAGAAGAGATAATCTCAGGGGCAGAAGATACCATAGAAAACATTGACAAACAGTCAAAGAAAATGCAAAAAGCAAAAAGGTCCTAAACCAAAACATCCTGGAAATCCAGGACACAATGAGATGACCAAACCTAAGGATAATAGGTATAGAAGAGAGTGAAGACTCTCAACTTAAAGGACCAGTATATATCTTCAATGAAATTATAGAAGAAACTTCCCTAACCTAAAGAAAGTGATGCCCATAAACATACAAGAAGCCTACAGAACTCCAAATAGATTGGACCAGAAAAAGAAATTCCTCCCATCACATAATAATAAAAACACCAAATGCACTAAACAAAGAAAGAATTTTAAAAGCAGTAAAGGAAAAAGGTCAAGTAACATATAAAGGCAGGCCTATCAGAATTACACCAGACTTCTCACCAGAGACTATGAAAGCTAGAAGATCCTGGGCAGATGTCATACAGACCCTACAAGAACACAAATGCCAGCCCAGGCTACTATACCCAGCAAAACTCTCAATTACCTTAGATGGAGAAACCAAGATATTCCATGACAAAACCAAATTTACACAATATCTTTCCACAAATCCAGCCCTACAAAGGATAATAGAGGGAAAACACCAACATAAGGAGCAAAACTACATCCTAGAAGAAGCAAGAAAGGAATCTTTCAACAAACCCACACAAACATAATTCTACCTCTAACAACAAAAATAACAGGAAGTAACAATTACTTTTTTCTTAATATCTCTTAATATAAAAATCAATATTACCAACTTATCCTAATTGATTCAAATTCAAAAGTATGAGGAATTGAAAATTTATTGGCTATCATCCAGTGGTCTCTCTAATTTGGTATTGGAGAAATAGGTCCAATATTGTACAATCCATTTTTACTTTCTGCTTGTTTGTACCTGACAGTGTCTTGCCAGATACCAAATAACAGTCTTGAAATCATGCTTCTCCTATCTCAGCCTATTATTAGGATTGTTTATTTGATGTTTTTACACTATACTATGGTTTTCAGAACAGTTTACATATTTCAAAATTATTTATACAGCAAAACGAAACAGCAACAATTAACTTGGGAGGTGGTTTTTAAGAGAACAACAAAGAATGAGACTGAATGCTTTGCTTGATGTTTGTAACTATTATATCAAGTTTGAAGAAGAGAACTTTATAAGTTATTCTTTCTCTGAGATGAATGCTTTTCAAAATTATCACAGCCAATGAACCAGATTCCTACCCTCACCTAATGTCTGTGCCACCCTCCAAGCAGAACCATTGTTCATTGAAACGGTTGGTGAATGACTTCACGGATAGACCACCTTAATACACACACCATTTAGGATAGACCATCTCAATACACTCACCATTTCTTAAATGAATGTAACCTGTTCTCTGTGGGCTGAAAATGAAGACAATCACTACAGTCAAATAGCTTTGACCAAAGCAGAAAATCTGTATCCAAAAATAGTGCCTACAATTCACTCCTTGGCACAGCAGAACTGTCAACTCTCAGCTTAGCTACAATGGAGGTAAAATCCTTTGGTGATGTGAGGGGCATTGAAGTTCAGTCTTATTACAATGAACTCCAATGTCTAAAAATTGTTCTTATTTGGGGCTTGTACCACAGTAAGAACCAAGATTTTAAACTCTACTAAAAACAAAACAAACAAACAAACAAACAAAAAGACTTTATTTATGTTCATTTAAAAAAAACTAGTAGTGATGTATTATTTTGAAATATACAGATAATATGTTAATAATTGGAGTTATTTAAAATTTATATTGAGAAAAATGTATTTTCAGTATTGCTTCAGACAAGCATCTACATAAGACTATTTAATTGATTTTTTATATCAAACAAGTTTTATACTACTCATGTTTATTGTTACAATATTTTATAAATTTTAAAGAATATGACAAAATAAAAAAGGTGTTGCAGGTATTGAAGGGGGGTCTCTGGGAGGAGTTGGGGTACAAAAGGAAAAGAAGAATGTGATGTAATTCTATTAACTTAAAATATGTTTTTAAATGTTAACAAATTCAGAAAAACTGAAATCATCATCATCATGATAATTTTCTCATCATAATGCAATAAAACTTAAATCAATTAAAGAAATAGGACGCTCCTAAAAATCTCACACACACACACACACACACACACACACACACACACACACACACACACACATCTGGAGCAGAGGATGTCATAGCTTTCTTCCTCACCCACACCTTGGGATGGAGACCCAGCTGCAGTATCCCAGCTTCCCACAAATGCAGCCCTGTCTGTAAGCATTCCTAACCAAGGTTTCCAGCCTGAGGGGAGATTAATTCTAAGATCTTGCAGTGAGAAAGTAGGAAATGTGTGACATCTCCCCCACACACACATACACACCTTCACCCTGTCTTTCTCCATCTTTTGTATCCAAGTATGATCTTCAAGATCCACCCAGGAAAATAAGCTTAAGGGTGGTCTTGCTTGCTCTTTATCACCCATCAGGATCCCTCAAGAAAGTAACACTTCAGCTACCACTAGGGACTCTCTGGAAGGTAGCAAGGACACAAAATAAGCCAGATGGAAGTCACCAGACTGTCCCTTACTGGCTGAGTTCTCATGGCCAAACCCTCCTTCTTTTTGCTTTTCTGAAAGGGGAGTGTGTTACTCTATGAGCTCACCACCGTGAGGCTGGAATGAAATAAGCTAATACAGTCTTCAGCAGCGTACACAGAGTACACAGCTGGCACTCAATAAATGGCCAGTTTCTTCCCACAGACAAGGCTGCAGCCCCACCTGTTTCCACGGAGAGAGGCAGCTGCAAGCCTTGCTTTAACACTAAGCATAACAGTGGTGTCTTTCCTCTGCCCAGTGATGTGATTCCTGCAGCCAGGGCAGCCAGCTGGGATGTGGATGTGTTCTCAGGCCAGATAAAGGACAAAGGAGGGTCCGGAGAGGAGCTGTGTCAGCAGTTAGGAAGGGCAGTGCTGACAGTGACACAGGGCCCAGCCCACTCTTCTGATTCGATGCCCCAGAAATCACGACTGGCCCAGAGAAGCGTGCACTGCCTGACAATCAGTTCACGCCTGTCCCTATCCTTTTCCTACCTTGCTTCCCTGCTGCCTCTGGCTCCACCTGAAGGTCTCAGCTCCTCATTTCAGAACAGCCACCCCTATCCCAGCCTGCAGGGACATCTCCAATCTGAGCTCTGAGGAATGGGCTTTTCTGCACCCAGCATGTGTGAACTTGGAGGCTGCAGTCTGCCTCAAGTCAACGCTGAGGGAGACAAAGAAAAACAAGCTTCTTGTTTTTGTACTCCAGTTTCTTACTCTTCTCTTTCTTGTTCTCCAGTCTCATACTCTTGCCCTGAAGGAGCTGCATAGGATGGAGTTCCATAGAATGAAGCCCTATCCCTAAGCCACAGTATCTCCTGGACAGCCATAGGTTCTAGGAGGCCCACACAAGACCCGAGCCTCAAAAATACCATTTCTCTTTGCAAAAAGGTGACATGACCATGGCATCAAATGCTCCTCAGGGGTAAGGGGATGCTGACTTCCTCAGTTGCATGGTTAGGTTGAGGCTGGGGCCCTCTAAGACTCCTCCAAAGAAACTCAGTGAGTCTATGAGTCTGTACCAGGCCTAATTAGCCCTAAGCCCTGTTTCCCATTTCCAAATACACTTCATTGTTTAAGGGTCTTGACTGAGGGGTGGGTTCCTACAGAGAGACCCTGCAGCAGAGAGTGTGGCATGGGATGAGAGGTAGCAGAGAGATGTCTATTGTAACAGTCTTAGGAAGCCATCTCCAAAGCCCTCACTTGCATGGGGAAATCTTGGCTGGCTGTAACAAACTGGTCAGAAAAGCCACCATCCCAAGTCACCATATCACCTTTGCTCATTCCCAAGATCCCCTGAGACATTCTTTTTTCTGAAGTGCAGAGATCAATCAAGTACCTTAGACATGCTAGACAGGCACCCCACCACAGAGCCTCGCTCTTGATCCTTATCTTCTGGTGGGCTTTGGGGCATGGTCTTGCTGTGTACCTCAGGGGGCTCTTGGATTCCCTATGCAGACTAGACTGGCCTCAAACTCATGATTTGCCTCCTAAGCACCGAGATTAGAGAGATAAACCACTGGAAGGTCTTCCTGAGACATCTTTGCTTTCCATGTGTAGAATAACTTGTCCTGAAAACACATCTGGCCAGGCTATCAAAAAATTAACACACCCCACAAACACCTCTACCTATCAGCTAGGGTACACTTTGGCCCCACCTCCAGAGCAGTCAGTGTATAAATGTGACTGCTCCATCCTGTCAGTCACCCACAGTGGAGCTGAGCCCAGTTGCTCACAAGCATATGCATACACAGTCCCAGCAGCTAGAGCATCTGGGGTGACCTGGCTCAGCTGATCAGAGGCAGAGATGAAGACATGCAAAAAAAACACAAAGCAAGCAAGGCAGAGGGCTAGAGGTAGGGCTCAGTGGGTAAGATCACTCACTGCCCATGAATGAGGAACAGAGCTTAGCACCCACATAAAAAGCTGGACGTGGTGGCATAGGCTTAGAACTCTGGGGAGTAGGAGAGTCAGAAGGATCACTGGGGCTTGCTACTTGCCAGCCCCAATGTTCAGTGAGAGACCATGTCTCTAGAGATTAAGTTAGACAGTGACAGGATAGGACACCTATGGGAACAAATCCATACATGCCTGTGTGCATATCACTCACACACACACACACACACATACACGCGCACGGCATCAAAATTCCACCTTAGTGACGACACTGCACCCAATGCACAAACACATCTCCCATAGATACTGTGTGATACAGAGCTGCCCAGTGGGGAGCCTGCCAGGGTCCTCATCCCTAGGGACTTTGGTGGCATGGTTGAAGCTGTGGATCTAGTTGCCATTGGGGCCTCTGCCCTACCTACACTTAGTCTGCCAGGCTTCCTGCTGCTAAACAGGGATCCATTCTTTGTCCTTTCACATCACTTCCTCTCTGCTCCAGCCAGCATCAGCTTCATTGGCTCAGAAGCAAAACTCCAAATCCCAATTGCTGTGCACCTTAAGACCAGGGTCTGACCCATCTGTCACAGGAAGAAGGTGCTGACTCCAGAGAGATGCTGGGAGTGCAGAGTGGGTGGCCCGGCTAAGGCCCCACAATGAAAGAGAGTCTGCCTCAGGAAGCCCGAGCCTGCACACAGGAGCTCCAGGTCAAGGGAAGATGGACATGAAAGCAGATGCAGGCTTTGAAGACACAGTACCTTGCTGTCTTACAAAATGAAGCTTGTGGCAATTAACACAGTCCTCAGTGCTGTCTCCAGCAGCTCAGAAGATCATTAGCATATTTTTAGCGATAAACTACTTTTTAATTAAGGTATATACATTGTTTCTTTTAACACAACACCACAATGACACACCTAATAGGATATAATATAGTGCAGAAATAACTTTGTTTTGTTTTTTGTTCTTTTGTTTTTTCAAGACAGGGTTTCTCTGTGTAACCTTAGCTGTCCTGGAACTCACTCTGTAGACCAGGCTGGCCTCGAACTCAGAAATCTGCCTGCCTCTGCCTCCCAAGTGCTGGGATTAAAGGCTTTTATCATCACTGAAAGAATGAAAAATTTGGATAACTTGTCTTATTTTGACATTTGCTTCATTGCCCAAAGAGGGGAGGGAAATCTCCTAATATGACTAGCCCTGATGGCTTGACTTCCAATGACTCTCCTCCAGTTCAACCCTGCCATCTTTCTCTTTGAGAACAGCAACAAATGGAAGAAACCTGCTCCTAAGAGGGGAAGCCATGGAGATCTGAGGTCCACCTGCAGGAAAGCCAATCCAAGGTTGAAGCTAGAAGGATAAGAAGGGGCAGGGCCCAGGCTCAGAGACCAGTGAGGATGTTCTGAGCATTGCCAACTAAAAATTAAGAAGAAATCAGGTAGGAGAGAGCAAACGGGCTGATGCTTCAAGCAGCCCTGAGAGGCTGGCCAGAAGCCCAGCTCTAGGTAAATCACAGTGTTGTGCCCAGTTCTGTAAATCTGAGAGATTGGTGGGTAGCTCCCTGGAGGGACTGATGCTCTCTGGGGAGGTCCTCAACTTCGTTACCAGATAATTGGAAGTAAAAGCACATCTGTTTAGATGTAGGGCTGTATGCCTGCCTGTACATGTGCAGACACACACCCCTGTGAGGAAGTGCACACACACACACACACACACACACACACACACACACACACAGGGACACACACTCTCTGCATGCACACATCCCCCAGGAAGGATAGAGAGCAGAAATAGCAGTGTGTAGCAGACAGGTCTTTACAACCACAGCGTTTGATCACGACAAGATTCTCCCAGTCTTCACAGACGAGACCTGCCAGCCTTGCCACGGCTTTGCCTCTCAGAAGCTCTCCCTTGTTGCTGCTCTCAAAAGAAAAGATGACAGCATAGAAGCGGGAAAAGAGTGCCCGTTTAGGAGGCCAACCACCAGGGCTGATCATTTTAGGAGAATCCTCCCTCTCTGGGCCTCAGTTTCACCACTCAGGAGCTTTTGTGGAAATTAAGTCTAGATCAGCCAATGGAAGAGAACTGGCTGGCATACTACACGCTGGCTTTATCCAACCCATTGTACTTTCTAATAACACTTGAATGAGAAGGATCCTCTGCTTAACAAAAGTATAATTGATTAGCGATGTCTGCTGTAGGTGCAAGTGGGGATGAAAGAGGCCCGTGCGCAGCTCTATCTTCTTGATTACTGATGCCTTGGAGGCCACTGACTTGATTCCTTGAAGCCATGCTGTGCTAGGCTTCAATCACAAGAGCCGCCTGCTCTCATCTCTATCCTTTCTACATTCAGTGACATCATACCGGCATCTGGGAGTTGGCAATGGTGAAAGTGTTTACATGGGAATTGCTAGAATGCGTTTTTCTAAGGTAACATTTCAACATTTAGCGGCTCACCACTGGTTCTAATCCCTCTCACAGTAGGCAATGGTTGTGGTGGATGAGAACTCCAAGAAGTCCCTTCAGTCTGAGCTCTGGGGCAATTCTTGAACTCTAGAGACCACCAGTGCCTACAGACACTATAATCTAGGCTCAAAGCTCTAACACCTTTCTCACACAGTCTGTATCATTGCTCATCCATCTGGATATTGCTCAAGCCCTCTTCTTCCAGGAAGCCTCCCCAGCTTGCTTTCATTCCCAGAGCTCCCCTTGAAATCTCCTTGCACCTTCCATGTTTGCTGCCTCAGAGAGGAAAGCTGTCTGATCAAAAGTCTCAAGTTAAGGCCTACACCTCCATCTTCAGCACCCATGGTCAAGGCTTCATGCAGGTTTAGCCATGATACAGACCTGGATGATGTCATCGGAGCCATTTTCTGCCTGAAATGGCCATTTCCATCACCCATGACCTTTCAGCTTCCTGGATGGGGAAAGTGGAGCTAGACAGCATGCTCACCCTAGAGCCAAGCTGTCTTGACTCCTCTGACAAACCCAGAAGCAGAACCTATGCCTCAGAGGGCAGAGATTCAGTGAAGATCAAAGAGCTCCTAGTAGCACGGACTTAGGGTCCCAGCATCCAAGGGCTGCACAGTCTCCAGCATCTCCCTGTCTGTCCTTCCTTTCACCTCACTACTGGCCACCTCAACTAGGCCAGGCTCTGGGGCTGGCCTCCTGCCCCTGCCTCTGCCCCGAGGATTGGCCAAAACCAAGCGTCAGCCGGCTCCTCCCAACTCTCTCCTACCGCTGCTTAACATGCACACGAGAGCTGGAAGCGGTGCGTATAGATTTCTCTTTGTCTTTGGTGGTAATTATTAGCTGTCTCGGCGGGTGAATGCAGGCAGAAACAAAGGCAGCCAGGGTTGTAAAACCTTTTATCTCGATCAAGCCGCATTATTTGATAAGGTGCTAAGCTAATAGCAACGCATGTCAAATTGTGTTTAGACAGATCGAGGGGCTGGTGCAGAGGGTATATTTGTCTCCAGAAACCTGCTCCTGGAAGGATGAAGGGAAAGGCACCGAGATAGCCACATCCCCGTGCAGAACGCAAACAGCCCAGCCTCTGGCCTCACAGAGTGGCTCCCTGCAAACTCAGAGCTGAGGGGGGAGTCAGGTGGCCCCTGAGATACTCATCCTACTCACGATCACCTCGATGCTTTGCCCCGAGCCCCATGGATCCCCATAGGGGTCATCTGCACAGATGGGGCTCAAATGCAGGCTCCCCTAGCCAATTATTAATTAATTAATTTGTTTATTGAGGCCTGTGTATGTCACCTGTCCTATGGGTGACACTGACTTTTACAGACAATCACTACCCATAGGAGGCAGCATAGACCAGATAAAATTAGCCTTGTAATGGAGCCCACACGGATAGAAGCCCAGGACGGCTTTTAGGACAGGGCGGGCTTCCATCAGGTCTTGTAGAAGAAGAACCTGAAAAGATACACCCTCCCACCAAGATGCAGAAGCCCCTCTGTGAGCCTGCAGATAGGTGTGTATCTGTCACCCTGGGTTCTGCTCAGTGCCTTTCTGGGCAACTTTCAAGACCCCAAAGCATACTTATAACTGGTCCCTCTATGTACCCCATGGGCTGCGAGGTGGCATTAAGCCTAGATAAGAAGGGATGATCTGGATACCAGGAATGTTCATTAAAAACTTAGAAAAAGGAACTCGTTCTGGAGCAGTGAGTCTGTGTATAGAAAGCTCACAAGGAAATGACAAAGAAGATGCACGGGGGCTAGGGAGATAGCTGTCTGTAAAGTCGTCGCTTCACAAGCATACAACCTGAGGTTGATACCCTGCACCCAAGTGAAAACACCAGGTATCATGGCATATGCTTGGAATCTCAGCATTGCTGAAGCAGGCTGATCCTTAGGGTTCAAGGACCAGCTGATCTAGTTCAGGCACTGGCCTGGCAAGCTCCAGGCCAGAGAAGTCTTGTCTCCATAAATAAGGTGGATGGGGCCTAAGAAACAGCACTGAAGTTGACTTATGGCTTCCATGTACATACACGTGCATGTGAGCATACACACACACACACACACACACACACACACACACACACACACTCAAGAATGTCCTCCACAGGAATGTGCAGCATATTCATATTGAATCATTAAAAGGGACCACTGTGGACCAATGTTTTGGCTCAGTGGAATAAGATGCTTGCCACCATGACTGATGACCCAAATTTGATATCCTGGGACCCATATGATAGGGGAAAAAAAACAATTCCTGCTAACTGTCCTCTAACCTCCACATGCATGAAAAATGTGTGTGCATGTGCATGTCCATGTGCACATGCACGCACACACATATTAATATAGTTTTCAAACAAAGTGACCACTGATTGGTTCTGAGCCCTGGGTCCCTTCAGCAGATCCAGACTTCAAATGCAGCCTGGGAGTAATGGAGGAAGGTAAGTGGGGGTGTGGGTAAATGGGATAAGGACGGAGAGTGGCCATAATTGGGTGTATTTGCAAGAATGGGATGGAGCTCATTCTTCTGGGAACTCAGGGTCTGCATAGGAGCCTTAGTCTCAAAGCCATGCCACTGTAGGAATCTGGGAATCCTCATGCTACACTTCCAAGTAGTAGTTGAAGACTGTTGGGGGGCTGGGGACAAGGTAGAACTTCCACACTTCTGACCTTCCTTGAGCCCCTGCAATAATAGGAAGCCCGTGAGCAAGACACTGAAGAAACAGCAAGTTGAATTGAGCTAGCAGTGCCCGGGAGCAGAGAGGGGCAGCCACTGCCTCTGTCCTCCACACTGTGTCTCCTGCCCTGGAGCTTTCTTATGGTGGGCCACCTGGGCCTAATGAAGACAGACTTGGTTTTTTCTTCAGGACACCTCCTGATACACTAAGGGGAACCCAGTGACTTTCCAAGAACTTCCCTTGAATGTATTCCCCTATATGCCCATTTGATGCTTTTTCTCTCTAGGACACCAGGCTAGGTCTCACGGCATATAGCGCACTGATGGCCAGTCTGGCTAATGCTGCTCTGTCTGCCTTACTATTATCATGGACACCTGGGAAGGCAGGTTCTACATCAGCAGCCCAAGGTGCCCCCATTTTGGCTAATGTGTGAAAGGAGAGTGGCCAGTAGCAATTTCTCGATCCCATTGACCTAGAGAGAGAGGCAGGGTGACAAGGAGGCCTCTGACCTAGTGACAACAGAGAAGCAATAGATCACAGTGGAAGCAATCAGAATGTCCATCCAAGGGGTACAGCTGCATAAACTCTGGCCCGCGCATGCCAGGGAGCTCCATCCTGTGGCTTTGACAGAGATGGGTGAGTCTTCTTAACACCATCACTGAGACAACCTGGAAACTAGTAACCAAGAGACAATGGCCACAGGAAGAAGCAAGGCATGTGGCATGATACCATTCAGGTTGAAAAAAAAAAAAAAGAAAAGACAATGCAGACACACAGAGGTGAAAGCCAGCAGCTCAGCCTGACAATGGTAGAATGAATGCTTGTCTAGCATGTGAGAGTCCTGGGTTCGATCCCCAGCATCTCAGGCTGACAATGGTAGAATGAATGCTTGCCTAGTATGTGAGAGTCCTGGGTTTGATCCCCAGCATCTCAGGCTGACAATGGTAGAATGAATGCTTGCCTAGTATGTGAGAGTCCTGGGTTTGATCCCCAGCACTGCATAAATTAAGCATTGTGGTGCATGCCTAGTACTTGGACAGTGGAGGCGGGAGGATCAGAAGTTCAACATTATCTTCAGCTGTACATGGACTTCAAGACTAGCCTGGGCTACATGAGATGCATTCTCATGGGAGCATATCCAAAGATGTATGAACGTGATTTTTACACCTTTTCCTTATCCTGTAAGAATTTCATACATGTATACACAGTATCTAGGTCATATTCATTCTCATATCCCCTCTCTAACCCTCCTCAGATACCCTCTCCCAACATTTTTGTCTCTCACATTCACGTGTGGCCCTCTTCTCTGTAACCTCTTCGGAATGACTGATCTTGCTGGCCTAATCTATTGCACCTAGTCACAGCTGAGCAAATTCATGAGTGCAGTAGCCATATTATGTCCTGAAGACAGCTTTTCACAGCCCTCTTCCACATTCTTCCCATCTGACGTGCTTTCCGACTCCTCTCCGTGATATTCCCTGAGCCTTGATCTAGATGTCCAATTTATGGCTAAGCACTCAATGGTCACATATTATCAACCAAGACTTGGACCAGTTACGAGCCTCTCTGTTCCAGCAGCTGCCCACTGCAGGAGGAAGCTGCCTTGACTAAGGATGAGGCAGCACTCAGCTAGGGATCTAAGCTTAAACCCATAGAAGGCAGTTTGACAATGTGTCCATCTGTTAGGTTCTCCCCTAGGAACCTCCAGGCTCACAGGCATTTGACCAGGTTTACAGTGCCAGCCAGTGTGTATGAACTTTAAACAATGAGTAATGGCACACATCAAAATTCCCATCAGCAAGGAGAAACCATGACTTTTGAGGGGGACGGGAGATTCCAGCTTGATCTGAATTGTGAGAAATTTTCTAATAAGAATGTATTCCAATGTGTAATTAAAAATAAAATGTTTTTTTTTTAAAGGAAAAGATAAAGCCTGGTGGCTTGCTCATCCAAACTCCCCAACATCTGTCTCTGTGAGTCAGAATTCTGGGTGTCTAATTTTCTTCAGTTGTCTGTTGTTAAGTTTTCTACAAGTAGTACATATTGTTTTTTTTTTTAAAAAAAAAAAACAAAAAACAAAAAAACAATGGAGGAAACCATAAAGGAATTTTAAAGTCAATGCCACCCTTGCCAGAAGCCATCCCCTTCCAGAGTCCCTCCTGATACTTTGAACTGCTTCTCTAGGCTTCTAAGGTCTCAACGACAAAGGAACTGACCCTTCAACCCTCCTGAGCACAGGTTCTCTGAATCTCTTCCTGTGTGGCCTCATGGCCTCTCAATACCTTCTCTGGGCCTCCCTTACCCCACAGCAATCCTAGAATTGAACCTTCCTCCTCCCATTGCAACCAAGCAGCTAGAAGAGGCATGGGTTTTACTGTGTGGACCCCTGTGCTAACCTTCCAGGCACAGCTCTAATCATCAGTGGGGCATGGGTTTTACTGTGTGGACCCCTGTGCTTACCTTCCAGGCACAGCTCTAATCATCAGTGGGGAAAAGGCAAGCTTGACCATGAGCCATTGCTACCACTGATAGAACATCACTGTAGAGACCTTGCTCCAGGAAAAGCCTAAGAGTAGATGCAGAGGTTGCCAAGGATTTTAGTAAAGCCAGGAATATCATGAGGTTTGGGGACCTGCATGTAGAACCTTGCTCTTGTCCCAAGGAAAAGCCTGGCATGCTAGAGGTGACACTAACAGAGTCAGCATAAGAAAAGGATCAAACCCCCCCAACCCCACTCTTCCACACACAGTGATAGTAACAAGGAAAGAACATCTTTCAGGGGAGCTCTCTCTATACAAAATCCTGGTGTTGTGGCTTCACACAAGTCTTCCAGTATGTGCACCCACCTACATCATGCTAGAACATAGTCACCCATGTCACTTGGCAAGAGTGCTCTCTCTCAATACACCCATGCACACACACACACACACACACACACACACACACACATGCTCACACACTCCTACACTCCAGCCTCACAAAGTCCCACGCAGATCAGGCACCCACAACTCATATGTCCTCAGAACACACATCATACACACAAACGTTGCACCTTGTTTAATGATGTGCAGGAAGTAAGAGTCATGATTTTTATTTAAAACAAAAGCAAAACAAAACAAAAACCTCAAATGCCAGTAGATTCTAGTGTGGTTTTGGTCTTTTTATTTATTCCCCCAGTGTTAAAAGCAAAAGCCACCCAACAGTGCCACCTGCTGAAGGCTGGCTTTTCCTGATCCCCTCCCCTTCTGCCCTCCTATCCTAAGCGGGCTGAGACTCTCCCTTAATTTCCCCTAAAGGCCTAGGATCTAAATGAAGAAGGTGAGGAGGTTAGCAAAGAAAAGAGTGGGAAAATCAGTTTCCAGACCCAGACAGTAAACAGCTGGGGTCGAGATCCAGTGTGAAGAGACTGAAAAGAGGAGGAAGACTGGGAGAGACACCCACATGCACAGAGAGAAAAATACCAGAGAAGCCAGCAGGAGGGTCTGGTCTGAGGGTCTGAGGAGAGCCAGGACTGCTGCCTGCTGCCTGCAGTCTGTGACCTGCAGCCTGTGGCCTGCTGCCTGGAGAAGACGCAGAGACCAAGGTAGAGTTCAGGGGTACAGTAGACATGCAGAAGACCCTTCCCACTGTCCCACATACCATACATGGTGCAAGCCTGGCCAGCCAGCCCTGTCCATCCTCCCTCTAGAGCTACTCTGCCCAGGGACCTGGGGCCATCGTGCCAGCCTGGGCCTGGAATCTCCCTGTGCCATTTCAGCCCTCCAAACTGCATGCTATTAAGCTCCTGTTCCTTCAGATCTTCTCTCTCTCTCTCTCTCTCTCTCTCTCTCTCTCTCTCTCTCTCTCTCTCTCTCTCTCTCTCTCTCCATCCCTCCCTTCTTCCCTCACCCCCCCAAGTCTGGGGAATAGGCAGGTGTGTGTGAGGGGGAGGTGATGAAGTCCTGAATGAATGTGTGCTGTTGTCATGAGCACAGTCATGTCAAGGGTGCCAATGCATCCAAGATGACTGCAGTCTGAGAGTGTTCCTGAAGAGGGATACCCCTCACCCTACTACCCAGCCTTTTATGTTGTATACCATAAATGCAATGAGCTTCAGGGCTGCTGGTGTGTCTCCATCAGAGTACGCAGCTCACCCGGTCCCAGCTTTAGGTGAATTATTCCTGCCACATTCCCTGTCAGATCACTCCCTGCCACAGTCAGGTGAAGTCCAAAGCCATGCAGGTCATATCAGGTATGCAAATGTCTACCAACTGCATCAGAAGGCTCTCCTCAATAGGAGAAGATCTCACTCGAACATCTGGTCAGCTTCTGAGATACAGACTGATTTCCCATATAGCCAATTAGGCAGTAACTCTGGAAACTTCTGGAAGGCAGCCATGCTGTCCCCTGGGGAAGGGTCTTCATCCTATGTCACTGGAGGGGGGAGGGGCTGTTGCATGCTGCACACACTCGTGAGCATGCATGTGCTTAGGGGCATGAAGTCAGCTGTGTGTAACATCCTTTCTCACTCTCCAGAAGCTGAATGCTTTAGCTAAACTGACTGGCCAGAGAGTCCCCAGGATCTTGCTGTCTCAGTTCCTAGTCCTGAGCTTAACAGGCACATGTCACATGCCTGTCTTGTTACATATGTGCTGGGGATTTGAACTTGGGTCCTCATGTTTGTGCAGCAAGAACTCTATTCCCTGAGATATCTCCCCACTGTGACTTCTTGCTTCCTGATGCAAGTCCTAAGTAGAGAGAGATCTAAATGGGAAACTTCCTTTCTCCTGTGCCCTGGGTTTGTTTTCCCACTCGCAGGAGTCAAGTGAGACTCAGTTCACAACTGCTGGGCACATCTTCAAGGAAGGCAGGGCAGGAGGTGACCACAGAGTCCCCTGAGAGGAGCCCAGGATAATACATTGCCAACACTGTGCCAGAAACCAGCTCTGCCGCACAGAGGGAGGCCTATCCGGATAGGCATCAGCTCAAGAGAAAGCACAGCCCCCCTATACACCCAGCCTTAGTTCCAGGGAATCCTTTCAGCTAGAGACTGCTCAGATCTGGACAGAGGCATGAGCATCCTGACCCCCACCAGGACACACTTAAGGAGGCCTCCAAGCTTCTGTAAAACCTTTGGCTTCATCCCTCCCTTCTGGAGTTTACACCCTGGGACTTTTTCCTCTCCCAGAGAAGTCTTGATGCACTTTTCTTTCTCACACAGAACCACAGTCTGGTACATCTAGTCAGAGCTCTAAAGACTGGCCAGCTTACCTCCCTGAGGCACATAGTACCTGAGTACACAAAGCACACAGCAGGTGTTGGCTTGCATCTCATTTGCATATAGTTTGCATATGCTTTCTGACTTCTCATAATACCCAGGGACTGTCCTCCAATCTACAACTCAGAACTTCCTGGCATTTACAGTCCCTGCCAACTGGCACCAGGCACCTCAATGCTGCGGCCTTTTGTTTTCTTAGCTTAGAAAGGTTTTCAGCCTTACATTAGCCCAAATCAAAACTCCTCAAAAGAGACATTCTGATGTCAGGGATCACCTCGCTGAAAATTCCCTGATGACTAGAGTTTGCAAGTGTGGTTCCCGAGAGACCCTTTCCTCTCCTTCTCTACCTGGAAAACTCCTACTCAAGGCCCCACTCAAACAAGGGCTCTGCAAAGCCTTTCTCTCTCTCTCTCTCTCTCTCTCTCTCTCTCTCTCTCTCTCTCTCTCTTTCTCTGTTAACTTCCCACCCCAGTGCTCTGAGCACCATCATCGCCTCTCTGAGGACCTGGGTTCAAGTCCCCACAACCCACTTAAAAAGCTGGGTGCAGTAACACACATCTGTAATCACCATACTGGGAGGAGACAGGAGGATTCCAGGAGCTTGATGGCCAGCCTGGCTAGGCAATTGGCTCTAGGTTCAGCAAGGGACTTAGTTGGAAAAAAAAAAATAATAATAAGGTAGAGAATGATTGAGGACACCTGACTTCAACCTCCAACCTCCAAATGTGCACAAGAAGGTATGGCACGACCCTCACACCACACATACACAGATTATAGGGGCACAGTTATCAAGCCATGAATGACATTGTCTGGCACCTATCTTTCCTTTTAGTGAGTCCACTGAGGAAGCATGGCTTGGACTCATCTTGTCAGGGGATGGAGGAGCTGGCTGCTTAGGCAATGTTTGATGAATGAAGCCATGATCCTCCGAGTCTTTTTGTCCAAACATCCCAAGTCTCCCACTCTAACAACTAGCTCTGAGCGGGTTAATAGTACTAGCATTCCACTTGTGCTTTTACAACTCAAATAGCCTGGAGCAGAGGGCTCCCCAGCACCCAGCTCCAGATGGACAGTCCTTTGCTTTGGAATGCCCATCTTTTCCAAAGAAAAACCCTAGCCAGGAGCCCAGGCTCTGGACCCACAGGTGATGGAGGCACTGGGGCTGAGCTGCTGTCTGGGAAGCAAATCAACACTCAGAGAAATTTACCGCCATCTAATTGGCAGCCCTGGGTACAGTGGAGGGCAGTAGATTAAGTGTTTTCCTGTAAATCGGGTTTATGATTTGCACTGGAGAGGTAATTGTTAAAACTGTTCATTTTACCCGCAAATAGCAGCTGAAAGAAACCAATTTAGGAGCGACAGATTGGTGTTGATTCTAAATGTAGTGCTAAAACAGTTAATTTTAATAACATCCATTGGATAGGAGCCTGCCTGTTACTTAATATCATAGTCAACAATTTGAAAACTGCATGTTCAGCAGGCACTTCTTTCACCAAAAATTAATCCCAACCCCCACCCCACCCCATTGGGTCATCTCTCAGCAGGAAGCTGGAGATCCCTGCAGGAGTCTGCCTTCTTCCCAACATCACCAGCCTTGCTGAGGTAGGAGGCCACCAGAAGGTAAGCTGTAGGCAAAAATAGAAGGGACCTAGAATGTTGGGACCACACTACAGGGGTCCCTTGCCAATATAAAAACAGCCTCTGTGGCAAATGGGATCGTGGTGGCGAGCTTCTGCCTACATGCAGATGTCTGTTCCCGTATCCATGGTCAGCCCTTGTAGAGCCTGGAAGAGTCTCTCCATCTCTCCAGGGATCCAGGGAGATCCTTTTCCACAAGGCTGTGCCTTCACCCAGCTCACTCGCTCTAGAGCACACAGGGCCCTCTGACACTAGTGGATGCCAATTGGGCCAGTCTTATCTTCCACTTTCTCCCTTCTCTGACCCCTCACCATCTCAGGACACACACATGAGTGTTTCAACATTTAATCAAGGTCTAGAAGTCAGGACGGAGCCTGCTAAGTGGTCATTGACTAGCATAAAACCTAAGCATTTGGTGGGTGGGTCTCTAGCTCCCAAGACCTTCTAGAAGCCAATGGGATCAGGGGGTCTGTGAACTCTGAGCTGCTCTGTCTGTCCTGGACCTGTTTCCAGCTTGTGTGTATCATGGCTTATGACATGGCCTGTCCTTTCCCTCTTGCTCCAACTGCACAGCCCAGACAGAGTCAAGGTTGAGTTGTCTCTAGCAAGCGTTTGGTCTCCTGACTCTGAGCAGAATTGATGCAAACCTGTTAATATTGCCACCTCAGCTGTTACTGCAGATGGAGCAGCTGAGCCAGAGGGCCTAGAGAGACAGACACCCCTGAACATCGCTGAACCTCCACATGGTGCTAGCCTGGCTGTCCAATGGCCTCACTGCCTAGAGACCAACATTTTTAGATATTCCCAAAGTGGGGGAGGGGAGAGTGGAATCTAGACTCCCTTCAGGGAAGATTCACAGCTCAGTCCATTGCCTCAGTTAACTCAATTGACTTCTGGAAAGAGTAAAAAGAAAAACTTCCAGCTGGGCTTATTGCCTCAGACCTGAATAACAGATCATCCTCAAGAGACTGAGGTAGGAGGTTACAAGCTCAAGGCTAGCTTAAGGAATTGATAGACGATCTCAAAAGAAAAGGTTCAAGAAAGGACTAGGCCTGTATAGCTCAGCAGTAGAGCACCTGTGTGAATAACATCTTAGCTCAACCCCCAGTACTGGAAAAAGAAAAAGAAAAAGGAAGGGAAGAAGAGAGGGAGGGAAGAGGGAGAAGGGAAGAAGGATGGAGGGATTGCACCAAAAGAAGAAAGGAAAGGAGGGAGGGAGGAAAGGGAGGAAGGAAGGAAGGAATAGAGGGAAGGAGGAAGGAGGAGAAGGAGGGGAAAGAGGCAGGCTTTTGTAGAAGTTGCTCACTTCACGGCCCCCACTTGCAGGAAGACTTCTGGAGCCTGTGTGATCGCCTGTAGAGTCTGTTATAAAAAGAAGCCTAAATCACATTTATGGCTCATACTGCACAGCAAATGTAGGTATTAAAATCGTTCCTTTTAAATGATAAACGTCCCCTGAAATGGCCCAATAGAGCCCCATCAGAGGCTGTTTCCACCCAAAACAAACTGACTTAGGATAGGCAGTAACTACAGAATCTGCCTTCGGTCCTCAGAACTACTGTTTCCCATCAGGGTAGGGTGGAGGGGCAAGGCAGGAGCATCGACACAGGACACAGATAGTGCCTTTAGCAACCTCCATCTCCCTTCTGGCACTGTTAAGACACCAGACTAACACTTTTCTCCTCGCAGTACCACACCTCAGGTAGGAATGCCTGTGCTCTCCCCAGCTTCCTGGAGTGTGGCCTCCATTTTTGCTGTGCCTATCACAATTGTTGTGGGTTTGCTTCTGAGAGAGAAGTAATGGAAAAAATAACTAATCACCCATTCATAATCTCTTAAACATTATATTTAAGCTGATAGTTGCAAAACAAAATGCAATCTTTCTAACTCCATCAAGCAATTACTCGCCATTTTTTCTGGGGGTTGTAATAAAAGGAAATGAGATAGCCAGTGAAGAGGAGGGAACAAATCTCCGACTTTGAGTCTGGAGAAGATAGAGGACAGACAAAAAGGAGAGCTTGCTTGTGTTGTTGCAGCAAAAGGGAGCCAAGCCAGCACAAGCCATGGATTTGGGGGTAGGGCTTCTCCTGGCTATGCCTATCCAAGTGGAGTCTAACTACCTGAGGATGACTGAGCAAACCTACTTCTGCCCAACCCATAAAGGATTCTGAGGGTCAGGCCTTTCTTCTTCCCTCATTTATCTTAATAGATGAGTCATAGATGCTGATTTCAATCCCTCTGAACATAGAGCTAATGACGGCTGGCTGGCTGGATGGCTGGATGGATGGCTGGCTGACTGGATGGATGGATGGATGGATGGATGGATGGATGGATGGATGGATGCATAGATAGATAGATGGATGAGTGGATAAAATAGATAAATTGATGGTAGATAGATGGATACATGGGTAGATAAATGGGTGGATGGTGGATGAGAGGTAGATGGACATAAAATAACCATTGTTTGATACATCATCCATGCTTATACTTTCAAAGTGAAAGGACTTGTGAGGTGCCATGTTCCAACAGCAATGCTCACAGAGCTAGGCTTCCAACCCAGACCTCCTGGGCTCCCAACTTGTGCATTTCCCGACCCTGACTTCTAGATGTAGACTTGAGGGCTGTGGAGTGAAGAGATTGATGCCCTCTGCATTAGTTTAGTTTCTATCTCTGTAGTCAAATACCCAAGGCTAGATGCTTTACAAAGTAAACAGGTTTGCTTATCTCAAGGTTATGAGGAGTTTGGGTGCATGCTTGGCTCTGGTGAGGTTCTCCTTCACTGTATCACATAGCAAATGGCATCAGGATCTGAAACATTGCCAAGAAAGTTTGAGTAGAGAGACAGGAAGCAGATAGCAGGGGA
Source organism: Mastomys coucha (assembly GCF_008632895.1). Classification (NCBI taxonomy): domain Eukaryota; kingdom Metazoa; phylum Chordata; class Mammalia; order Rodentia; family Muridae; genus Mastomys; species Mastomys coucha. Next base: position 11,464,659 of record NW_022196915.1, on the reverse strand, counting down.
GGAGGATCAGTCTTGAAAGAACTAACCTGGGACCCATGAAAACTGTCTTAATTCCTTCTGCAAACAGTAAACTAACCACTTTTCACTAGACCCCCCACCTCCTCCAGATCCTAAGGCTACTTGTCAGCTTCTCACTGGCAAGCAAACTTCCAAACACCTTCAGGGGACATGATTAAAGCATATCCAAATCTTGCCATTCCTCCCCTCACCCCACTCATCCAGTTAGGAGAAGGCCTTCTGCAATGACTTAAGCCAGAAGTTTGGAGGCAAGGATATTCTGTATGGAGTGTGGGAGTCATGAGAAACCGGGCTGGCCAGGGAGAAAACAGAGGGCCTGGCTGACAAGGCTGACCTGCTGGTTACTCTTTCTGGAAGCTGGTCATGCAACGGTGGCACTGGGACCAGCATGGAACAATGAACAGACTGAGCCCTGTAAATCTCCCTGTGCCTCGCACAGTGCTTGTGTTGATCATGGATTTCCCACTCTGAAAACATAGAGCAGAGGTTGGCATTAAAATGTATATAGGGAGCTGGTGGGTATGGCTCTGTAGAGTGCTTACCCAGCATGCACAAAGTCTTAGGTTCAAGCTCCAGTACTCACACAGACTTGGAGTGATGGTAGATACCTGCAATCCCATCACTTAAGAGGCAGAAGGATCAGAAGTTCAATGCCATTCTCAGCTATATTAGCAAGTTCAAGGCCAGCTTCAGGTACATGAGAGCTGACCAAAATAACAAAAGTAAAGTGAGCAGAAGACACTGGGGTATTTTCTCTTGAAAAGTATTAGAGAGTCCAGCAGGATCCAGGGGGCTCCAGGTTTTCTTCCTCAGAGCAACCAAGGCCAAGACTAGATGAGAGAGGCCCAATGAATGAGGGAGTCAGAGGTCTGCCAGCTGCCCTCACACTCTAGGCAAAGTAAAGTTCACTTTGTCCACGTGCCTTTGGATAGGCTGAGACTTAGAAACGCTCTTCCTACAGCTTCTAGGGACCCATCCAGCTTGTCATTCAGACTCTTCAGGAAGTAGGGACCAGTTGTCAGTTCTCAGGAAATCTCTCTCACCTAGTGGCTTGGTGATCATCTGATTGATCCAGGATGATGAAGAGAGGTTCCACTGTTCAGGCTCTGTGCCGAGGTGAGGAGATGGTGTTTAGGCAGAGGGAAGTCCTGGGTCATTAGGACCAAGAAGGAGCCTTGTGAGCCAGGGAAGGTACTCAAAGTATGTCTGTAGGAAGAAGGCCTACCTGAAGAGAGCCAAATGGAAAGATAGACGAAGAAGGAAGGTTGAGCCGCAGGTGCACACACCATCACTTACAGTGTACTCGTGCATGTGCCACCTCACAGAGCAAGATGCTTGCACTCAGAGAGCTGAAACCAACTTTTGTCCCCAGTCCATTGACCTGGGAAGAGGCAGAGCTAGGAATCAGATCCATGGATATTTTTCTTCCTGCAGCTTCAGTCTTTGTCCCCAAGGAATTAGCCCTGTAACCTTGTAGTTACAAAGCTCCTTGTAGGAGTTCAAAGCTCCATCATGGGAACTGAAACAAGAAGAAGCTATATCAGGGGCAGGGGCTGGGGAGGACCCAAGGCTCCTGGGGTGGTGAGAGACTAAGTAAGTAACAGGCTAAGGAAATGACTCAGTCAATAAAGTGATTGTTGTACAAACATAAGGATGTGAGTTTGGATCCCCAGAACCTGTATAGAAATGCAGGCACAGTGGTAAATACCTGTAAGCCCAGCACTGGGAGGGAGGAGACAGGAGACAGGACTCTAGTCAACCAGTCTAGCCCAAATGAAGACTCCTAGGTTCAGTAAGAGACCCTGTTTAAAGAGATAGATAGACAGACAGACAGACAGACAGACAGACAGAGAGAGAGAGAGAGAGAGAGAGAGAGAGAGAGATGGATAGATAGACAGATAGATAGACAGACACCACCAGGGAAAACAACGGACATCAATTTCTGGCCTGTATGCATATAAATGCACATACATGCACATGTACATTCATGGACAAGCACAAAGATTAGGTGGATGAGAGTCCCTTCCATTCAGTGGCTCTGGGGTAGCTAGAGTCTACAGCACTGAGTGCAGAGGAATACTGAGGACCACAACAGTCCTCCCATGAAGAGCACTGGTGGGGGCTTTTCAGAAAGGGTATTCTACCCCACAAAGCCTTCATCTGTGAAGCTTCTGAGGCAGGCTGTAGACAATGACATGGAAAGGTTGGAAGAGCCACAGTCATTCTTACAGGGCATATGAAGGGCAGCCTGGCCAGATGTGTGTATGATGATGTCAGGCCTTAATGCAAATCCAGCTGCTTTTCACCCATCTCTTGCCTCCAGAGGAAGCCAAAGCCCAGAAAGAGCAGAGTTCTCCCCAGGGTGGTCATACCCCTGCTCAGTGTGCTACAAGGGGAAACCTCCAACATGGAGGCTTGGACCATGCTCTATAGCCCACACTGGCCATATCCCCACAAAACCCATGCATACCCATGGGTGGTAGACAGCAGAGGATTTATGGGTAGCTTTCCCAACACCCAGATGAGAGAAATCTGAGGTCTAGAGAAGCCAAGAGAGTTTTCCAAGGTGCAGAGGGTATCAGCGCCTACTATCCTCTTGTTATAAATAGCCACATTACATTGTAGCCATAAAAACTGAGACTAGGGGCTGGAAAGATGGCTCAGAGGATAAGAGCACTCACTGCTCTTCCAGAGGTCCTGAGTCCAATTCCCAGCAACCACATGGTGGCTCACAACCATCTGTAATGGAATCTAGTGCCCTCTTCTGGTGTGTCTGAAGACAGCAACAGTGACAGTGTGCTCATATACAGAAAATAAATAAATAAATCCTTTAAAAAAAGAAACTATACCATTTCTAAATCCAGTCTATATATAGATGATAGATAGATGGATAGATAGATGATAGATAGATAGATAGATAGATAGATAGATAGATAGATAGATAGATAGATAGATAGGTAGATGATAGATCAGGACAAGAGATATAAATGCCACATTAAGTCCTATCTCTTTCTCTCTCATCTCACCTGTTGCAATGGAATTATACCCACTTGAAGATCTTGCCACATGCCCAGCCTTAGTCTTGAATGACCTTGCCTCAAACCTATGAAACTGAGAACATTATTTTTCTTTCAGTCCCTCAGTTGCTGCTGTTTGGATAGAGCAACACAGGGTAGACTGACAGCACTGGACCAGGGAACTCTGGAGTCAAATCCACTGAGTTTAACCTGCCAACAGCTTTGAGTGAGGTCAGAGCACAGTTCTGAGTGAGGAGAGGCAATCACTCTGTGTTCCTGTGCATCTTCAGTGAGGGTCAGGGAAGCAGGCCTCATACCTTCCTTAAATTCCATATAGAGATCTAAAATTAATTAGCAGCATAAACAGGTGGGATTAGTGTTCTGGGGCTGGGCGGTTGGGGGAGGGGTGGACAGGGGCCTGGTTATGACTGGTTTGAGGTGGGTAGTGAGGCTATGATCAGTTTTGGATCTGCAAGTCCTTCCTCATGTACCATCAGCCCCAGGAAGTCAGGGAAAACAAGGGAAGTCCTCAGGATTTGCCTTCCAGGTGTGGCAAGAAGGCCATGGAACTGAGGACCCAAGAATGGCCATAGGTGGAAAGATGAGCAGATAAGAAGAAAGCAGAAGATGAGAGAGAGAAGCAGAAGCAGTGGGCAAAGCCTGGGGCTTATACCTCAGGAAACTCAGTGTTCCCAGGCTGGGCTCCTGGGCTCGGGGATCATTGTGTAAAACTATGCAATGTAGCATACAGATCAGGAAGTGTCTTTACCTTTCTATTAAACCATATGAAGTTGAGGTTTGATTTATCAGAAGCATTTGATATTGGCAGTACCAATTGATCCCATCTCAGAATGACCAGGTCAGGACACTGAGCAATGATTGGGACTATTATACAAACCAAGATGGACATCATCACCCTGTGGCTCATGACCATGCCTCCTGCCCCTCCTACTGACTTCGAATGTGAAGCCCTGGCCCATCCCGCAGCCCCTCTGTCATTAAGCTGAGGTATAAAGATTAAGTTAATGGCGGGCGAAAAAAATCAGCTTTGTTGGCAAATTGTCTCTGATATTTATTTTGAACATTAAAACGAATCATTCCAACTAAAGAGGGCCGTAGCACGTGGCCCATTAAAACACATGCATTATGTATAACCCTCCTAGCTTCACCTCCCAAGTATTATCACCCTAAAAAGCAAACATGGTTTTTAAAGCCCCTTGTTTACGACATCCCCTGACAGTTGATGAATGGCCGCAGTTCCGGGATCTGAAAGCTTAGTAACCCAAGCTAGAAAATTCAATCTTATTCTAATATAGATGGGAGAGGGGGGGTGGATGCAACAAGATGGGAACAGGAGTAAAGCTTTGCAAAGGGTACCCAGGCAGGATGTGGGCTTCGGCAGGGCAAGGCCAGCTGGACTCCCTAGGTGGGTATCTCATCCGATTCCCAGGGCCTGACAAAGAACATCACCACAGATGGGTGGCTAAAAGCTATTATAATATATTCTCACAATTACAGAAGCTTCCAGAGATCTGAAGTTTAGGTGTCCACAGAGCTACGTACTTTCCAAGGGTGACAGGGGGAGATCCTGTCCCTAGACTCTTATAACTTCTTATGGCTCCCCAGGTGGCTTGACTTGCGGACCCAATGTCTGCCGCTGTCTTCTCAATAGCTTCCTTCCTGAGTCTCGAGTCTTCTCTATCTCCTATGTCACTGGGTTTAGGACACAGAGTAACATTCATCTTTGATTCTTATAGTAATTGCATTGGCAATGGCCTTTGTAACAATCCAGGTCAAGGCAGACCTAATAGAGACACTGTTTAACCTCCCAGTAAACAACTCCTTCCAGTTCTCACTCCCTCCAAACCTGTGGATCCCACCTTTTCATATCTGGACACCTTCATCTCTTTGATGCCACTTTCCTAGCTCTGGACTCTAGCCCAGCCTTCTACCTTTGTCCTTCAGGGCTTACACATGCTTATAACACATAACTCAGGAGCTTCCTTATCTGTCAACACTTTGGGAGTAGAATGTTGTGGCTGGTGCTCCTGTTATAAAAGCCCCAAATACTTTATCCTCACCAGGATCAGTCCTGTGTCACAGGTCACACCTCTCCCAGTCCAGCCCCCTTTTCTCCTGCACACACTGGGCTCCAGCCACAGCAACCTCCTTCTGCTTCCCATAGAATGCAAAAATCCCCTCCTACTTCAGTGCTCTTGAATGCCAGAGTGTTCTGCTTGAGATGTTTCTCTTCTACACGGTCCTGACATGCACCAAGCAGGTCACGGTTCTGATGGTACCTCCTAGGCACAGTGCTCCTTGACTGGCACCTGCCCCCTTCTATGTCTTCTAGAAACTATCCCCATGGAGTTACTGCTGGTTGCTTTTGTTGTATTTATGGTCTGTGCTTTGTTTTCTGGATTCCTTCTGTCCTCTTTGATTAGAGAGGAAACTTTCCAGGACAGATATGACCCATCTTAGTCACGGCTGTGTCCCACAGTCTGTTGAATGAGGAGGTATTGAGCTTTTACGTGATCTGTGAGCTCTGTGAAGGGAAAGAATTAGTGAGTCTAATTAGTGGGCCTGGAGTCTGGGGTCTGGGACCAGTTCCCAGGATAGAGAGCCTAAAACAAATTTCTCCTGTGGTTCCATGCATTTTATCTGTGGTTCTCAACCTGTGGGTCACCACCCCTTTGGGAGTCACATAGCAGATAACTTGCACACCAGATATTTACATTACAACTCATAATAGTAGCAAAATTGCATTTATGAAGTTGCAACAAAATAATTTAACGATGGGGGGTCACCACATGAGGAACTGTATTAAAGGGTCCCATTAGGAAGGTTGAGAAACACTGCATTATGGGGAAAAAGTGTCCTTCTCAGGGACTTTACAAGGCTACATCTACAGTCAGCATTGCTTGACCCACACAATCACAAACATACAGTCACATACACACTCACTCACAAGTGCACACACATACATGCACATGCTCATACACATACACAAAGACATATTCATATACACTTATAAACACATGCATATGCTCACACACATACACTCCTATACATGCATGCACAATCTCACAAACACAGATACTCTCATGCACAAATGCATACATGCCTGTACATTCTTGCACAAACATATACAAATACACATATAGACACAGATGCACATACACACAAACTCGGGCACATTTGCTCACATGTTGTGAATCCCACATCTGGCCGGCTGCATACCCATGTGTGGTGTCACACATCACCTGACCATGGCTGGAGAAGCTAGATAGTAACATCTGGCCCTGGCAAGGCTGAAGTCCCAAAGGGATGCCACTCAGGGCTCTGTCATTTCCCATTTTCCAACCCCAGCCGGGTTTTCAGCAGCAAATTCCCTTTACTCAGAATGCCCCCTAGACAAACCCTCTATCAAATCCCTCCCCTTCCAACAGGAAGCCTTCCCTGATTGCTCCCGGCCACTGTCAGCCCTCTCCCACTCACCACGGATGTAAGCTCTATGTGTCTTCTCTTGTTCTCATTAGTCTCCTTGTATGTAGGACCACCATCTGCTTACCTGGGCTGTGAGCTCCAGGAGCAGGAACTGTGTTTTATGCATCTCTCGGTCCCCAGGGAATAACATATTGCCTGTCACAAAGTGGTACTCAGCACACATTTGTTGTTTGCCTCTAATTGGGCAGCCAGACCTTGCCAGTGTAGACTCAAGGGAAGGAGACTTTTTGAATAAGTGCCACATCTGAAGTCAGGGACATCCAAAAGAAATACAAGTGACTCTTTGCCTGCACATGACAATCTGCAAGCAGAAACCTTATACCAAGCCTCCTGCACCTAGAGACTCCTGACCTGTCCCCAAAGCCCAGAGTAGATGTCACCCTCTTAGGAAGCCTTTAGCAAGCTGTAGATAGACCACTACCTCCAGCCTTGGTCTCTTTAAGGTGCCCCATACCCTACCTTTGTGCCACACTGGGAAGCTGGAAATCATCCAGCTATACCTCCAAGGTTGCTATGGGAGAATAGGACCTCAAGATAGACAGTGCATGCTACCTCCCACTCCAGTCTGGGCACATCTGGTACCTGGGACCCTCCTCCTCTCTATCCCTGCTTACCATAGGTGCCCCTATGTCCCTCCGTTCTCCCTCACAAACATCACTGTCGCTAGGGCAGCATTGGATGAATGTTCTGAGCAGGAAATGTCCTGGGAATTCTCCCTATAGCCACAGCTCCCCTGAGACTGGACATCTGGGATCTGCAGTCTGATTTAAAGGATGAGAATATATGAGATGACAGAGCCTCAACCTCGAAGGTTCTGCTTCCAAATGGCATCAGGAGTCAACAGGGCAAGGATGTGGATCCACTGGCAGAGCGCTTACTTAATGTGCAGGAAACCCTGGGTACAATACCTTTGTATAAAGTAGGTATTGTGGTAAACACATACAAACCCAGAACTTGGGAGATAGATAGAGGCAGGAGGATCAGAATCTCAAGGCCACCCTCAACTACATAACAACTTTAAGGAAGATTTTGGCTGTACAGAACCCTGGTCCAAATGAATAAATGAATGGATGGATGGATGGATGAATAATAGGACAGTTTTCAGGCTACATGGTACCCATGTCATCCTGCCTAGGCATCTTCTATGGGAAGCCAGTCACACACATTCCTTGTTGACTATTGGGATCTGGACTGAGACTGGTACCCATGCCCCAAGGATGTCAGTTAGAAGCTGACAGTGTCATGTTTTAGGTGGAGAATTCTTTTGTCATATCCCACAGATGCTTCCCAAATAACCTAAGGTCTCACTAGTAACTCTGTAATAAGCCCCAACCTCTCGTAAGTGGTCAACTCCTCTTGTAACTGCTGCTCTCTTTCTGTTCCGATGTGCTCTCCTCAGCAGGAGCAAATGGACAGATGGCATTCTTCAGCCATTCCTGCACAGTTTCACAGGATCCAGCCAAAGGGACCCAAAGGTTGCAAAGCCAAGTATCTCCTGGGCTCAGGGAGGTTCTAACAGGCCCTGAAGCAAGAGAGACAGCCGACTGGAAGGTGTTCCCCTGTCCAAATAGCATGGCCTCCACCCAGCACCCTCAATACGTGAGCTCCAGTCACTGCTTGTAGGACTTCCAAGTTTTCTAAAGAAGGAAAGAAAAAAACACTGGACTTTTAATGGTCAGTCTTCTGACTTGTAAATTATTCTAGATGTATCAAATCTTTTCAGAATCTATGACCTAAGCGCTATGTACCTGGAGGTGGAGTCCGACCCAAGTTGCCTTGATAGCTTCTAATTAGACAGACCTAGGAACCACATTGCACAAGAGAGCATCAAAGACCTGGACCAGAGTCTTCACTGATGTTGTGCGTTCGTGTGTGTGTGTGTGTGTGTGTGTGTGTGTGTGTGTGTGTGTATGTGCACGTGCATGTGTGCGTGCATGTGTGTGTGCATGCGTGCATGCGTGTGCGTGTGTGCATGCGTGTATGTGCGTGTGTATGTGTGTGTATGTGTGCGCGTGCGTGTGTGTGTGTGTGTGTGTGTGTGTGTGTGTGTGTGTGAATATGTGCAGGAGCATTGGAGGTACAGTAGGTATAAGAATACATGAGAGCCGGGCGGTGGTGGCGCACGCCTTTAATCCCAGCACTTGGGAGGCAGAGGCAGGCGGATTTCTGAGTTCGAGGCCAGCCTGGTCTACAGAGTGAGTTCCAGGACAGCCAAGGCTACACAGAGAAACCCTGTCTCAAAAATACCAAAAAAAAAAAAAAAAAAAAAAAAAAAAAAAAAAAAAAAAAAAAAAAAAAAAAAAAAAAAAAGAATACATGAGAGTAGGGAAGAGTCTAAGGTACTGAGCCGTGACTACCTGCCCTGGAGCTTCCTTGTAGCCCCACTTCCCGTTTAGGCAGAGGCATACCCTACTCTGTGGTACCTGCCAGTATCACATGAATGTGTATGTATATCAATGTGACACAGAGACAAAGACAATAACATACAGTCATTTCTTTCCACAGGTCAGTAAGCCCATTGGGGATTATAAGAATGAATGAATGAATGAATGAATGAATGAATGAATGAATGAATTCCATGTGAATACAAGAGTTTTACCTGCCATTCTATATTGCTGTTAAGATCTGGGTGTATCCTTTAAAGGTTCATGTGTTGGAAATGTGCTAGTGTTGATGGTTGGATGAATTTATGAGAGTATTGTACTTTGATATGAAAAGACACCCATGTTACCAAGCTTGTTTTGTCTTGTCACATGTGGCTTATGGGGACATCTTGGAATCCTGCAGAGCTCCCACTAGCAAGAAGGCCATCACCAAACACAACTCCCTACCTTGGCCTGCCTGGCCTCCAGAGCAACAGTGAGCAAACATCTTCTCTTTAGAAAGTATCCCGTATGTATTCTTAGTTATAGCAACAGAACATAAACTATGCAATTCCATAAGGCAAGCATGCATACACAAGAGCCAGGTGGCATGTGTTCAGCAATTTGTTAATGCAATAAGCCAGGGGAACCAGGCTGGAACACTTCCCACTCAACACACAGATGTGGCCCTATCTCACTGGCAGTCAACACCCTACATGGGCTGACAAGTCAAAGAGTACATATAGCCAAAGCTCATGCATTGGATCTTCATGCAGTCTTGACTGACTGTGCTGGTGGGGGATGGGAAAGTAGGCTCTGCCAGAATAAGAAAATTCCCAGTGTCTGACAGAGCAAGACCATCCATGTGCCCAGTCACCTACTGCTTTGGGGTCACCATGTAAGTATAACTAAAAGGGCCCGTGCCAGCTTTCTTATCTGTCAGATATAGTTTCTATTTCAAAGGGCTGCCATGAAGATGAAATCTCTTGGGGGACAGTGCCTGGCCAGCCAGGCCTAGCACAGAGCACATGCACCACAAACCATGATCCCGCTGATAAATCACTGATCCACAGGGTCCAGTGGGCTCTACAGCACCACTCTCCACTCTTACCATCTTAGAGATGCATGGGTTGAGGTCAGCCCTGGGGCATTGCCGCATCCCTCCATTCTGCATAACCCACATTTGCAATCTTGCAGTCTCCACTGACATTCCACAGTGAGTTCTCTAGTATGGATCCTGACCATGTACTCCCTGGGGTCTCTCACCACACCCCTGAACTCACATCTGTTCCTCATTCACACCTCCCCCCACTCATTCTCTCCATGTGTCTCCCTATGGAACAGATGGCAATGGGGTATGACTGTACTACAGAAAGATTCTCTTTGACATCCACAGGTCCAAGAGACAAAAGACACAAATTATGCCCTCAGGTAGTATAGGGCCAGGGGAGCTTTGGAGCCATGGGAAGCAGGCTGGAGCAAGAGTAGGGTCAAGTCATATCCAAACCCCAGAAATCTCATCCTGAGATGGCAGGAGTAGGATTGCTCCCTCCTCGGCTCCTGCCCCCAGGTCTGCATGTCCCTGAACACATGGCCCTGTGCCCCCACGTTTGCCCCACTAGCCACGTAGCCCAGTAGCCAGGTTAAATTTCCTCTCTCCTTATAAAGCCATGTGCAGCAGCACCTGGAATTCTTCCTTATGCAAATGAGGCATCCCCAGCACCCTGTCCTTGGCCAATGATGGACATTCACTCTGGCAGCCCCTACTCTCCCCCTCAAAGCTTTAAAAAGGTTTGTGTCTCCCCCCTCACCCCCATTAAAATAAGCCATCTTACTGAATCCTATCTCTGGGAGTCTGTTCTCATGAAGCTCATTTCTGCCTTGCTTTCCAGCTGTGGATCCACCTGTTGTGGTCTCGGGCGAGCCATCACACCAGGGTGAGTGGAGCAGTGGGGCCAGGAATGACTAGCAAGGTAGAATACTTGTGCAGTGCTGGGAAAGAAGCCTAGAACTTTGCACACGTGAGGCAAGTGTTCTAAGCCACACACACACCCCCAGCCTGCTTTTGACTTTATATTTGAGGATAGAGTTTCACTCTTTAACCCATAAATGCCTTGAACTTGCAACCCTCCTGCCTTCGTTTCCTATACAGCTCAAACAACTATTTCTTGATTCTACAACGTATGAAAGCCATCTGGAGGGCTTTCTCATTGGTGGGCCCCACTGCACAGTCTGCTTCAGTAGATCTGGAATGGAGCTACATAACTTGTACTTTTCACAAGGTCCTTGATGATACTGAGTTTGACACTGATGCTGATGCTGGTGCTAAGGCTGCTGCTGCCCTCAGGTGACGATGATGATGAAGCTGATACTGGTGCCACGGTTGATGCTGATGCTGAAGCTGATGTTAACTCTGCTGATGGTAGTCTGAGTTGAGAGCCAAGAACTGCTTAGCCATCAAAGATGCAAATGCAGGTTGGATTAATGAAAGGGAAACAAGCTGGTGGTGGAGAGAGAAGAGCAGGGAGAGCCCTAACAATTTATAGTTGCTTGAGTCAGGAGCAGTGTGATGACAAGAGAGAACACAGCATTTCAGACTGATGGAGCATCTGTGAGGTAGGAAGAGCAGCCTTTGGATGGACCAGAGAAAAGCAGCAGCTGGAATGGTAAAGACATCACAGGTAAGAAGATAGCATGGCTCAGGCTGCCCAGCTGCATCTGCTTCTCAGCCTGCGTCGCACACGATCAAGCTCTGGAATGTGGATAGGAGGGAAGTCTACTTCTTCCAATCTGACACTTCTGGAGCATTGAAAGCATGCTGGTGTTTCTTACTTGGTGTCATGGTGTCAGCCAGATAGACAAGGACATGCCCCATGAGACAAGGGAGAAAATTGTGATGTAGAGAGATCTGTTTGTGGCATCAAATGTCTTCTTTGACAGGACTGGAGAGATAGCTTAGCAGTTAAAAGCACTGGCTGCTCTTCCAGAGGACCTCGGTTCAATTCCCAACATCCACTTGGAAGCTCCCAACTGTCTGTAACTCCAATTCCAGAGGATCCAACACCTTCATGAAGACATACATGCAGGCAAAACACCAATACACATTAAAGTTTTTTTTTTTAAGTTTTGCAAGCGAAAGGGCTCTTGAAGGGGTAGAGCTGACTAGAGCATCCTGTTCCTCTTGTAACTAGAACCCCACTTTGTCCCTACAGCTAAGGATGTGGAGTCACTTTGTTCTGCTGTCAAGCTCAGCATCACATCTTGGGTTCCCACTCCTTCCTGGATCAGACCAACTGTAGCCTCTGTCAGTCATACCACCTCTCTGGTCCTCATTTTCCTCCTCTGTAAAGTGGGCCAACATAAGGCCTGCATTGTATTTCTTACAGGTTGTCATAGAGCAAAGGGAAGATTCAATGTTCATCCATAAGTGGGACATCTATCTCAGCCCCTCCAAGAATATTGTAGGAGAAGAAGTGGAGAAGTGTAGAGCCAGAAGAACTGGGCTCTCCTGGAACACTGACTTCAGGGCACGCACAGCTGTTTCCTTTCTTGAGCTCACAGCAGATGTGATTACATGCACTAGATCTGTACAAGATTTGGTATGTTTATATCTTGTCATGGAGGAGGGAGGAACTCACAAGGCCATCCCTATCTGAGGATTTATAAGTAGATAATGATTGTTGAGGAAAGCACACATCTTCAGTGGTATAGTCACTGGTAAGGTGTCCAAGTTCCTATGAACAACCCTAGTGGAATTCTTCAGGAAAAGGAAGAAGGAAGGAAGAAGGAAGGAGGAGGACTACTTGGGAAGAGGAAACAAATGATAGGAGTGGGAGAGTACTGAGAGATGAATATAATCAAAATACATTGTGTACATGTAGGAAAATGCCATAACAAAACCCATGTATACTTATAAAAGTCTAAGCCCTACAAAAAAATTAGAAAAGAAGACATGAAAGGACTTTGCCTGGCTGACTCTGTGCCTCAGACCCCCAACGCCATACCACAGCATCGGTGTGTGGACAGAGAAGAGCAACAAGCTGGAAGGGGACTGGGTCCCTGCATGTGCACAGTCCTCCCACCTCTGGGCTTCTACCAACAGGCACCTCAGAAGAAAGAAATGAGATTTTACTATGGATGCTCACTCCACACAGAGGAAACACATCCATCCTATCTAGAGGTTACTGTGTGCTATGCCCCACCCTCGCCCTGCCCTTACCTTCATCCTCACCTCTACCCATCCTCATCCACCCCTACCTTCACCCTCACTCTTACCCTTATTCCAATGTTCAACCCCCACTGCCTCAACACAGTTATTATGGAGCAATTTGCCTTTATCCTATGTAATACATGAGATTATTGTATCTCCAGACTGCCTTTGACATGGTAGAAAATCTAAGAACAGCTCACAGCAAAGGGACCCATCAGAATTCTGGGGTCAGAATTCATTCAGAAAAGACAAGATGATGCCAATGGAGACACTCTCCCACTGACACCTACACACCCTTCATCCAGGGCTAGAATCTCAATCTTTAACCACGGGCATGTGGAAGAGATGGGTCCAGAATCCCTCCTGTAGGTATAGCTCATCCTTCATGGAGTGAGGAACATGGTGATTGGTACCCTGACTCTCTGCACAAAGAGTTAGGGACCTGGGACTGTAATGTGCCACACCTAGCAAAGGGTGACTTTCTATCTCAAGATTGAAGATGCAGCATCAGTGTATCCAGGGCAAGGATGGACTGTGGCTATTTCTAGGATTCTGGCCTTTGTTACAACACATACTCTCTTCTGGATGCCTGATTAGGCTGGCTGTAGCTTCCTGAGCTGCCCACGTCCTGTGTAACCAATGACGATTCAACAGGACATGGCATCTGGTGAAAGTTACTACCCAGATTACGTTTGACCTCTGAAACCATAGACAGAATCAGATGAATTTTGAGGACTCCCTGTAAGTACAGCATACTGACAGGTCACAAGTAAGTTTGATAAGGCCAGTGGTACAAAACCCAAAGTCTGGAATCTCTGAGAACTAATGATATAGCAAATAGTCCAGGCAAGCGAGGTCTGGAAAACAGATCCCCAGATAAATCTGCCCCAGATTCAGAGCTTGGCTACTACTTTCATGGGTCATAGACAAAAGACTCCTGGCCTTGAAGCCCATAGATAAATGGTAGTCACCTGATATGTGCTCTGTCTCTGTCTCATATGGGATCACACTCCACAGATCTACAGATGCAGGAGTGTGGACCAGTGCTAAGCCAACCACATGCACACACATCTCCTGGAAGTTTGCTGAATAAGAGACTAGACCAATGCTGAAGATCTGACTCTAGGCTTTGGGTAGTGCGGTAATCTGATTTTCAAGTTTCATATGGTGCTGGAGCAAAATCTACTCCAACCCCAGTGCATCTTCCAGACAAATAAGTCATTATCACCAGAGGGTCAGCATGCTGTACTTATATGTATCATCTTGGTCAAACAGCCTCTTACCTTTCCTGCTTATAAAAGTTCTCATCATTAGTAGCATATATCTTGACCCAGAGAAAGCAAGTGACTAGCCACTGGTTGGCCAGCAAAGGAGCCTCAAACTTTAATAAAAGCTCTACCTCAGAATTTCTCTGTCTTGGTGGGAATGGAATATTTAAACATATCAAACTCTCTCTCTCTCTCTCTCTCCCTCCTCCTCCTCCTCCTCCTCCTCCTC
>NW_022196915.1:11437834-11449567 GCF_008632895.1 Mastomys coucha | reverse complement strand
TCTCTCTCTCTCTCTCTCTCTCTCTCTCTCTCTCTCTCTCTCTCTCTCTCTTTCCCCTTTCATGGAGTGCACAGTGGCATAAGATGAGCATAGGTCTCAGTGACAAGCTTCAGAGATCAGCCATTTCCCCAAAAGCCTTCAAGACTCCAGTTGACTGTGTGCCTCTCTGATGGACGTCTGGATGACTCCAGCCAACACCTGCTGTCTCCTTAGCCCTATTGTGGGGCTTTCATCAGACCAAGTGGTTGCCTTGTTGATTCCACAAAGCATTGAGGAGTGAGGATAGGCAGGGCAAAGGTCCCTCATTCTGTTTTACAAATGAGAGAACTGTGGTATGGACAGATTTAGTGACTTGCCTAAGGTCACACAGAAGTTACTGGTCACTAATCACAGAGTCTCTAAACAGCCTTTCCTGCAAGACCCAAAAGGGTCTAACCACACCAGTGGACCTCACTTGTGCCCTGAGTCTTTCCCCCTCACACTCCCTTCCTGCCCTGCTCTCCCTAGAATCATGTAGAATCCTATCCACTGCCCCCAAACCCACCATCCCTGTAACATCTCTTTGAATGCATTTTTCTTCCACAATCTGCCTCCACTTCCTAACCAGGTCCTTCTCATTCTTCTCCACCATGCCTCAAACAACTGCTTCCTCTAAGGGTCATGCCCTGATGCCTATTTGCCCCAGACTAAGGTGACTGGGGAGGTACATTTCTAAGGAAATCTCCAAAGTTTGTAGATAATTGTCTCCTTGCTGTGTTCTTGAGTAACCTTTCCTGACATTTCTGGGTCTCTCCTCTTCTTGTAAGAACACCACTAATTTCCATCCTTATGGCCCTGCTTGACCTCAGGAAGCAAGTACAGATAGATACACTTGCCAGGCAGTGGTGGTGCATGCCTTTAATGCCAGCATTCTGGAGGTAGAGACAAGCAGATTTCTGAGTTCGAGGTCAGCCTGGTCTACAGAGTGAGTTCCAGGACATCCAGGGCTATACAGAGAAACCCTGTCTCGAAAAAACAAAACAACAACAAAAAAGATGATGGAGATACACTATGGGTGGAGTTTTTAGTAATCGCACATTAAATCCACAGCCCCAAGGAGAGCTGGTCCACAATAGGGCTGAGTTAATGTCCCATACAGAAAACTGAAGGGTCCTGACACATCTATTACCCAACATCTGCTCAGCACCCCAATGATAGGAAGGCCACCATCCCAGGGTTGGCTTACTCTACTGTGACTGCTGAGACACAAAGGAAAGGATGGGTAAGAAAGGACAAGCAGAAAGCTCCATTCTCATGCAATGTCCATTCACAGAGCGCAACACTGATGCCCCAAGAAAAACCACTCCAGCACCAGCTATAACCTCATTCTCCTCCTGAGTCATAGCTTGTCCAGGCTTATCACCACCCCTGGGGCCACTAAGATGCCTAGCAAATGTCAGCCCTGGCTATTTTTACAGCTGTGCACCTGGGATTACAAACCTATCACAGATATGCATGCTGGGTTTGGATAGACTCCGTGGAAACAGTATAGTTCTGAGCATCTTCTCAGGCATCACCTGCGGGCCCCTCCCCTTGGGTCTTTGAAGGTCAGAGTAAGGCCAGACCTTGAGCTGTCCATCATTCTGTGGCTGCCTGGTGATAAGGATCCCTTCAGATGCAACCTTCCCACCAGGAAGTACCCATGATCTCTTCTTTCCAGGCCCCAGTACTCCCTTTTCATGTATAGCCCATGTCCAGCACCACTGTGTACTTTTCTGGTCTTCTCCCTGACCACTGGGGTTCCTTGAGGGCAGGATCTGTGAATGGTCACTATTTAGCCTTAACACTCAGCTCTGCTGGGTCCACAGTCCCCACTGCAGGGAGATACCCCCATTGCTGAAGGCATGGGATTGTTGATACTGCCCCAGGAGACCTCACACAGGGTCCCACCCAACCTCCCAAACATGAATACCGCCCACAGAACCTGCCACTTACCCACTGCTGAATTTAACAAACACTCCAAGAGATAATAGTTAATTTCACAGAGCCCTGAGTGGAGGCTGTTAAAATGTTAATATTATTTAAATTGTTTCCCATTTTCAACAGTTCAAGCCACAAATCTAAATGTTTCCCCATGCTTTCCGCAGAGCCCAGCTCACAAAAATGATTGATGAGGTTCCAAATACGGAATTTCCCATTTTAAATTAAGAAACGCAACACGAGAGCTATAAGAAAAAAGCTGCCTGCTGTATGTGGTCGGCAGTGGGCAGCTTCCCCTCCCCACGAAGCACTGGAGTGGCTCATTTGTCCCTTCTCCCTGGTAACTAAGTAGTCCTGGGTTCTCCTCTTGGGTCTCCTCCAGCCTTACATCTTCACCTAGAAATGAAGTAACAGGATCTTCCAGGGCCCAGCTAGGCTCTGCTTAGTATTCAGCACTGGGCACTGAGTAGTTTCCTTGTGTACTGTCACAACCTCTAGGAGGAACAAGGGATGTACTACTTTATGGTCACACAACCTGAAATTGGACATGACTTGCCATACCAAAGCTGGTACTCACGGGCTCAAGAAAGATGAGTGCATCTGTCCACCATAGTGTATCATCAATAAGAGGGGTAGGCTTCCTCCCTCTCACCTTGGGTTCCCTACCCACAGCCTAATCCTGCCCTGGGCCCCAGTGTCCCCACACTGTAAAATTCTGGTGTCTGCTCTGACCTTGACTATAAACAAAGATGAGCAAGAGGCTAGCCTCTGCATACCTGGCTTCTGCTTGAGGCCACAAACACAGGAGACTGTCCTGCCTTCTTTTGCTCTCCCTGTGGTTCCTCAAATCACAGTCCTGTGATTCAGAACCCAGCTCTAGTCCTACCTCCTGGCCTTAGAAAAGCTTCCATCCAAGCCCCATGTGGCCCTCTGTATCTTGCCTGGGCCAGGTGCTGTATCAGCTGTCTCAACATCACCTCCAGCATACATGACCTGCCACAAGGTCATGATAAAGGAATGATGACCATCCTGCATTGCATGTGAGCAGGCTGAGGCCAGAAGGCTAAACCCAATGATGGAGGAAAGATACACAGTTTATAAGCACTGGAGTCTAGTTTAAACCCAGATGTTCAAGCCTCCATATGCACACTCACAAGTGTGTGCATGCATACACACACACACACACACACACATATAATGCTCATACACAAACACATGCGTGTGACCCAAGCTGAAGAAACAGATGAAATACCGCTCCTCCTGCTATACATAATAGACACACTGATGGTCCGGGGTGTTGAGTAGCTGGTACTGGTCCATCAGAGCAAGCATGGCCCTCCTGATCCCAGCTTCTCTATACATGTGTCTGTCCTTTCTTCATTTCTTTGTCCTTCCAGTCAGGTTTCCAGGACTAAGCTATTCAGGCCACAGTGGTAAGGAAGACCCACTTGGGATGAATCTGCACAAGGATCAGGGACCAGGATGGCACTCTTCTTGGCGTGAGGCAAGACCATGATGTGAGAATGGTAGTCAGGCCAGGAGTATGAATTATGAAGATGTGGCCAAGAGGCCTGCAGAGGAGCCAGCAGCAGACTCAGACTTCTCCGGTCAGGTCTCTGGTCTTCCAAGAGAAGAACCCTACAGGACATAAGCAGGAGACTAGGTCCCCCAGTAGAAGGACAGGAACATGGGTAGGAGGCTTGGATTCCTGATGCAAGAACCATTCACAGAGAGACCTAGTGAAATAGCGATTGATAGCTTGGGTGAGATTAAAGAGGGCAGGGCTCCCAGCATTCTGTGCTGGCTCCTCACATACCAAGAGCTGGGAGGCCTGGAGCCCTGCCATCTGGAGAGATCTGTACAGCTGCTCACATTGAGCTGAGGTCCTCAGATGGCTTTGGTCAGGACTGTCCTCTGAGCAAAGGCCAAAGATGTACTGACACTGCAAGTCTCTGCTCACTACCCAAGAACCTGCACCGTTTGCCCACAGCCTAAGCAGAGAAAAGCTGGGAGAGGTCTGCGTTCAGTGTGGTATGTGGTACCTTCACATTACCTGTAAGCCATGGTGAGTAGATGAACTTGGGTGTCGGGTTCCATGTCTACTGATGGCAAAGACAGCTGTCCATGGCTGCCATGGAGGTTCAGTGAGACAAAGTTCATAAAGTGTGTGGTTAGCACCACCGTAGTGATGTCAACACAGCTAAGTGTGGTTATCACCACTGTGGATACAATTAAGGATTGTCCTCTGTGGCCCCCTCTAGTTCCTGTAGCTGAAGGACCCTGTAGATAGAGTTTCCTCTATGACCAGGCTGCGGACGGGTGACCTTGACAGGTAGCTCTCAGAATTAAGATGGAAGTCAGCAGAGAGCTTCTCCTTTGTGGCACACTGGGTACGGGCT
This sequence comes from Mastomys coucha, assembly GCF_008632895.1. Classification (NCBI taxonomy): domain Eukaryota; kingdom Metazoa; phylum Chordata; class Mammalia; order Rodentia; family Muridae; genus Mastomys; species Mastomys coucha. Next base: position 11,445,209 of record NW_022196915.1, on the reverse strand, counting down.
GAGACCCTCCTCTTGATGCCCTCTGATATGGATGGGCACACAAGATACACTTGGGCTCTTGGCTGGGAGGGAGGAAATACTAAATAAAGCCAAGACTTCATGCCCCAAAGTGAGACAAGGGCACCCAAGGGGGGGGGGGCGGAGAGGAAGAGGGAGAGAGGTGGGTTCCACTCTCCTGAGGCATGAAGACAAGAGAAAACAAGAATCTGCCACCTGTGCTTACCCTGCCTTGCTCTGAGTAGAAGATTCCAGCCACATTTACAGGCATACCTGATCTCACCTTCTCCATCTGTGGAACGGGCTACACAGAGACGCTTGAGGCATGGGTAGTGTGTAGTATACCCCAAGAGTGAGAACAGTGATCTCTGAGTGTTACCTAGGAGACTGGGAAAGGAGCAGGGTGAGGCCCCAGGCTGTCTGCTACCCTGCCTTGTGCTGTCCTCTGGACTGAAGAGGCTGGTCTTTACTACGCCTCTGGGATTTTGTGGTTCCAAGATGTACCTGTCTCAACCTTGCCTCTTTCTCCAAAGATCAGTGACTCTCTGGTGACGCAAGGCCACCAAGGCAATCTGCACCTTTTCCCCCAAAATCCTTCTCTGGCAGCCCAGCTGCTTGCCTCCCATTTCTATAGCTCCTTCAGGTAGACTTCTATCTCACACTGACACTCTATTCCTCACCCATCACGGGACAGACATTAACATATAGAATTTTGAAGCAATTATGATGTAGCAGAACAGGGTGAGGCAAGATGAGACAGAGCTGGTGGCTGGAAAGGACAGCCATAACCAGAGCAGTGGGTGATGAGACAGGGCCACGCCTTCTCCATGCTAGAAATATCCCGTGTGGTGCAAAGCCTGCTTGCCCGGCATGGTCTGTCCTTCTGCAGATGGGGAAACTGAGGCTGTGAATGAGTTTCCACACCTAGATTAAAATAGCAAGAGAACTCTCCTCAGGGATCCTACTGTGCCTGTTGGCTCCTGGCTTGCTCCATTAAGCCCCAAGGGCATGCTCATAATCACAAGCACTTGTGCACCCCCTCCAAAGCTGTGGTCAGAATTCCCCCAAGGCAGACTCCTGAACCCAGGTAGAAGAGGCTTAGTCCACTCTGTGCTCCTCTCCTTGCCAGCCCCGGTCTCATCAGGGAAACTTGGACCTCAGTCTTTCTAGACATTTGACCTCAAAAAAAGAAAAGAACAAGAAAAGAGAGAGAGAGAGAGGAAAAGAGAGAGGGGGGAATCAAAGGACTATAGGTGTTCAGAATGATGTCCCCAAAGCGTGACAGACAAAACTGAGACCTTCCTGTCCAGAGCCAGGAAGTCCACAGTGACCTCTCAGAGCACCGCCTGGCTTAAGATCTAACCCACATCCTTCATAGAGAAGGGAAACACTTCACTTGAAACAGACACACACACACACACACACACACACAGCCGCCTGCAGCCTGGTTTCCTAACAGCCACTCCAGCTCCCCATCCTCCTTCCAGCATCTCTCTTTCAGGGAAATAGTCCAAAGCTGGCTGTTCTGATAAACTGGAGGCTTGGGGACTTTCTTCAAGTGCCTTGTAAATGGAAGCGTCTCCGAGCGACAGCTCTTGGTGTTCAATGAGATTATATTTCTTATTTAAATCGCTGATTGGAGGCTTGGTTTCAAAGTTAGATGCTGTGTACCCCTGGCCTGCTCTGGGCTCCTGGGGAGAGGCAATATAGCGCTGCATTGTGCAGCATCCTTCCAAGCCCTCACTCCCATTCAGATGCCTCCAGGATGGAGAGCCTCGCACACACGGGGGATGAAAGCTACCTCCCCTCCTGGTTTGGGAGCGAGAGATTACGCTTTTCATTCCAGAGTGCCTTCTCTATGGCTCCCCACCACGCTCTGCACCAGCCGGCTCCCCTCTCAAAGCGAAGGGGAGATAAAAGGCAATGTGTGCTTCATCCCACCTCCGGGGAGAGCTCCACTCAGTCCTTTGTCAGAAGAGGATAAGCGCCACCATTTTTGAAGGATCGTTGTTCTGAGTGCTGTTGGGAGGTTTTGTGAAGCCCCACCCCCCCACCTCTCAGGCAAGCATGTCGCTCTCCTACTGTTCCCTAAATGGGGTCCTGGCTGGCTAGGTGCATCTTCTCAGTAGGTGCCATCCCCTTGGGATCATGGTGGGGATCCGGGTATCCCCAGCTCTTCAGGAAGGCCAAGGTTTGCACAGGGCTGAACTCTGCTGGCACTACGTAGACCCTCCAAAGACCCAAGCTCTTCATTTTGAGGAAATTTTGCAGTTCATTGTGTGTCAGAATAATATATTAGTAACAGCAGCCTCTAGATGGTGTGCAATTCATCCCCTTTACATTCTTTGTCTGCAGGGAAACACAGGAACTTGTCGGAGCATCTTTGAGACAGACCGGGGCCCTATCAAAAGCAGTTTAGGATTTTGAACTGTCCCAGACAAGATAAAGGTCAATGCTGGCCTTGAAGGATGCCCTGCTCTGCCTTCACTAGCAGGAGCTGCAGCACCAGGAAGCTGGTTTGGTATGCCAGGCACATCCTGTGCCTCACACATCCAGGGACTGCAATCAGGTAGCTGATAAGAATGCAAGTCACATCGCCTGGACCATTGCCACGGTGAACTGATTCATGCTGCTACTTTGAGGTGGGAGAAGGGACAGCGGGGCCCAGAGACAAACCAGCCTGGCTCTATTATACAGCTGCTGTTCTCAAGCTGAAATATTCCATCCTCTCCCACTCCCTCTCTTGCTGCCGAGCTGGCTCTGGCTGCTACCTGCAAAGCCTGAGGATTCTGGCCCCGGGTTCTGACTGAACAATGGTATTATGTGATGTATAAAGAGTACCCGGGCAACGGAGACAGGCATGGCTTAATTCGCTCAGTGCCCAGTGGCTTTTGAACGCTCCTGCATTCAGCCTTTATCCTGAGCAGCCCCGGGCCTCTCCCCTCCCATTTATTGCTCAGCCACCCTCTTCACAATCTCTCCCCAGTCTGCAAGAGAGCTGATGGCCGTGAATGAGAGCTAGGAAAGGAAGGGGGGGGGACAAAGACCCTCTGCTAGCCAGAGAGACTCTTGATTGCGGGTGAAGAGATCTGAGGTTTGGTCTCGGTGCCATCACTCAGGAGGGAACCTTGGGTACACCTCTAGTCAGCTCCAGGTTCCCTTCCTGATCTAGGTCTCCTGGTAAGAGAGTCAGGAAGAAGGTCCAACAGGAGCTTTGCCAAGTCTGATATTCTGTCACATGAATACACACAGCTGGGTGGCAGCATTCGGGTCTCATGTCTTAGTCACAAAGGTTCTCTCCACTGTGTTGGGATATTTTCCTTGGCTGTGACCTCAGGCCAGGCCACAGGTCAGGACAGAAGATAAGTAAGAACCCACAGGTGATCCCATGATACATTGATGCTACTCCCTCATCACGGTTGATCCCAGCTGCCCATTTGTTGTCACAGAAGAGCAAGAAACCCAGTTCCTTCTGCTCCTGCTCCTCCTCCTCCTCCTCCCCCTCCTCCTCTCTCCCTTCCTTCTTTCCTCTCCCCTCCTACTTCCTTTTTTTAAAAAAGCAGACACGTGAACCTGCCTGTGAAGACATTGTTTTAAAATGGCAGACCAAATAAAACTCACCAGAAGGCTGCATCTGACAGCAGCCTTTATCATGTTAAGCTCAGAACTGACACAAGCCCAAGAACCTCAATTCCAGGAGCTCTGCTGTACACAACCCTGGCATCAGGTCGAACCCTGAGAGGACAAGGATACCTCGCTATGTTTTTCTTTGAGAGAAGAAGCAACCCAAAAGTGGGTCCGGTGCTGCCTACTCACTAATACCTGGCTAGCACCAAACTGCCCCGATTCCCACGGGTGAAGGGTGAACTCCTACAAAGCCTACTGTAGCCATCCCCCTCACTATCCCAGAGCTTTAGATCCCCATCTGGCAAAGCCTGAAGGAGTCAATGAAATGTCTCCTGTCTGAATTCCTATTTGTCCAAATAGAATTTCAGTCTCCACATCAGGCCTTCCTAGCCGAGCCTGCCAGGGATGGAGAAGAAACTGAGGAATTTCAGGCAGACATTGATTCCACAGAAACCCACACTGGCTATGACATCCCATGAACCTAGCTTAAAAATCATAGCCCATGTTCCTAGCATTCATAGTGATCTCAGAAGACATAAGCTTATGTTACTTTACCAAGTACTAAAAAAAATAATATTTGCTGACACTGGGGGAAAATATTAGGTGCAAGGAGCTCTGTGAGGAACGCAAGAGAAAACAATGTCTCCAGCCCAGTCTTCCTTACATTAACACCCAGACAGCAGGCAACCTGGGGCTATATGTAAGCCTCTCTGGTGCTGATGTGGGAAAGCTATCTTACAGCCCCACTCAGCTGTCAGAAGTATCTCTTCCTCAGATGGCATCAACACAGGAGGCAGGGGGCCTGCTCCTTGTTCATCATCAAATCCAAACCTCTCTCACTACAGGGACTGTATTGCTATGGAGAAGAAAACAAGAAGTAATCTGTTTTCCAAACATAGATGCGGAGTTAGGAAGTGAGAAAGAAATGGAATCTGGACTAATCCAGTGGGCTGGGATGTTCCACTGGGGAAGTGGTCTTGAACATGTCAGTTCCAGCTACTGAAGCACTGGGACCATAGAGGGGCAATAGAAATAAGACAGTCAATTAGTACCCAGTCACAGTAGGGTTGGAGAAGACAAAGAATTTGGTTCTCTCCTGTAAGCCATAGGCAGCTGATGGGATGCTCATTACAAGAAGGATTCTGGAACTCAGTTTCAGAATGAGCTTCCACAGGCTACGTGAAGTGCACACTAAAGGCTAGGAGTGGTCCAGGAGGTGAAAGCAACAGATCAGAGAGAGGTCAGAAGCCTGAGCCGGGGCAGTGGCCATAGGGTGGGAAAGAGAAGGACATAGGCAGCAGAAGGACTACAGTTTGGGAGATATCTGGACACCAGGGTAGCATTCTGGTCAGTTTTCTGTCAACTTGGCACAATCCAGAGTCATATGGGAAGAGCGACTATAAATGGAGAAATGCCTCTCTAAGGTTGAGCTATAGGCAAGTGTCAGATATATTTTTAACTAATGCTTGATGTGGGTGGTGCCACCCTTAGATGGTGGGTGGTAGTGGGGGGTGTCGTCTGAGTAGTATAAGAAAGGCTGAGCAAGCCATGAGGAACAAGCCACTAAGCAACATTCTCTATGGCCTCTGCTTCAGCTCCTGACTCCATGTTTCTGCCTTGAATTCCTGCCCTGCCTTCCCTTACTGATGAAACATGACCTGAGAGTTACAGGGTGAAATCGGCTCTTTTTCTCCCCAAGTTGCTTTTGGCCATGGTGTTTTATCGCAGCAATAAAAACCCAAACTAAGATGGATGATGGGTAAAGATGCCTGAATGTTAGGGAGGGTTGTAGTGTCAGCCTCAATAGAGGAAGACGGCCTTAGGAGGAGCACACCTTCAGACCCCTTCATAAATAATGAAGGAAAGATTCCTGGGTGACCTCAGGCAGTGGCTACACAAGAATGGAGAACAAGATGGCATAAGGCTGAGGATGCTGGGTGGCATAGCTCCAAAGTGGACACCTTGGAAGAACCTTCATCCCAAACTACTCCCTAAGCCAACATCCACTGCATCTGGGAGGCAACTGTGTGTACAGCCTCTGGAAGCTGTGCGTCCCTCAGTGCCTGATATGGACCATAAATATTTGCCTGGTTGAGAGCCCCAACTGGAGATGCAGCAGCCGCTCCTCCGCACGTGGCAGTCGACGAATCTCTCGTGGAGGGCTTAAAGAGGGGAAGCCATCTCAATGATGGCACTTCACACTCAGTACTTGACATTTCTAGGTACTCCACAGGCATTAGCTAATTAATCCTTGAGTCTGTTTAGCCCCCAAAAGAACTCCCAGAGGCTCCACTTCTACCCCCATGGATGGGGAGTTCCCCTCCCTGTTTAGGCTCCGGTTCCAACCAGTGAGGGCCACCACTCTGCAAATAGCCATTTGCCCTCTCCACATGTGGACAGGACATCACTCACTCTTGGGAAATCAGGAAGAGAACTTGAGAAAAGATGGTTTCACTGTGTTTGACCCTTCTTGAGAAGGTCACAGAAAGAAAGAGATGGGACAGAGCTCAATACCTACTCAAGTCCCTGCTAGGAGTACTCTCTGCATATTTGATTTTTTTTCCCTAAACAGATTCTATGGATTCCTTTTATTTAAGTCTCAAACTCCTAAGGTGTGTGTACTTCCTTACATCAGATTCTTCCAGGAGATGCTGAGGCCAGGGGTCAAGTTAAAGCAGGCAGCTTATTTTTTTTTTCTGTAGCATGTCCTTAGAAGGTGCCAGTCAGGATAAGGAGAGACAAGGGATGCAGGAAAGTGGTTTATGAAGAGAGTATTAGGGAGTCCCTCCTTACTGTAGATGTGTGAGGCTCCATCTGCTGAGGCTCCCCAGGGATCTATGAGCATGCCTCAGCCATCACACAGGATGGAGGGGGCTGGGGGATTTACTCTTTATATGAACAGCAGCTCCCAATGCAATCGGCCTATCACTTGCACCCCAACAACAGGCAGTTGTCAGAAGTTCCCAGGACCACTGAGGAATGGAGAGAGCTAACCAACAAGGACAAAGTACCAGAAAGATCTATTGTAACTCATCTGGATGTGATGCTCTGTGATGGGGACTAATATGACCAAGGTCAACAGGTCATGTGAGTAGAAAGTATTTAAATTCTAAATTTGAATGATGTCAGTTTGCTCTAAAGTCTCTATTGACTGTTGTTTGTTTTGTTTTGTTTTGTTTTGTTTTGTTTTGTTTTGTTTTGTTTTGAGACAGACTTTTCTATAGCCCGGAGTAGCCTCAAACTCATTACATAGCTAAAGGTGGGTGACCTTGCACTTCTGATTCTCCTGTCTCTACTTCCCAAGTGCTGGGATTAAAGGCCTGCTGTGCAAATACTCTATTCATCTAAACTATCGCCACAGACAAAAGCCTCTGCTCTTTGAACTATTTACTATCTTCTAAATCTAGCTTTCCTCTTCTCCTTTTTTTCTCATTCTGAACACAAACATAAGATCATTTCTATCTTCAAATTATGTCTCCTTTAACCCCTTGAATAGGCCTCCTCTCTATCAGATGTCCCTGAAATAAAGGCTTGATAGCAGGCCTTCCTCTTGAGAGTCTCAATAGGGCACCCTGTGTTCAGCATGTGTGTGCAGCTGCATGTGTGTGCACATGTAGAGGCCAGAGAACAACCTCAGATGCCATCCTTAGGCACAAAGCCCACATGTTTTGACACAGACTCTCATATTGGACTGGAAGCCATCAATTAGGATATACTAGCTGTCTCTACCTCCCCAACACTGGGTGTACTG
>NW_022196915.1:11436766-11436962 GCF_008632895.1 Mastomys coucha | reverse complement strand
AGTGATGACAGTACCATGAATGACCACCAAGGACAGCAGCAGCAGTGGAGTACAGGCGTTTGGAGCCCAGAAGACAAGCTGTGTGCTGCAAAGGGCAGAGCTGGAGAAGTGACCGGCTAAGCCCTTAAAGGAGCCCAGAAGATTGTGAGTTGGATCCCAGACATTAGTTTTGCTTTTGATTGTGACTGTGCCCTGA
>NW_022196915.1:11421697-11436376 GCF_008632895.1 Mastomys coucha | reverse complement strand
GAAACTCTGACTAAGACAACTGGGATTACTCACGAATACACCACCATACCCAGTTTGTTTACATGAGTATCAGTAACACACCCAGGTCCTTGTACAGCTTACTAGCATATCTCCCCAGCCCACTTTGCTCCTTTCAGTCATTTGATGACTTTGTGGTGTATAGAGTGGCAGGATTTCAAGGGACTGTGAATTTCCCACTCCAGTGCCACTGTACATGCTTTGATTTTGGTTGCACCAGCCAGCAGTAAACGTTTATCTATGATGGGAGGATCAAATTTGGCAGGAGCGATTTCTGTACATTTGGGGGCAGGGATTCATTTGGCAAGCATCTTTAACAGCTGAAACTCTTGAGGACAGCAGCCAAGCAAGAGTCAGGGGCGCCAGCAACCTGCCAAAAAGAGGCAAACCTTCGTCTGTAGTGGTGTCTCTGTTGGCCCAAGAAGAGACACAACCTTTTTCTCTCCCACACCCCAGGGTACGGTTCCCTCTTCCCACTGTCTTCTCTTTCCCAAGCTAACACTGTTCCACCATGTTCCATCCACCCTAGGAGCTAAGCTGATCAATGGAGTTAATAAAGTATACAGATGGAAAGATACAAAAACCTGAGTACCAGACATTCTCCTTGGATGGAAACTGTCTGCTGGGAATAAGAAATCCACAAGCAGGAAGTGGGGGGAGGGGAAGCCAGCTATAAGGAAGAAGTAAAGACACTTAAGAGAAGTCTCAAGTCCAAAAATATAAGACAGAAAAAGGTGTGGCTAGTCTTTTGGAGGGTGTAATAATAGTCTTTGATCACAGTGGCTTGGAGATAGCTCTCAAGAGACACTAAAATTCAGAAAATTTGGCAAGACAATTGTTAAAGACGCTATAGAAATCTAGATTATGTAAACTTACAATTAACTTGTATTAAAAATGAAAGGGCCTGGGGAGATGAATTAGTCAGCAAAATGCTTGCCACCACAAGCCCGAAGACCTGAGTTAGGATGCCCAGCGCCTACATATAAAGCTACTAGCCACAGTGGTGTGTGCTTGTAAATGCAGTGCCCATGGACAGATCCAAGTGGCTCTCTGGAACTCATTGGCCGGCCGGCCTAGACAAGTCCTTGAGCTCCAGGTTCAGGGAGAGACCACGTCCCAGCAGAGAAGGTAGAGACTAATCAATGCAGATACCTGATGCTGATGCTTCCTGACCCACCCACTTACACACAAACACGCCCAGAGAATGCAGAAACTTAGAGTGTTTGGTTAGATTTTACTCTGCTGTATATAGTTGAGTTTACTTAGAAATGCTGTTGCTGATTAAATGGGAATTCGACACGATGGTCATCCCAGTACAACAGTGGAACAAGGAACACTGGTGGTTTGAAATTGACTTAGGTGGTGAATAGTATTAACACCAAAAGCAAACAAACAAACATTTTTTAAAAGCCTGATAAATACTAAATAATAGAGGTTTTTAAAAATGAAAGTCCAGCAGTTAGGAACACACACCAGTAATGCCCTTGACTCAAGTGCTAACTAATGGTCTTCCCTACTCCATGCTAAATACTGTGCGCACATTCCAACCTGTGTCACGTACACACCTATGACAGGCCCGTTGCTAAAATGCTGACTTTGTGTCAGTTGCCTGCTAATTGCCCATGCCATCTGTATACCTCCTTCCTTTCTACCTACCCCACCCCACTCTTCTACCAAGTATCCCCACAGGTTTGCCCTTGGCCCTACTGTGGCCTCAGCTCCCCACAGTTAGGTAATTAGAGCAATTCCATCCATTCACTTCAGCCTTTTCTTTTAATTATCCAACAAGCTGGATTTGTTATCCTCTTTTTGCAGATGAGGAGACTGTGCCTGTGAGAGAGGCCAAGTTGCCCAAGCCACACCCTCAGCAAAACACAGAACTACAATGAAGAAGCTTAAATTGGCCTGGCCTGACCTGGCTGGCGTTGCTATCAGGAACCCTTCACCAAGCACCAACACAAGAGATCCAGAGGCCCAGAGGCTAGTGCTGGGGGCTGAGACTCAAAGGCTCTCAGTTCCAGGAACTCCTGGCTGCTCAGGCGAGTGAAGTAGGATGAGGTGAGGTGGAACTTGGAGAACTCATTCACTGGATAAGGTCAAAATCCTGGTGTCTAGAATCAGAAAGCATACCAGAGAGGGTCTAGGATCCTTGAGTACTCCATTGGGCACCCAAGGACTCTGAGGCCCAGCCTAGAACTCAGGGGTATCAAAGTACAACTGGCCCTTGAGGTCAGAGATGTACCAAAAGTGCCACAGCTATGCTATCAGATGTTGTGGGACCTGCCTGGGCAGGGCCGGGAATCAGACCTCCCCTTCTCCTGTTCCTTCTCTCTTCCTTCCTGTGCTCAATCTGAGTCCTCAGAGTTAAGTGTGAAACATCACATCAGCTCCTAGAAAGCTCAGTTAAGTCTGAGTTAAGGAGAAACTCCGTGAAAGAGATGGCAAAATAAGTCTTGCTTATCAACAGAAGTGAGATCATAAAGCAAGTGTCAGTCATAACTGAGAAACCAAACAAATTTCCAGAAACCAAGAGTCAGATGCCCTCAGTCATTTATCAGACAACACAAAGATGTGACTGCTACTCCTGTTTCCACATAATATGTGCCATTGCAAGAATGAATTACTAAGGAGGCAGTTTTCTTTTTCTTTTTTTTTTTTTTTTTGGTTTTTCGAGACAGGGTTTCTCTGTAGCCCCAGCTGTCCTGGAACTCACTCTGTAGACCAGGCTGGCCTCGAACTCAGAAATCCGCCTGCCTCTCCCTCCCAAGTGCTGGGATTAAAGGCGTGTGCCACCACCGCCCGGCAGGGGGCAGTTTTCTGACGCAAAAAGTTATTGGCATTTTAAACATACACTACAATAAGAGCCAGCCTGGCTTCAGAAATATGTGTTGTACTATAAAATAATATAACTTCATGGGCCAAGTCAAAAGGACAAAGGATGCAGCAAAGAGCCAGCCCCTCAAAGCTGCCTTGAGATTCATTCATTCATTCATTCATTCATTCAACAAGTATTTCTTAAGATCCCAGTGCTAGGAACTGACAGCCCACTGCTTCAGTAAACTAAACAAAGAGAGGGACAGAAGCCTCTCTAGGTAAGGGACAAGTCTGTGCCACAGCCCTGAGAGGCAGAGCCTGCTGACACAGGCAAGGCCAGGTCAGCAAAGGTGGCCAAAGCCAAGTCAGGCACCACAGGAGGAATTTGGCCCTGCCCAACTGGCTTGTCCTCGGCCATAGGATTTAGTTTTCATCTCAACACCACAGGGAGAGTGCAGATTTGGTTTGTGCAGGGATGTAGCATCTGCCCGTGAAACTGTAGGAACATCTGGGTGCTAGGCTGAGAAAAAGCTGCAAGGGTCGAGAGGCCCTGGGAAACTACAAGGCTTTGCAGTGACATTAGCTGGGGTAGAGAGCAGAGTACACTAATTCACGGTTTGGACAGAACACAGAGCACTTTGTAAGGGTTTGGGTAAGGGCAAAGAGAAGCCTGTCTACTTTCATGGAAGGTGGAGTTGTTTTTGCTACAGAGACATATGTGCATGATTCCTCTGAAGGGAGCAGGGAAAGCAGCTACACCTGTGAGGAACTTCGAGCTGGCTCAGTGGGTAAACTGCTGGCCTTGCAGGGACCTGACTTCAACCCCAGCAGACAAGTAAAAGCCAGGTGCGGATGTTCCCACGTATAACCCTGATGTTGGGCACAGAAGCAGAGATAGAAGAACCCTAGGGGACCGGCTTAGTGAGGCCAATCTCAGAAATAAGGCAGAAGTTAAAATGAGGAAGACCTTTGACGTGGACCTCCTGCCTCCACATGAACACACAAGTAGGAATTGACCACACACACAAATAAATAAAAATTCAAACAGAATAAGTTATTGTAAGTCTGTATCAGTAGAAGTCTTCAGAGAGCCATGACAGCAGTTTCTATGTCTGTCTTCTATTGGGTGAGACCCATCATGGATAATCTGGGAGAAACATACAAAAGAAATGCTGTCCCCGTGCACAAGGTGAAGATAGCGCTGGTAGGTGTATGGTTCTGGAAGACTTCATGGGGTTGTCCAAATGCTCTCCTAGATCAAGAAGGACAAGTAGAATCTCAAGAGGGCTGCCAGAGCAGGTGGGAAGAGTATGCTCCAACAGAGCTGCAGAAGAGAGGAGAGTTTGTGCATGATGCTGGGACATCATGGGACGCAGCAGCACAGGGCCTGCTCTTGTTCTTCCAGACAAGCCAACCTCTGTATGGGCTGCCTTTTCTGATCCAGATGCTAGGGGGAGAGCTAGATCCCTCTTTTTTAAAAAATAATCAGCATTATTAATCAGTAACTGACATGTAACATACTGTACATAATTAAAGTGTATATGTTAATAAGCTTTGACATATACAGACAACTGGGATGCCATCATCACAATCAAGATAGAGAGCTTATCCATCATCCCCTAAAATTTCCTCCTTCTCACTCTGCCAGCCCCTTGCCCTCACCTCTAGCAACCCACTGATCTGCTTTCTTTTCCTATAAACCAGTGTACATTATCCTCTCCAATACCTGGAAAGGTTAGTCTTTCTAACATCAGCCATTCTGTTAGGATGGATGATTGTATCTCACTGAGGCTGATTCTATTTTTGATTATGTGTTTGCATGTGTGTCTGGGGGCTGGGGGAAGCGCATGGGTACCATGTGCATGCCTGGCTTCTATAGAGTTCAAAAAAGCATGCCAGGCCCCCTGGAGCTGGAGTTACAGGTGGTTGTGAGCGATCTGATTTGGGTACTGGGAACTGCATCTATGTTCTCTGGAAGAACAGCAAATGATCTGAACCACTGGGTATCTGTTTACCCCGCCACTATGGCTTCAATTGGCATTTCTCTTATGACTAATAATATTTAGCATCTTAGCATACTCTTAGTATCTATTTACCTTCTTCTCTAGAGAAATATCTGTTTAACTCTTGGCCTGATTTCAATGGGGTTATTTTATTATTGTTGAAAGCCTTGTAACTTATGGATACAAGTCCTTCATAAAACACACCATTTATGGGCAGTGCCTTCCAGTCTGTGGCTTGTCTTTTTATTCTCTTGACAGTATCACTCAATGACCAAAAAGTGGTTTTAAGATGAATAAAGTCCAATTTGTTGGATTTTCATTTGGTGGATTATGTTCTCTGGTATTATATTTAAAAAAAAAAAACTTTGCCTAAACCATAGTCATTAATGTTTTCTTCTAGAACTTTTACATTTAGATTTAGCATCCACTTTAACCTAATTATTGCCTAATTATGCAAGTTAGGGGTCAACGTTCATTTTTTGCATACGGGTATTCCGTTACTCCACCATGACTTGTTTTCCTCCACTGACTGGCTTAATTTTACTAAAAATTAAGCTTTCAGGCTGGAAAATGCAGCTCAGCTAGCAGATGGTTGCCTAGCCTGCTTGAGACCCTAAATTTTTTTCCCTGCCTGCCAGACAACTTGAGCGATGGACACAGGAGGATCAGAGGTCCAAGTTCATCCTGAGCTACAGATAAGTTTCAAGGCTAACCTGAGCTATGCAAGATCCTGTCTCAAAAAGGAAACAAACAAGGCCTTACTTCAAACAAACAAACAGCAATGGTGTCGACTGCCTGTCCATGTTTGGAACTGTCTACAGACTTGCAATCTCACCCCTTTCTCTCTATCTGCTAGTCTGTTTCGAGGTCCTTACCATGATGTTTTGATAACTGTAGCTTTACAGCAAGCTTTTAAACCAGGCAGTGAGTCTTCCAGGTTCTTCTTTTTTAAAATGCTTTAGAATATTCCAGATCTGTTTAGTTTCCACATGAATGGTAGATTCAGTATCTAACATGTCCCTTAGGCTGTCCCTTCTACCTGAAGCTTTGGATTGGAGAAAACACTGAGCTTGGGGGCACTTGCAGCCTCTCATCAAAGACTCTCAAGAAGATTGAACTGAACTGAGCCAAAGGAGTGACCTTCCTGTGTCTAGGAGAAAGCAAAAATAGTTGAATCCAGACCTTCCCCCTCTGGATAAGCAGAGTCCAGCACAGGTCTAGCCCAGCCCTCAGTGACCACTGTAGGGGGAGACAACATGGTGAGAGCCAGAAACTCAATGAAATACCAACAGATAAACTTAACAGGGTGCTTTCACAGTCTTAAGTTCTTATAAATAACAAGAGCTCCATGTGGGGTTAGCCAGGCTAAGCTTCCCTGGGCATGAATTCTTTTCACTCCTTTCTTCACCTATTGTGGAAAGAGATTCCAGTTCCCCATTTTCCTGATCAATTGAGTTCTGTGGTGAACGAATCACTTGTCTAAGTCTCTGGCAACAGCAGAAGCATCCAGGGGGGTTTGACTCCAAAGCCCACCTGAGGTGGGTCTGTCTTCAGTGATGGGAAGCAGAGAAACCCTGGAAATGTATACTCCAGGATCATTAGCATGATTTAATGAGCCACTCTCTTGAGCCAGGATTGTGGACAGCTCCATCTGACATGGCCACATGGGGCCACCACACCGGGGGAAGAGGCTAACTATCCTCCAGGCATTGTGGGAATCCCTGCCCTGGCTAGGAAGGGGAAATTGTTAAGTGGTGTATTAAAAACAGTAAAGAAAGAAAGAAAAGAAGGAAGGGAGGGACAGAGGTAGGGAGGGAGGGAGGAAGGGAGGAAGGAAGGAAGAGAAAAAACAGGAGGATTGCTAGCTCTTGGGAAGGAGGATCATCTGGCTAAATCTTTCGACTGGAAGCTTCTCTCACCAACCAAAGCAAAAATAGAAAGGCTGCCTGTTCCCGGTCCAAAAGTCAGAGATGGTGTTGCTTGAACACTGTTGGGTCCAAATGATGGTGTGTTTAGCATCCTTTTCCTAGGTGACAGCTAGGTAACTATCCCAGGCCTTCACAGTTCACCTCCCCCACCATCCCCAAGAAGGAGCCCTTTATAAGGAAAGCACAGCCAAAGGCCTAAATCAGCCTCTACTTACCCCATGGAGACTCATTCCTGAACAGATCAATGTTGGGCCTGGTGTTCACCCCAGCATCCCCTGGAGCAGGGGAAGAAAACCAGTCCAAAAAAGCAGGAGAGCATAGATTTCCCCCAAGGAAAACAGACCTCTAGCCAGAGGGTGATTAGTGCAGCAGACACAATGACAGCTGTCCTCTTAGCTTCCCAGAGCTGGCTGCAGGGGCAGATCTGTCCAGTCCTAAGGCCCCAATGATCAAGCAGTATTGTCCTGGCTGGATGCTCCTCCAGCTGTGTGTTGTAAGAGACTCAGAGCACTGACTCCAGACTGCCTGACATCTTCTTCTGTCCTCTTCAAGCCAAGGAAGTCCAAGGCTTGGCACCAACTACACACAGAAGGGACAGACTTCTGTTTTAATCTTATTTCCAGTTCTACCAGAAACAAAACTGGAATCTAGTCTGTCACTGACAGGTACTCCTAGATATACTTAGGGTGAATGAGAGGGAGTAGTTTGAATCAGGACTCTAAGATTCCAAACTATGTGGTCATAATTGTCCTACATCAAGACAGCATGCAGATGAGGCCAGGAAGCAATGTGCCAGTCAATAATTTCTAGAGCCTGTCACCAGTGTCCCAGCAGTCCTGAGGGGCCTCACAAGAAGCTGTGGTTTGACCCAGTCAGCTCGCTGGTTTTATATAGGACACATGAGACTGAGCAGGACATTGTCGCACTAATCTTGAATAACTCAGGTTCCAAACTCCTGGGTCTTGTCTAGATCACCACTGCCTACCCTGCAGGGCAACCCCCCTCAGAGGAAGTCTAGCTTCTCCTCCCTCCCTGGTAAAAACAAAATGTGTGACATTTTGCAGCAGCAGCAGCCACCACAGCTTTTTTTTTTTTTAGAAAAAAAAATGCAAGTTCAAAGGTAATTGGACGAGGAGTTTTAAGCATGGCTGTTCCCGTGGCAAACTGCTTCATGAATACCCATCGGGATCTCTCCATATGGACAGCAGAAGGGATCCTGCTGTTCTTTTGCTAATAAAAACTGTTGTGATTACATTTTTAATCCTCTTGGAACCGGGCCTCTGTGGGGCCACAGCATGGCAAGCTGAGAACACATCTTCCTGGCTGACAGGCAGCATCCCTGCTATAGAGGGGTGCAGAGACCCAACCCCATCATGTGCAGAAGGGAGTCCTCAGTTGGGTATGGAGCTAGAGAAAGGTGTGGGTGTTCCCAGGGCTGTGTAGCCTCCCACACCAGGCATAAACAGGAGCATCTTCCATAAATGGTCCTAGGGACTGGCACTTGTGAGGTGATGGGACTGAGCTGAGCCTATAGCTGGCTTGTTTATCTCAACTTCCTGGTGGAACTGATGGAATTTAACTTCACCTCATCCTTCCAGCCCATTTTATGCCTTAGGGCCCACCTCTGCCAAGTCTACAGTCAAGATCTACAGAGCTTTACCAACCTCAGTAAGTCTGTACACTTCAACCTCTCCAGGCCTGCCTGACTCCCAGCCTCAAATGATGTAAATCCCTCTTCTGAATGGTCCCAGGCTTCTGGAGGATTCTCTTATGATATGTTCACCGCACGTCTCCATCCCACAGAGATGAGGGGTTTTTTAAAATCTTTTTACCCAAAGAAACTCCAGACTCCTTGAGGTCACTGGTATCTTGCCCCAAGGCTCTGGGATGCAGTAGGCACATAATACAGGCACTCTAAAATAATCTGATTCAATACAAAGGGTTTAGGAGACTGGGATTCAGCAAAATTCAAGAAATCCAGAGGATAGTGTAAAACAGTCATGATTCTGTGAAATCTACTCACTCTTTCACTTATTCTATTTATTCTCATAAGATAGCTAAAGATCATTAAGCACTCAGCTAGTGGGTTATGCATTGGTCAAAGTAACATGTATAAACACATAGACAAAACACACATGCCCAAAGGCACACCACTAATACATACACACCAAAGAACACCTGTGCCTACATACAGCCAGCACCAAAATTTGTTTAATCTCTAATATACAAAACTTCTTGTTTGCAAAATAGAGCAAAGAGGAGGCCTCCTTCTGCCATCATTTCTCCTTACAGAGTTCTAGTTGCAGATCTGGAGAGCTGGCTCAGTGGCTAAGAGCACTTGCTGCTCTAGTAGAGGAAGCAGATTCAGCCCCCAGATCCCACATCAGGCTGTCCACACCCTTCTGCAACTCCTGTTCCAGAGGATCTAATGCCCTCCTCTGGCTTCCTCAGGCACTGCATGTATGGAGTGCAAATACATCTGTGTAGGTAAAACATTCAAACACACAAAA
The DNA here is from genome assembly GCF_008632895.1 of Mastomys coucha. Lineage (NCBI taxonomy): Eukaryota > Metazoa > Chordata > Mammalia > Rodentia > Muridae > Mastomys > Mastomys coucha. Next base: position 11,427,103 of record NW_022196915.1, on the reverse strand, counting down.
TAAAATAAATATTTTTTATTTACTTCACCTGAGGATTTAATCCTCTTCACACTTCGGAGTAGGTTCTTTCACAATTTCTAAATGTTTGTTGATTGACAATAGCTGCTTGACTCTAAGCATCCATTCATTGTGGTGCTTTGAACTTCACTTAACAATAATACAAAAAAGAAAAAAAAAAGTAGCTCATTACTGAGAACTGGAGCAAACCAGTAGACAAATGGAATATTCTGTTTGGAAAGAAAACTGATTTATTTTTACAGAAGTTGTTAAAACAAAGGTTATCGGATATGGCTGTGTCCCTAAACAAAATGACCTTAAGTATGTTACTTAGCCACACTGGGCATTTATACCTTATGTGCCATGTCAAGGAGGTCATGGGTATCTGAAGTCTAGTATGGAGCTCTGTTCCTAGAATGTGACAGAGACAGCGTTGTATGACATCTGTGTCTTCTCACAGCATCCCTGCCAGGTTTCCAAGGCTTCGTTGTGGAAATCATCCCCAAGTCCCCAGCCTAAGCCACAAAGCCCATACCTGCTCAGCTGTCTTGATGTGGAAGAGAGCTCTGCTCCACACTGTCACCCAGGGACACTGGTAGATGGAGAAGCCTGCACCTGAAGCCCTGGGTCTGTTCTGTTACTGCAGCAGACAAGAGAAGTTTCAGGTTCGCACACCAGCTGTTGCTTGCTGAGCTCAGAAGGGACTCACCTCCCTCCCAGAATGGCCACAGTTCAGGAGAACTCACTGCTGTCTCTATGCATCCTGGGACACTGCACCATCCAGAGATGTGCCCCACCCCCACAGAGCCAACTAAGCCACTCCCCCCAAAGACCTAGACCAAAACCAGACTGCCTTGCCTGAGACTGACCAGAAATAGACAGACAGCCAAATGTCACTGCCCACAGTCTAGGCTCAAAGCCCCACCACAAGGCCAGTGAGGTCCTTGCCTATAGCAAACTGTGTCTAGTTGATGGTGTCACCTAGATCCAAGCCAGCATAGCCATTCTCAGGTCTCAGAGTCAGCCCCATACCCACTGCCTTGAAGCCGGGACAGGTCCTGAGTGCATGACCTCTTCCATTCTCTACTTCCTGGCTAGACAAATTACCCAGATATAAAAGGTCACCTTGGCAGACCCTTGCCTCAGACTCTGCTCTCCCTGCCTCCTGGTAGGACCTGCACCCCCCAAACTCTGGCCATCCCGAGTCAGATGGCAGCATCTTGGGAAGATCCTCTACCCAAACCACCAAGTCTTCATCTTTCCTGGATTTCTGTCCTTGGGAACACCAGCAGCAAGGGAAGGATGAAGGGCTTTTCCACTGAGATGGTATAGAGAAGGGGTGGAGTGTAGCTCAACAGCAAAGAACCAGCTTAACATGTGTAATGCTCCAGGTTCTGTCCCCAGCACTGGCAAGAAGGTGAAGGTGCGCCTCTTCCCTTCATCCAGTGAAAAAAAACAAAGGGTACTCCCAGCCTCTCCAGGTGTTCCCAGGCAAGCCGTACCACCCCTGAATGGGGAAGAGAGGAGGATTGTGAATGTCTATTGACTCATTCTCTGTGGTATAGCTGATGTGGTGTCCAGCCTAGAAAATATGGCAAGATAGCCAAAGGAGACCATGAATGTTCTCAACTAACACTTCAGCATTGAGGCAGCTCTTCCCACATTACAGATGAACAAGCCAAGCTAGTAGTTTGAAAACCACCTCCCCCCATAGGCATGGGTATTAAATCATGGGGTGGCTGGTTGGTGGTGCTGTTTGGGAAGGCCTAAGAGATGTGGCTTTGCTGGGATATATAAGTCACTGGAGGGGAAGGGGCTTTGAGAATTTGAGCCCATCTCACCTTTAGTTTTCTCTCTCCGCTTCATGCTTGTGATTGGAGATGTGAGCTCTCATCTTTCTGCTTCTACCACCATGCCATTTGCTGACACACCTCCCCACCATGGTGAGCTCTTATCCCTCTGGAACCAGAAGCACAAATAAACTCATCCTTCTGTAAGTCACTTCAAGTCATCGTGTCTTATCACAACAGTCAAAAACTAATATACTAAAGCTTCCACTGGTTATATGAAGAACCTAGGTTGCTCAGCTAGCAGGCCAGAGCTCAAGGGCCTAGCAACCATACACTGCATCCTACACTACACAGGCTCTGGGGACCATACACTTGGAGGAGGCTAGAACTCAGTTCAGTTGAGATTTGCTAAGCATCTTCTAAGTGCTGGTGTGGGCCCAGCAAGTGATGGAGTTGGGGAGCAGTACCTGGTGATGATAGAGGCAGATCCCTGCCTTGGGGGGAGCCTGAGGCACAGCAGGAGGTGCCATGTGGCTATTAGAACTACTTTCTCCCACTCTCCACTCAGATCACATTCTGTACTTCATTGTGAAATATCAATGACTGGAGAAACCGGGAAGGCCTTTCCAGGGAAGGTAGAACTTAAGCCAACTCCTGAGTCTTGTATTAAGAAGCTGGATTCTTGCAGGCAGAGGGCAAGCTAGATAAAGTGCCACATAATTGCGTATTTGGCATGATAGCCATACTCTAACCAAAAGAACCCTGACTTCAATATTATGATGATTTGTATATGCTAGGGAGTGGCACTATTAGGAGATGTGGCCTTGTTGGAGTAGGTGTGTCATTGTAAGTGTGAGCACTAAGACCCTCAGCCTAGCTGCCTGGAAGCCAGTCTTCCACTAGCAACCTTCAGATGAAGATGTAGAATTCTCGGCACTGCCTGCATCATGCCTGCCTGGATGTTACCATGCTCCCACCTGGATGATAATGGACTGAACCTCTGAACCTGTAAGCCAGCCCCAATTAAATGCTGTCCTTTATAAGATTCGACTTGGTCATGGTGTCTATTCACAGCAGTAAAACGCTAACTAAGACAAATATCTACAATGTGAGTTCATGTCCTCACCTACTGTACCTTTGGACAAATCCCTGCTCTTCTTGGCACCTGCTTCCTCATCGAGAATGTGGAGATCATGCTGAGGGTACCATGTTCCAGACCCATTAGGAGGTTGACATAGGAGTTGATTGAAAAAGCACTGGGTAAACCATAAACACAACAAATGTGCCTCATCATGGTTGCTATGACTACACACGGGGCGCCAACGGGAACCATGCTCCCAGCTGTGAGCCCCTATGATAAGGCAGCAGCTAAGGCTTCAGCAAAGCAGGTAGGATGTGCCCGCTTCTTGCTTTGCATCACAGAGCACATGAGACAAAACTTCAGAAGCGAGAGAACCCACAGCTAGCCGGTAGGACCCAGAAGAGAAAAACAAAGCATAAGCAAAAGTGATGTGTACTCCAAGCACCATGAGGACCGAACCCTAGTGGTGAAGGAACCATAGTGGGTCGCAGCTGTGCTTCCTAAATATAGCCTGACTTCAGCTCCCCATGGAATTGGGGAGTCTGAGCTGGCTTTCAGGGGAAGCACTAAAAATAAAGCTACCAGCAGGCCTCCTTGCATGTTCAGGGCTTACAGGTTGACTCTGCACCTGGGGGCCAGGAGGAGAGGGTGGGACAAGGTGCTGGACTGTAGGTTGCTTTCTGAGGATACTTGTTCCTCTTGACAGAAGTGAGCAAGTGAGTGAATTCAGTGTCCTGACTTCAGTTGGGTCAGGAAACGTCTGGATCTGCTGATGTGTTGTTAGACACTTCTGTTCACCTGCAGGAACTAGCCTTCCCATTTGCTGATGTGTTGTTAGAGACCTCTGTTCACCTTGAGGAACTAGCCTTCCCACTTTATAGATGAAGACACGGAGGCTTCTTGGTACAGTGATGTCATTCAGCCAGGCCCAGAGGAATAATAAACAGTAAGGTTAAACATCACTGAGTCTTTCCAGACCGGTTCAGCCAATTATTTTTTTAATGTTTATAATATTACCTAAATATAATTATGGGTTTCATTATGACATTTTCACACATACATGATGTATTGGATCATATCTGCCACCACCGCCTCCCAACATGCTCTCTTGTCTCCTCCCACTTCTGCTGATTACCTTCCTTTTCCCACAAGTGCCCCTTTCCTATTCTACTTTGACTCAGTAAGTTCTGCTCCAATTGCTTACAGGCAATTGCTTACAACATGGCACCTTACTTGTGGCTATACCTCTGAAGAAAATGATTCGCTTCCCCTAGCAACCTCTACCTACCTTTAGATCCTCAAAGGGGTGGGACCGTGTGGGTCCCTCCTGCCTCCATGACAGAATGCTGATGGTCCAATCTCTCACAGGTCATGCACACTGACCACAGTGGCTGTGATAGTTCCAAGCGGCCTGCCTCATGCTCAGGCTCCCTCCGCCTCTCTATCTCTCCTCTGCAATGTTCTTTGAGCCTCAGAAGGGTCGATACAGATGTGTCATCCAGGGCTCCGCATCAAGCAGATCCTTATTTGAAGCCCTTCAAACAGTTATGTTTCTCTGCAGTTATTGCTGGCCAGTGCATAAAAAGATGCTCCTCTGACCAAAGATAACAGCAGTGTCAATCTCTGGGGATAAACATAATTACTTAGAAGTCATTTTGACAGCAGCCAGAGCACTCTTACACAAAGAGACTGCCACTATTCTCTGTACATGTCCTTTCATAGCATTCACCACTCCACCCCCACCCCTACCAGAATCCAGTGTCATCCCTCTCTTCTGTAGTCTGCCATAAAAGAGGTGCAGAACCCCCCCCCCCCCAGGGCAAGAGAGGATGGATGTCTATTCTTTCTCTTCACTCAGCTTCTAGAATAATGCCAGGGAATCTAATCCATTTTTGTTGATTACCTAACTCCTCCCTTTGTCTTATATCCCACTTCCAACCCATGACAAATCCCGTAGGCTCTGCCCTCACTATATGTCGGGAACAATTACTGAAATGACTATGATAAAAAGACTGACCATGCGAGATGTTGGGGAAGGGATGAGAAAGAAGATTCTCATGTGCTGCTCAAGGGATGGTAAAAAGTCAGTCACCCTGAAAAACAGTGTGGGACAGCTGACCACTCATCCCTACCACAGGACTCAGCCAAATACAGCTAGCCAACACCCAAGAGAATAAAAAGCAGATATCTGCCTAAAGAAAAGTTCAGGGAAGCTTGAGATGTGACCACCCTCACCTGGAAGCAACACACATGTTCATTAGCTATGCTGTGTCCATATCATGGAGTATGATGGCATGAACTGTTGACACAACTGAGGCATGAGTCACACAGCGACAAAGCTGAGTGAGAGAGATGAGGAAGAACATGCTATATGATTCTATCCATACAAAACTCTAGAAATTCATATAGAATTCTAAAATTCTAAAATAAAATTCATATAGAAATTCATACAGAAATTGTGGTACATCTGCACAACGGAGTACTACTCAGCTATTAAAAACAATAAATTTATGAAATTCTTAGGGAAATGGATGGATC
>NW_022196915.1:11415908-11420974 GCF_008632895.1 Mastomys coucha | reverse complement strand
TTGTTTCTTTGTTTTTTGGAGGGGAAACTGGGAATGGAGAAATTTACATGTAAATAAAATAAAAAAAAAGAAAAGAAAAGAAAAGAAATTCATATATATGTGTGTGTGTGAATTATATAATATATATGTATGAATATATAATATATTATAATGTATCATATACATATATACAAAAGAAATATATATACAACATATATATGTGTGTGTGTGTGTGTGTGTGTATATATATATATATATATATGCAGAAATAAGACTATTGACTGCCTGGGACACAATGGGAATTGCAAGCAAGGGTTGGTGTACATGAGCAGGTGGGAGGATACCAAGGAATAAGGAATGGTGGAAATGCTCATCACCTTGGGTATTGGGGTGACATTATAGATAAATGCACACATTATACACACTAAATATGCATTTTAGGTGTGGCCTCTTTATGTTGATTAGACATCAGCAAAATTGTCTTCTAAAATGCACTGAAAGCTCAGCCATTTCTCATCACTTCTGCTGCTTCCCATCCCGGCCTAAAGTCCTCCACCATCTGACTGCCTTGTCCTCCTTGCCCCAACCCTGCTGAAATGCCACTATCACCAGAACACACCATCTTCTGTGCCATAGAGGCTTCTCTCCCTGTTGCCCTGCACACCTATCCCCAGGAGCTTTGCTCACTGGCTATAATAATTCGTATCTGCCCCTTCTCCAGAGACTGGCTCTTACTCAACACCTCACCTGCCAGGGAGGCTATGTCTCTCACCCAAGCAACATATGCAGCTGCTGCAGGATAGGAAGGTCCAGCTCATGATTCTGTGGTGGGATTTATGGGAAACCTAGACTTACTGAGCTCCTTCCTCTACCCTAGCCTGGAGCTGCTCCTGGGGAGGGCTCTCTTAATAAATGCCTGCACTTCTTAGACGCAAAGAAAAACCTAAGACAGCTGGGATCCAAGTGGTACTGGGAAACTAAGGAGGGGATTCTAGAAAGAGTCACTCACCTAGAGATAGGTTGTGTGTTCAGAGTAGTTGGTGGAACTCAGTATACTTGCTTCTACTTGTGTGTGAGTGTACATATACCAGTTTATATGTTTGTGTATGCATATGTGATAGGTATAAATATATACATATAATATAAATATAGATAGATGATACATATATAATAATAATACAGATATAGATAGATGTAGCTATGTTTGTGTGCATGTACATGTGCATGCAGTTACATGTATATGTATATGTGTGTGGCCAGTCATGTGGAGGTCAGAAGTCAATATCAGGGTTCTTTCTTTCCCCTCTTGGTCACTTTGGTTTTTAAAGATTCATTTTAATTTTACTTGTGTATGTAAGTATGTATATGAACAAGGTATGGGTGCCTATGGAGTCCAGAGATGTCAGATCCCGTGAAGCTGGCATTACAAGTGATTGTGAGCCATCAGATTTGGGTGCTGGGAACTGAGCTCAGACCCTCTGGAAGAGCAGTATTGGCTCTTAACCATTGAGCTCTAACTCCAGCCACATCCGTTTTTCTTTTCCTTTACTTTCTTTTAATTTCTTTTACTTTACTTTATTTTATTTTATTTTATTTTTACTTTATTTTATTTTTATTTTATTTATTTTATTTTATTCTATTTTTGAGACAGTTTCTCACAGAACCTGGAGCTCATTGATCCAGCTAGACAGACTAGTCAATGAGCTCCAGGTATCTACTTGTCTCCATCTCTCTCTCCCTCAGCACTAAAGTTACACACAGAGACAGACAGACAGACAGACAGACAGACAGACACACACACACACACACACACACACACACCATTGCAGCCAACTTTTAGGTGGGTGCTGAGCATCCTAACTCAGGTCCTTATGCCTGCATGGCAGACACTTTACTCACTGAAGCATTTTTCTAGCCCAGTTGCTATGACTTGTACCCATGGTGCTGGGCTGGGTGCTGGGAGACAGACATACACAGGCTTGTGCAAAAGCCGCAGAGGTTAAGAGGGATGGAAGACGCTAAGTACAAGGGCTCTCAAGTGGGATTGCTCTTGTTGAATACTCTATATTTTGAAGAGAGAAATGACAAGCTTGAGACAAATCAATCAGCAATGTAAAGCAAGTATGAGAGGCAGGGAACTCATTGAATGACATTTAGAGAGATCTTCAGTTCCTGAGGTTGGACAGCAGAGAGCACTGAGGTCAGACATAAGGGCATAATTAGAAGAGTGACAGGGTTTCAGGAACCCTGCCTCTTTAGTCCAGCTACTCTCATCTGCCAAGTTAAGATCCTGATGGGAAGAAAAAGACTCTGAAACATAATCTAGAAGTATCCAAATTGATACACTTGAACCCTTAGTGTTTCCAACCTGCCTGAAGCCCTAACACCTTCTACAAGGGTCTATCCTGGTGGGATGACAGATGTCTTCTTTACTATGTTGGAAGTCTGCTACACATCCAATAAGTCAAGTTCTTCCCTGTATAGTCTTGATTCTCTTCAGCTGGGCCAAATCACAGCACAGATTCACAAGGTAAGTGTCCAGTCTGCAAAGAGACCCACCTGTAAAGCTGTGAGACCAGGCTAGGACAAACCAGGAGACACTGGGAGGGTAGGTATGTAAGCTGGTGCCAAGAGAATCACATCACAATGACTCATCACATGGCAGAAACCATACCAGGAGCTGGTTTAATGTTGGCATGATTCTTGGGAGTTACTACAACTAATCATGGGGAGGCTATCTCTGAGATTCAATGATTCTTGAAACCTAATCTATTTACTGGCCCTTTGCAGAAAATGTTTGCTGATATCTGATGCAAGAAAGTAAGAACTCGATGCTCCAGGAGCCAAAGGGGTAATGCTTAGAAGTTAGGTTCAGAAAAAGATGAAGATCCAAGCAAACCTATCACATGCTCAATATTCTGGGAAGATCAATCATCTCCAAAAGGAATACCAAGACCACCCAGTGGGGAAAGAGTGGCTTCCTCAACAAACATCCTTCAACCAACAAGTGGATATCCATATGCAGAAAGATGAAGTTAGGACCTTCATATGACTGCAAGAATGAATTCAACTGGATCAACAAGTTAAATATAAGAGCTAAAACCACAAAATCCTTAAATGGAACAATAGAATCTTAGACATGACAGCAAATGCCTGAGCAACAAAAGGGGGGATCAGAGGAATGAGGCATCACCACAACCAAAACCCTTTGCACATCACATGATATTATCAGGAAAGTGAAGAGTGAGGCCTCAAACTGAATAAAATAAAAACTATGCAAATAATGCACATGATAAGAGTCTAGTATACAATATATATAAAAAGAACTCTAACAAGTAGACAGTAAAACAACAACAACAACAAACAAAAGCCATCGAATCTAAAAAGAAATATGGACAGAGAACTTGAATGGTTATTTCTACAAAGTATAGAAATAGCCAGCATCCACATGGAAGAGGCTCAAAGTCACTGGTCATTTGGAGAATGCAAATCAAGACCACAGTGAGGTACCATTTCACACCTACTAGGAAAATGGTAATTTTAGCAAACTAAAAACCACAAAGTAATGTGTGTTGCCAAGATGCTTGTACGTTGTTGTTAAGAATGTAGGGATGAAAAGTGCTTCCCATGGCAACAATGAAAAGCAACTTGGCAGTTCCTCAAAAAGTTAAACATAGATTTTCCTAATGGTCCCACAATTCCACTCCTAGATGTATCCCTAAATTGTTTTTTTTTTTTTTAATTTCTTCTGTTTGGGATAAGGTCTTCCTGGGTAACCCAGGATATCCTAAAAATCACTATGTAGTCAATAGTAGCCTCCAATTCATGATCCTAATGCCTCAACCTCTCAAATGCTGATATTACTACCATGCCCAACTATGCAAAACAAATATTTAAACAAATGGATATCCCTTAACTGTCCACAGTAGTGCTGTTAACAAAAGCCAGAAGGTGACAACCACTCAAATGCTGACCAGTGGATGAATGGCTGAACAAATTGCAATGGACAGAGGCATACATAAATAGACACATAGAGATGGACATAATAAAATACATTCACCTGTAAAAAGGACTGAAGGGCTGACAGCACAGCTAAACTTCAGAAACATCACGCTAATACTCATGCCATAAATGGAATTACATAATTCCATTTGTAGGGAAACATCCAGACAAGATAAATGCAGAAAGCAGAAAGCAGCTTGGTGGCTATGAGGCCTGTGGTGGGTCAGGAGAAAGTGCTTAATTGCTTCGTTGGAGGAATGATGGAAATGTCTTAGAACAAGACAGGAGTGGTGGTTACACAACATCAAAAAATGTACTCCAGTGCCACTGAATTGTTGCCTGTGAGATGGTTGATTTCATAGGATGTGAATTTTGCCTCAATAATTTATTATGTGGGGAAAGGATGAAAGTTGGATTAGCAGACGGCTGAGCTGAGACCTCTGGCACACTAGATCCTCAAAAAGGAGCAGAACACTCCATCTTCCATGGAGTGAAAAGAGCACCATACAAAACCATGGCCTTGCTAGGATATGCTTGTGTATAACTGGCGTCCCTATGGCCATCTGAACTGACAAAGGTTACCAGGAACAAGAGGTGGCTCTGACTTCCAAAAGCAAATTAGATGGAATTGTTTACATGCATCAACATTGGGATGGCAGGAAGGAATCAAGCCAACCTACAAGTGTCAGCAACTATGACCTGCACACCAAATCCCATTCATACTATTTTTTGTAAATACAGTTTTATCAGACAGAATTGTGTTCATTTGATTAGTTAGTTGCTTTTGCAGTTCTTTTGGGGCTGCTGTAGCTAAATGAAGGTGATTGTAAGGGTGATCCAATCCCTGCAAAGCCTAAGATAAACATAGGTTTATGTACCTAGCCAGCCCTTCTAGATAGCTTCTCTGGCTTCAAACCTATGGAAATGCCTCGTAGAACCCACGATTCTAGTAAACCAGTAGGGGGCTCTTTGTAACATGGAGAATCAATAGAAATGAAGACTGTATGGACCTATGACTGAACTTAGCGTCACTAATGAGAATACTTGCCCTGTTTGCCAGTTCTTAGACCCAGAATTAATCAATT
>NW_022196915.1:11411873-11414373 GCF_008632895.1 Mastomys coucha | reverse complement strand
ATTCATCAAAATAAAAATAATTAAGAAATGCACGTATCATTCTAAAGCAGCCACCAGCATACTACAGTAGACATGCTGGTGGAGAGGGGGAAAAGAAATGTTTAAGAGTAGGATGTCAACTGACCCGAGACAAGAAGTACCCATCATGAGGCACAGGTGAGTGAGTAATCTATCAGAAGATGGAAGTAGAATATCCAAGATCAGATTTTAACTGATATGGAGACAGACATCACTAACCAAATCGCTTTGCACACGTTCGGTGTACCAAACGTTTTCACCAGTCTACCTCCTCAGCTCACACCTATGCCCATGTAGCAACTAATGGAGAGACAAGACCTCCATGTTGGTCCATAGATGCTGATGCAGTGAATATTGCTGCACTACATGCCTCCTCAGAGGGCCCTGAATTCTTCCAAATAGAGCAGCAGTTTCCAACTGCTGCAATCCTTCAGTACAATTCCTCGTGTTGTGATGACCCACAACCATTAATTTTTTTTTTCGAAGCAGGGCTTTTCTGGATTGCCCTGGCTGTCCTGGAACTCACTCTGTAGCCCAGGCTAGCCTTGAACTCAGAAATCCGCCTGCCTCTGCCTCCCAAGTGCTGGGATTAAAGGCGTGCACCACCACCCGGCTATTAAATTATTTTTGTTGCTACTTCATAACTACAATTTTGATACTGTAATGAATCACAACATAAATATCTGTTTTCCACTGCTCTTAGGTGACCCCTTAGAAAGGGTCATTATGAAAAGGGTCATATATAAAGGGTTCACAACCCATAGGTTAAAAACTGCTGAAGTAGAGGAAAAGATTTAATGAGGGGGTAGGGATACACACTGACTGATGAAATTTAGTAACTGATGTAGCTTTTGAATTAACAGTCTTAAGGAATACGAAGACAAGAGCAGGTCTGGGGCAGAAGTATATGAATAGGCTTTGGGAAGTGAACACAAGGTGTAGAGACCTTTGAATATATGTTAATACACACACTGGGTTACCCTCTGTGAAAATCTAGCCAGGCTGTATAGTCACCTCAGCCTCAGGCAGCTGTTGGTTTTCACAGAAGCAGAGAAACCGTGATAGCATTAGCCACCATCAGTGCTACACACACAGCAGTACGGACTGTCACCAAGAGTGCAGCTGTCGTTGCTTTTTGGGTTAGTAAAACAACAGGCACAACAGGCGTTATCACATGGTCAAGGGTAACTATCCTTGATCATCAGAAGAAAATGTAGTTTGATGTCACCTAATGGGAGCGTCGAGAAATTTATCTGGAATTTAGTTTAGAAACTCTAACTGAGTTTCTAAACTAAACTCTCCTGTGTTTCTAAGTATCCCTGTGCCTAGCATTACCTAAAAATTGTCAACTATAGCTTGTTATGGCGGTGCTAATCAGGATCTCAGACTCCTTATAGGGGGTGCCTGTGTCACACACCAGTCAAGTTATCCAGGCCAGGGGACACTTCAACCAAGGACAAAAGTCTGAAGCAAGCAGTAGAAGAAGGTAATGAAGAAAAGGAACTCAGTCTGTCCTTGAGACCAGCTACTTCAGTGGAGACTGTCACTTGCCCTATTAAGGCCCTAATAAGCTTACTTGGGACTTGTGACCTCAGAATTACAGAAATGCTCAGACCAGGGTAAAGTGAAAACTTAAGGGTTCTTGGGAAAGTCAGTTGGATGGTGTTTTGCTGGGGCAAACACATGAAGGAATGTTTAGCTGACGTAGTCACGGGTGGAAGACTAAGGCAAACTCATGAAGGAATGTTTTACTGAAGCAGACACAGGAAAGAGGATGTTCTGCTAAAGCAAGCATACCTTTATGAGTCTGTCTTAGTCTTTTACACTGGTGTCTATTTTAACAAAATGTTCCTACACATGTTTGCACCAGCAAAACACCATCCAACCAATTTTCTGAAGAACCCTTAAGTTTCTACTTCACTAGGCAATCTTCACTGGATATGACGATGAGGGTTAATAGCAAAGTACACATTGTGAGCCATGGCAGATGCTGTGGGTAACCAACTGAGAACCCCACTTGCTAGGCCAGGGCATCTGTCTCAGCCTCATTTCTATTGCTATAATAAAGTGCTTTGCTCAGAAGTTACACCAGGAGAAGTAGTTATTCCTGAAGGATGGAACCCAGACTAGTCCCTGGATGACATGGGAGTAAGCAGATGACTCCTCTCTCCTGGGGTGGTCCACACGATGGTTTATCACTTAAGGTCCTGTCATTCTTCATGGAGCAGATATAAAATATTCCATGTGGGTTGATTTTTATCCTTTTCCATTCTGCTTTACTTTCCTGGGCCTGGGACAGCTCAGAAGCCAATGCTGTGGCCACAGTCACCAACTTCATAAACAGGCAAACTAAGCCTTCACTTTGCATCTTTCTAGGGCAAACCTTGGTGTAATGATAGTGCTAAGAGAACAGAGCAATGACTGAAAGAATTCTTGTGTGTAATGGTTAATTTTAATTGTCAACTTGATTGGACAGAAAAAA
>NW_022196915.1:11404619-11411863 GCF_008632895.1 Mastomys coucha | reverse complement strand
AAAAAACCACAGAGAGAGATGATGCCAGAGTCTGACAAATACAGAGGCGGATGCTCGCACCCAACCATTTGAATGAGGGCAGAGTCCCCAATGGAGGAGTTGGAGAAGGAAATGAAGTAGCTGAGGGGGCTTGCAGCCCTATGAGGGGGAGCAACATTATCAACCAGTCAGACCCTCTGGAGGGCCTGGACCACCAACCAAAGAGTACACGTGGAGGGACTCATGGCTCCAGCCACATATGTGGCAGAGGATGGCCTTGTTGAACATCAGTGGGAGTAGCAGCCCTTGAACCTGAGGGTGTTCAATGACCCAGTGTAGGGGAATGCCAGGGCAGGAAAACAGGATTGGGTGGGTGTGTGGAGGAGCACCCTCATAGAGGCAGGGGCAGAGGGATGGGATAGAGGGTTTCTGAAGGGGAGACCTGGAAAGGGAAAACATTTGAAATGTAAATAAAGAAAATATCTAATTAAAAAAAAAGCACACCCAGATATGTCTGTGACAGTGATTTCAGAGAAAGCTAAGTCTCTGATCTAACCAACAGATTGATGGATTCATAAGCATTCGGAAACTGAGCTTTGAATGAAGATGGTACGCATAGACTCACAGGGAATAATATTATTGAAGGTGTGGCCTTGCTGGAGTAGGTGTGGCCTTGTTGAAAGAAGTGTGTCACTGGAGGTGGGCTTTAAAGTATCACAAGCTCAAGCAAGGCCTAGTAGATCTCTTCCTGCTGTCTGCCAATCCAGATGTAGAACCCTCAGCTACTTCTCCAGCACCATGTCCGCCTACATGCAACCGTGCTTTCCACCACAACAATAATGGACTAACCCTCTGAATTGTAAGCCAGCCCTAATTAAATGGTTTCCTTTATAAGAGTTGTCATGGTTATGGTGTCTCTTCACAACAACAGAAGCCCTAAGACGGGGCCATGTAGAAAGGAAGGAACTAGGACCTGGTTTGAGAAAATAGGTCAGTAGAAGAGTGTCCTCTGGGGCTGTGGTGGTTTGAATGAGATGTTCCCCATAAGCCTTAGGCATTTGAATATTTGGTCCCAGTTGGTGGCTGATTAGGAAAAAGACATGGCCTTACTGGAGGAAGATTGTCACTAGTCGAGGGGCCTTGAGGTTCAAAAGCCATCATGTGCCATTCCAAGTATTATAGTTAGCTTGGATTGTTTGTTGTTGTTTTTTTAACTTGACACAATTAGATTATCTAAGAAAAGGAAACTCAGCTGAGGTCTCTATCAGATTTCCTGTGTGCAGGTCTGTAGTACATTTTCTTGAGTAACTACTGAGTAATGAAGTATGCCACCCTGGGAGGTAGTCCTGAGTTATATAAGAAAACGAACCATTAGGAGCAATCCAGTGAGCAGTGATCTTCCATGGTTTCTACTTCAGTTCTGACTCCAGGTTCCTGCCTTGACTTTCTGCAGTGATGAGCTAGGATATGTAAATGTAAGCTTAAATAAGCCATTTCCTCTGTAAGCTACCGTTGGTGTGTTATCACAGCAATAGAAACCATAACTAAGATACCCAGTTTGTTCTCTTGGTTTCCTGATTGTAATTCAAGAAGTGAGCTTTCAGTCATTGTTTCAGCTGCCCTCCAACTGCTACCTCCATTGCACCTCCACCATCATAGACCCTAAACCTCTGAAACCATAAACCCCAACTAAACCCTTCCTGATATGAGTTGTCTTGCTCATGGCACTAGAAAAACAACTAATACAGGGGCTGTATATTACCCTGGCTTCTTCCTGTTACTGTTCCATCCTTCTGGTCTACCATGAGTGAATGACATCTCCAGAACAATAAGCAAAATAAGACTTTCTTCCCTTCAGTTGTTCCTATAAGCACCTGGGCACAGCAACGCAAAGGTAATGAACACAGTGCTTGAACAGAGATGTAGACAGTTTTGATCTCCTGGGGTCAGCCAGCAATACAAATGACACTACTTTACATTGTAAAAGGCAGATGGTACCTAATACCTTTGGTCGTGTGTGTTTGTGGTGCGCATGTGTACATAATCATGTGTGTGTATGTGTACATGTGGATACAGAGGCACATGTGATAGCATGCGTGTGAGAGGCCAAAGGCTGGTGGTGTTGGGTGCCTTCCACAATCACTCTCCATGTTATTTTTTAAGAAGTGTCTTAGTCAACTTTTCTATTACTGTTCTGAGATGCCATGACCAAGGCAACTTAAAACACATTTATTAGGACTTGCCATTTCAGATGGTTAGTTTAGTTCATGAGCATCATAGTGAGGAGTGCAGTCGTAGGCAGACAGGCATGGTGCTATGGCCGACACTAAGAGCTCTCATCTTGAGACAATGATCACAAAGCAGAGAGGGAATGCTAACTGGGAATGGCTTGAACTTTTGAAACACCAAGGCTCATCCCCAGTGGCACACCTTCTCTAACAAGACCATGTCTTTGTCTCATACTCTTTCCCAAACAGTTCCACCAAGGACCAAACACTCAAATCTGAGCCCATGGGGACCATTCACATTCAAACCATCATAGACGAGAGCTCTTTCACTGACCCCGAAGCTCACTGATTCGGATAGACTGGCTAACCAATGAACTTCGGGGATCCTCTTGGCTCCTCACTCCACTCCCAACTCTGTAGTTACAGACACAAGCCACTACCACTCCCATTGGTTTTTGTAAGGGGGTGCTTGGGATCTAAGCTCAGTCCTCATACTTGTATGAGGAGCACTTTACCGATTAAGTAATCTCTCCAGCCTCCACACAGATACTTTTTAACCCCTGCCACATGTCAGGCACTTCACAGGCATGACACTCCATCATTTTAATGAAGGTTTCCAGTAGGTTTTTATTAGCATTCTTACTTTGCCCATGGGCAAGGGATTACTGGTACAGAAGGGATTGCAAGCTCAGATGCCTTTGATGACCAGACAGATAAGAAATGAGGAAAGGGTCCATGGGAGCTGGTAGCGGGGAGTGTGAAGACTGCGATGAGCCAGACAGTACCTGTCCCATTTTAATAGGACAGCTCCTGCTCAGCTGAGTAAAGAGCACACGGATCCTTGTGGTTATTCAAAGGACTTTTATGTGAAATTCTCTCATTTTTAACTGTTAGCAACTAATTCCACAAACTATAAAACACCATGAGTGTCACATCTGACCTGTGGGCCATGAGCTTGCAGCCCATGCAGCCACTGATTCAGGCGCTAATGGGTATTCACATAAAAGGGCTTAATGGCTCTTCATACCCAATACTCCATCTTTTTTTTTTTTTTTTTTTTTTTTGTGGTTCTAACACTGCATTGCTATGATTCTGAGTCTAGGAAGGCAGCCTTCCTCCTCCTCTTCTTCCTCCCTTCTTCTTTCCATTCTAAGTTTTTAAATATTTATTTATTTGTCTATTAGACTGAAGACATCCCAAAGACTTACCGCAGAAAAGAATGTGTCCCCCCCTCCCTCCCAGCATCTAGTTTTTTCTCTTTCTGGAGAAGAAAAGGAAGCACAACAGGTCAGAGAAAGAAAGATGCAGGGCCCCGACATGACCATCACACCCACTGTCTGTTGGACTGCTTGCTGGCTGTGGCTCGTTTGTTCCTGAGCTTGGCGAGGCAGGCAATCCTACATCCCTGACAGGTGTACAAGGGGATATGGAAAAGTCCCATGGCTTACATATAACTCTACAGTGTTATTACAGCTAGGTCTGAGATTTTATCCCTGACTCTCTTGGAAGCCACACCTCCCAGGATAAAGGCTTTCCCAGGACACAGCAAGAGCAGGCTGGTACAGGCCTCCAGCCAAGCCACACAGCCAGCATCATGTCGCAGCCCTCCTCCTCCTCACCTTGAGTTCTTTGGGAATTCTCCCCCTCCTAAATTCAGCCCTGGACTGCTGGTCTCAAGCCGGCTTGGCTATCGGTCCCGGTGTAGGTCTCAATTTGCAGCCTGTAAAGAAAGGCTCCTGTGAGCACAGCGATGGCTGAGGAGTACTCTGGAGCCACGTACTGCTGCTGTTGCTAAGAAACAGGCCCTCTAAATTCAATTTACAAAAAAAAAAAAAAAAAAAAAAGATAAAGTGAGCCAGAGAGAGTGAACGAGGGGGGATACTGGAACATCTGGTTATCTTCCCTGACTGTCTCCAGTGACCGTGAAAATGAGATAAGGGCGGTCCAAGATGGATGCGCTGGCGTCAGATCCATTCCTGTGCTTCCTCTGGGCAACTATTTCAGGTCTGCAGTGGGCATGATGGGCTCAGAGGAGGAAGCATCTTCTTTTGAGAAAACTAGTGGATGAAAACACTGTTGTCCCCAGTGTCCGGAAGAAAGGACTCAGACCCAAAACAGTGATTTCAGGTCCTTAGATTTGACACCCCCGCTACTCCCACTACTGGGACAAGCCACCTTTTTATACAAGTATTTGTATAATCTTCTCTAGCTTATTTGAGATTTTCACGGTACATTAAGTCTTTGGGAGTTGATATTATTTTCTACGGTTCATAGGTGAGGGAAGTGGGGAGCCGGTTAAGGTCGCAGAGAGTATTTACCATCTGCGGAGAAGAAAGTCCTAACCCTGCGCTGCCGATAGAGGGCACTCCCACTTACTTCCCGTAGTACTTCTGTCAGCCAGATGAGTTAGATACTGATCCTCCACAAAATGGATCCAGTCAAGTTTGGGAAACGCTGTAATAATAATAAATAATTTTCCTTGTACCACAGACTGACTGAACGCCCCTTCCCCATTAAAAAACAGATATGGTGTAGCCTTGATCCCAATGCAATGGCATTTAGAGATGAGGTCAATGGGAAATGACTAGGTCATGAATGTGGAGCCCTTTCTGTGGGATTAGCTCCCTGTTAAGGAGAAACGGAAAAGTCATTGCTTCTATTCTTTCTGCTCCCTTCCTGTGAGGTCATAGCCATGACCAGAATCAACCCAACAAGCTGGCATTCTGAGCTCAGCCTTCCAACCTCTACAAGTTATACAATACAAAGGTCTGGGGGTTTAAGACTCCCAGGCTCAAGAAACAGGCAACAACCGACAAAGCTAACCAAGTCCTCTATCACAAGATCTGTCAAAGCCTTCAACTTTGGTGTTTGAAAGAATCCCTCAGAGCAAAGATCTTGATCTCTCTGAAACAAGCTGATGCAAGGGTCAGTGGACCCAAAGGATGGTCCCCATGAGAGTACTAGGAGATGAAGACGAAAGACAGGGCAGAGAGAGCTACCAATCAAGCTGTCTTAGAGGGCACCTGGAGCTTAATCCCCCACTTCAGGGACCGGTAATACTGGGATGTATCCCACAGATGACATCCACTGATACATCCTAACCTCAGAGGAGGAGACCTATGTGGTGCAGACACCACACCTGCAGGTACTGGGTTAAGACTACTGCTTGTGTGGTGTGCTAATAAACACCCTGCTTTGTTTCCCAGCCTTTGGAGTAGATCCTGGCATAAATAATCTATGGTAGCCTGTGAGCTAACTATGGTCAGGCCTGAAAGACCATGAATGGCTCTGACAGTAACTGCTATATGGGAACAGAACTGCAGTTCCCAAGGTTTTGGAGGACTCCCAGGACTCCAGCTTCACTGAAGTGTCTGTGGAATATTGGTTTTAGAGGCTCCCCAAAGGCTGGAAAATTCTAGATGTCTAAAGACATGACTTATAATGACCAAAGGGTTACTTTGCTTAGCCCCTCCCAAAGCTGGCCCGATGAGTCCTTCCAGCTCATCTCCAGAACCCTCTTACTCATCTCTGGGATTGGTCTGATGTAGATCTCTCACAGCCTGACCTCACACCCAGGCAGGCAATTCCTGCCAAAGCAGATAGGTAGTCTTCTCACCAGCTTGGCATCTTCTGTGGAGCCCTGATCTTAGCTAAGAAGAAGGAAATAGCCCAACCCCATAATGCTTCCTCTGCTTCCTCTACTCACCCCTCTCCTTCTACTACCCACTGAGACCCTCGGCTCTCTCCCTGAAGCTCAATACTAATTCCAAGAGAGAAGAGTGGGCAAGATGAATGCCAGAGGTCAAATGGCACCTCTACTACCCACTACCTGTGTGGGCCTGAGCAAGCTATCTGACCTCTCTGAGCCTCAGATTTCTATAGGGTAGAGTTATGGTGATTCTTTCCTTGTGGAACTATTATTAGAATATGTTAATTATTATCAGAATGTGATACTCAGCGCGTGGGGACCACAAGTTCTCTGTAATACTGCCATCAGTGTTAACAGCATGATAGGAGCCAATGTTTACTGAGCCCTAACTGCCACATGCCAGGCACTGTACTAAATATTTATATGCATTAACTCAACAAATCCCAGCTATCTACCACGTACCAGCCTACCTAGGTGGTTATCTTCATTTTTTAAGGTATGTGAAGGAAATTCAGAGCAAGGCACAACCAAAGTCACTACATGCTTTAAGCAGCTCCTTTCCAGCCTGAGGAAAGGCTGCCTGATTACACCTCAGGCCAGGAGATGCAGGACTTAGAGCTACCCCCAAGGCCTTCCACGGCCAGTCATTTTCCTTTCTACATTGCAAAATCAAGTTCATTTGGTTCCCAAGAAAAGTACTTTTTCTATTCTAGAAGTGACGATTCCTTCTACCTTGCTATCAAAGTCCAACCCTTTCCATTAGGCCCCTTTCTTCCAGGAAATCTTCTGCAACCCTTCCTATACCCAACTCCTATACCTCCCTCCTCTATTGCTGCTCTCCTCAATTGACACAGAAAGCTTGCTGACCTCGGGCATCTTCTTGTAGATCGCTTCTCACATTTGCTCTCAGGAGCAGGTATCACAGTTCTGTGAAGGCAGAGTATTTCTTCAGACCCCCGGCCACAATGCCTAGGCCAAGTTGTGTTCCTTGTAGATGCTCAATAAAGAGTGGAGCATCTTAATATTGAAGGGAAATTGTGAAATCCTCAGCTTCCTTCCCAGCCCCTTCTCTACACTTCACAAAGATGAAACGGGCAAGATGCAAAGAGAGGGCCCTGCTGCTAAAATCACCCAGACATTAAGAAAGGAATCAGACTCAAGCCCACAAGTCCTAGCTTCCAGGAGAGTGCCCTAGCATAGAGGCCCCAGAGGGCTGCCTCCAGTGTGATGTGCCGTACTACATTAATGCTTAATAATACTACCAAAGGGTTCCCGTACTGTTGCCTGCCCACTTCAGGACTGAAGTTGCTCTCTGCCACCACCACCACCACCACCACCACACCACACCACCACCACCACAACCACCACACCACCACCACCACCTCACC
>NW_022196915.1:11397457-11404386 GCF_008632895.1 Mastomys coucha | reverse complement strand
ACCACAACCACCACACCACCACCACCACCTCACCACCACCACCACTACCACACCACCACCATCACACAACCACCACCACCACCCCCAACCATTCTAGTTCCTGCCCTTCCCCTGAGACTAGCCAACCTAGTGACTATAGGCTTCCATCTTGCCTCTGAGATACTAGGATGTCAGCTCTTGGTCTCTACTCTGTGTTCCGAAGCATCTGTGCCCGAAGCACCTCAATCCAGAGGCCTCTCCAGCTGGGCTTTCAGGCCCAGACAGGTAGGTTAATGCTTGGACACATCTGACCTTTTGTTCTCCACAGAGGACAGTGATACTCCCAAGTCTGGGCCTAACCTTAGGTAAGGAGCAGCAACTGAATGTGACAGGCTGACTCCTCAGCTCAGTGTGATAACTCCTGGAAGTGGCTTATGAGGGTGAAATAAGCCAACAGAACATTTTTAGGATTCTCTCAAACTCAACCTGTACATATCTAATAAATCAAGAGTGACCCTTCTCCCAAGAAAGGAGGAAGGGAAGTAGGGAAGGCACGACAGAAGGAAGAAAGGAATATTATCTTAACTTATTACAGTTTTATAATATAAATCATTTCTTTATAGCCCCTCAATGAAGATATCTAGGCACACAAATGCCTTGAGAACATGCCATGAATGAGTGCGGTGAAGTATGTGTATGTATATGGTAGCTGGGTGTGAAAGTATACTGTGCGTGTGTGTGTGTGTGTGTGTGTGTGTGTGTGTGTGTGTGTGTCTGTCTGTCTGTCTGTCTGTCTGTCTGTCTGTCTCTGTCTGTATGCTGTCTGTCTTTCGGGTGTGAGGGTGGATGTAGAGGAAAAGTGAGGGAAAAAGTTGACATCTACATCGGCTTCATTCTCACATCTGTTGAAAGAAGAGATAAAGGATCCTTAGTCACTATTTGTGATGGTTTGGATGAGAATGGACCCCATACATTGAACCTGGTTCCCAGTTGGTGGAACTATTTAAGAAGGATTAGGAGGTGTGGCCTTGTTGGAAGAGGTGTATGTCACTAATGTTTCAAAAGATCATGCCACTCCCAATCAGATCTCTCTTTTTCTGCCTTCAACTTTCATATCAGGAAATGAGCTCTTAGCTGGTGCTCCAGTATCATGCTTGCCTGCTGCCATGCTCCCTGCCATGATTATCATGGACTCTAACCCTCTGGAACTGTGACCCTCAAATGTTTTCTTTTATAAGTTGTCTTGGTCATGTGTCAGAACATTGTCTAAGCATGGAGTCATGCAAGAGGAATTCTGAGTACTTGTGAAGAAACTCCAAGAAAGTAAGACAAGAGTCTTATGACCTGTTTCTTCAAACACACAGTTTTGTTTTTGGATTATGCTCTTGTGTTTCTCCCTCCCAACAAATGGGAGCATTTACCTCAGATTATTCATTACAACTGGCTATTTTTATCTATTTACATGCTTCTATGGAAAACATGGTTTTGCCATATGTGGCTTGCCTGCCATGTGCAGCTTGCCCTTGTGTTTAGACTCTTTACTCACATGATTCTTCTGATCCCTCAGAGTATAAATTGTTGGATGCTCTGAATAAAGTTGGCTATTTCTCTGAAGCACATTTAGCATGTTGGAATTTAAATTTAAAATAAAAAGAACCTGTTTACAGTAAGAAGGAAAGAAAGAGAGAGAGAGAAAGAAAGGAAGGAAGAAAGAAAGAAAGAAAATAAAGTTAGCTACTGTGTGAGACTTTAGTCTGCCTAATTTTTAGGCTTCATTCTCCCAAGCTTCACCACCTTCCGAGCAGTAAACCAATCATGTTGCTTTATCATGGCAGGAGAAAATTAAGACTCTATTCAACTGAACACCCTCTTTAAAAATCAGAGCAGAAATACCTAATTTCAAAATTAGGAAATTTTGAAAATTATTTTTCACTTTTGCTTTCAACATAAGAAAGGTGGTGGCAGGTGTGTGTGGGGTGGGGGCATGGCATGTCAGTCACAGAGTGTTTGCTGTCATTCAAGAATCCCCAGATTCCCTCTCCTGACCTGGACCTCCTCATTGAGCACAGCATGGGCCATCAGAGCCTCCTCTGTGTCTAGTCCTGCACTGTCAGATTCATCCTCTACTTCCAAGTTATCAGAACCCTGATTTGCTGTGGTATGGCAATGTACCCAGCCTGAGGAAATGGCTTGTAATGACATCCATCAATCAGTACAATCTTAACCCTCATAGTGCCTGCTTTTGGTGGGGAGGGGTGTGGATGTGATTGAACATGTGGGTGTAGGTATAAGTGTGTGTGTGTGTGTGTGTGTGTGTGTGTGTGTGTGTGTGTGTACATGTGAAGGCCCAAGTTAGTGGCAGGTACTGTTCCTCAGAATCATCCTACTCTGGGTATATGTGATATATGCATGTGTACATGTTCACATACGTGTACATGTGGAAGCTAGAGGTCTATATCAGATGTTTTCTTCAAACCTTATTTTTTAAGGTGATGACTCTTACTGAACCTGGAACACATCAATTTGGCTAGGCTGGCCAGCCACCATACCCCCAAAATTCCCGTCTCCACTTCCCTAATAAAGGAATTCAGGCATGCACTATCCTGCCCAGCTTTTCACACAGTCTTATGGGTTGAATATGAGTCCTCATGTTTATACAACAAGCACTTTACCAATTGAGCCATCTCTCTCACCAAGTCCACATTGATTTTTGGTTGGTTGGTTGGTTTTTGTTGGGTTTTGTTTGCTTGCTTGTTTTTTGAGAGAGGACCTCTCACCGGCTTTACAAGTTCAGCTAGGTTGATTGGCTAGTGTCCACTGTGGACCTGCCTGTCTCTACCTCCCCAGCTAGGCTTACAAGCATATGCCACCACTTCTGGCTTTTATTAAAGTGTGGGATCTAGGGATAAAACTGAGCTCTTCATGCCTCCTTAGCAAATACTTGGACAACTGAGTCATCTCGCAGATCCATCCTCAAACATATTGTTACATGAGAAAATGCAAGCCAGCAGCAGTCAACACATCCACCCCTATCTCATACATCCGAATAGTGACAAATTCTGTAGGCTCCTCCTTCTAGCATATCTCTCTTTGAGCACTGCTCAGCACAATCTTCCTTGCAGACACTAACGGAGTCTTTCCAAAGCTGCTTCCTAAGAGGACAGATTTCAAGGTTCTTGTTGATGTCAGTGTTCAGATGACACAAGTCCATCTACCTTTATGCCTCTTCCCCATTATCCTCTCTTTTGCATGTGCATGCATACTCAGCATACTCACATGCACGCACATCCACGCATACACACATGCTCGCACACCCCAAACATATAGACTCACATCATCACATCATGGCTCATAACCCAGACACAAGAGGCTATAGTCTCCATACCTTTCTAAGTTAAATTTATTTAAAATTACTCCCCAGCCAAAAGTTGGTGACTTCTGAGCTACACCCTAAAGGATGAATAGGAGTTTTCTGGAAGGAAGGTCTCTCCCCTCAGGGTTCCAATTAGCAAATTTTCTTTTATCACTACTGAAGTATCAGCAATGTTTCCCTCCCCCTCTTTCTCTCTCTCTCTTCCTTCTGGTAAATTTTTATTCCTTGTACCATGTTATAGCACAACATGCATATATGTATCTCTAAGAGATAACAACATAAATAACAGTATCAATAAATAGATTATTATCCCTTTTCAACTTCAGGCTATACATAAGCATTTTCTCAATGAGGTTCCAGAGAGTCTCATTTCAATTGGTTATTTGCCTTAGTTATAGAAAAATCTTCACTTGTAACAGAAGTGTGCAAACAAACAACTACCAATCAGGGCAACTATGCAGACTGATACGGCCAAATACTGTGATCCAGTAGAAAATCTAAGTTGAGTCACCACAACACATCCACCAGTCAATGATTCACTTAAGTCTTTTTAGGAAAGGCCATTGGTTTTCGATTTAGGTTCTGAGATTTGGAAATGAGTGCTTTCATTATTCATGGAAAAGAACCAACATTTAGTATGTGTAGTATGAGTACACATAGGATGAGCTTGTTTTCTTTCTTTTCTCTTTCTTTCTTTCTTTCTTTCTTTCTCTCCTTCCTTCCTTCCTTCCTTTCTTCCTTCCTTCCTCTTTCTTTTAAGACAGTCTTGCTATGTAGCACAGGCTGGTCTTGAGCAATCCTCTTGATTCAGCCTCACTAGTGATGGGTTTTTAGCATGCGCTCACCTCCATGCTGGTCCAAGCTTGACCCTGCTTGTGGATTTCCTGAAACACGCAGCTCATCAAAGCAATGTTTTCTTGATGTCCATTTCCACATCTCCTATAATGGAGCTTCCAGCGGGAGGCATTTGATTTCTGCCATCCTTCTAACCTTAGCACCCAGCCCATGCCCAGTTCAGGATCACTGGCTTATCTGCTATTCCCACTAGAACAGAAATGGATTCTACCAGAATAGTGTTGTAAAGAGAAAAGGAGAGCTAAAGACTTCCATCTCAGTATCTCTCCCACATGTCAGGACCAACGTTCCATGCCAGAATGGGCGCACAATCTCCAACCATCTCCTCAGACCTCAAGGAGACAAAGTTGGCATTTCAGGCAAAAATCACATGGGGCTTTTGTGTTCAGAGACCATGAGAGGATCATGAGGAGAGAACAGAGGGTATGTTTAGGCAAACCAGGAGAGAAGGAACTTGGGCATGAAGAGATGTAAGGAAAAGGACAGACTTCCTGCACATAGTGACAAGCTTTTCTGCACATCCTGAGTGACATTTAACTTTCTCTGTGCCTTATCTGTTGCTACAATAGCTTGTCAAGCTACTATGTTAATATTAATTAATGTTAATATATATTAATGTAATATATAAATATTAAGGAAATAGTTCCTGGCCAGGTGTGGCAGCACATGCCTTTAATCCCAGAATCTGGAGTCAGAAGCAGGTAGATCTCTATAAATTTAAGGCTAGCCTACATAGTGAGTCTAGTTCAGCCATTGCTATATAGAGAGACCCTGCCTCAAACAAACAAACCAAAACAAAGAAAGAAAGAAAGAGAAAGAGAGAGGGGGAAAGAAGAAAGGAAGGAAGGAAGGAAGAAAAAGAGGGAGAAAGAAAGGGGGAAAGAGGGAGGAAGGGAGGGGTAAAGGAAGGAAGGAGGGAAAGAAAAGAAAGGAAAAATGTATAGTTTTTAGGTTTGGGGGACTAGGTTGATTTTGTATGTGTTGTATACATGTGTGTGAACATGCATGGGTAGATATGTGTCCATATGTGCATATGTAAGACCAGAAGGGAATGCTAGATGTCCTGTACTCTACCATAGTCTCTTGAGACGGGGTCTCTCACTGAGCTTAGAGCTCACCAACTTTTTCCATTTGGCTGTCTGGGCAGTGAGCTCCAAGATTCCTCCTGCTTCCTTGCCCCTTAGCACCAGAAATACAGGTGTGCATGGCCACACCCAGCTTTTACAAGGGTGCTTGGCTCAAAACTGAGGTCCTCCTGCCTGTGCAGCTAGCGCCTTACCCACTGAGCCTTTGCTTCTGCCCCAGTATTTCTGAGCTTTGAACAAAGGCAAATATTATTTAGAGCCTGGAGCATATTAGAAAGGTGACAGAATAGACAATAAAACCCATGGGTTATAACATGGGATGAGGGAGTTGGATCTTATTCAACATAAAACCATCAAGAATCCCCAAGGTCTGGGAGCAGGCGCAGGGTGTGGTCTTTGAGCTGGCTATTCCTGTGAGCAGCTAGCAGTTTCCCTTGCAGAGCATGTTTGCTTTCCCCCAGTACTCCAACTGTGCTTCTAAGCAGGCACCAGCAGGGCCTCACATCCCTCAGCTTCTCACACCCAAGAGGCCCTCTCACAGGTCCCTGGCAGCAGGGAGGCTGCTGAAGGGTGATTCAGGTGGGAACAAAGCACCGGGCTTTCTCCAGCATGACACAGTGCTGGTAGGAGTGGGCCACGCCCAGCTCAGGCTGATGCCTGCCTGCTGTGTAACTGAGCAAGCCTGGCCCAGCCTGATCACCCAGAATGGATCTCGTTTAGAGTAGGAAGCACAGCTTAGATGCTAGAAGGAACGGATCCACCTC
Source organism: Mastomys coucha (assembly GCF_008632895.1). Lineage (NCBI taxonomy): Eukaryota > Metazoa > Chordata > Mammalia > Rodentia > Muridae > Mastomys > Mastomys coucha. The sequence continues at coordinate 11,398,330 of NW_022196915.1, read as the reverse complement.
TGTCCGCCCACTCTGTCAGGGCTTGCTGACAGTCCAGAAGCTGAGCCTCCCCAGCTATCCACTTTGGTGATGCTGTTAGAACTAGTTGATCAATACATATTTCCTGAATAAAATAAGGATTTTTGTCTCCCTTGCAGGAAACTGTACTCTTCTTGCTTCAAAATAGCTGGAACTTGAGAGCCATATTGTTCAACAAGCTGATGGAAGTCCAAAGGGAAATGGATCCTGAGATATGCAAAATACATGACATCTCCCCACACAGAAACAAAACAAAACAAGGAGCCACAGCAGCCCACATGAGCCTCACAGGACAGCTCTCCAGAGCGCAGAAGTCTCCTCGCCCTTGGCAGCCAGGCCGGGACACCCCCTATCCTCACCATCTGGCATTTTTGTCTGCAAAGCACAGGCTTGCTATCCTGGGCTGCCTGCCACCCTGACGACAGAGCCCTGACAACAGAGCCCAGGCACTGGAGATGGCAGGACGCTGCATCTCCCTGCTGTGGCCCCAGACACACACATGCACACATGTGAGCACACACAGGTGCACATACACACATGCACAAGACAGAAGAAAACTTTAGAGCCCCCACCTACTCTCTGGCCTTGCCAAAGTGGATGTAGGCAGGCCTCCCCGGCATCTCAGCTCTTCCTAACACCATCTTTTCCACACACCAGCCAAGGAGGGCAGATGTCAGGGGGAAGCGAGGGAGGGAGGAAACAGCTTAGGGCTGCCAGCAGGACTGGAGGGAGGAAGCAGAGCCCTAGGGAGTGCATCAGGCAGGTGGCAGAGGGGGACTCATTTGCTGGGCCATCTGTTGGGAGCAAAGAGAAGAGCCCTAACTCCATAGCCCAGGCCCTCCCCAGCACGCACAC